>NC_057733.1:55435943-55437266 GCF_004010195.1 Chiloscyllium plagiosum | reverse complement strand
GGACAGCTGGAACTGACAACCGGAAGCGGCAGATTCAAACCACTACAAATGCAGGAGGAAAGATCACAGAAGTGCTTCACAGGAGGCTCCCAAGCACTGAGGATGTCACCTAGACAGGGGATGAAACGTCTGCAACACAAATTCCCAGCTCAGCGAATACAACCACAACAAGGAGTTACAGACTGGAATCTAATCGAGGGGTTCGGGGTGATTTATATACAGAATAACAGATACCCGGGAGGGAGTTACAGACTGGAATCTAATCGAGGAGTTCGGGGGTGTTTTTTTTGCAGAATAACAGCTACCCAGGAGGGAGTTACAGACTGGGATCTCATCGAGGGGCTCTGGGGGGTTTACATACAGAATAACAGATACCCGGGAGTGAGTCACAGACTGGAATCTAATTGAGGGGCTCAGGAAGGTTTATATACAGAATAATAGATACCCAGGAGGGAGTTACACACTGGAATCTACATTTTCCATAGCGTTGGAATAGGAAAGAAGCAGTCACCAAATGAAGATATTTAATTTGTGAAAAGGAAATTATGATGCTATAGGACACGAGTTGGGAAGTACAGACTGGCAGCAATTGTTCCACAGAAAGGGCACAGCAGACGTGTGGAGACTATTTAAGGAGCAGTTGTTGTGAGCGATGCACAAATTTCTTCCTCTGAGGGGTAAGAAGGGTAAGATTAAGGAACCTTGGATGATGAGAACAGAGGAGCTTCTCGTCAAAAGGAAGAAAGCAGCTTAAGTAAGGTGGAGAAAGCAAAGATCTAGCACAGCTTTAGAGGATTACAGGCTTGCTAAAAAGGAGCTCAGAAATGGACTGAGGAGAGCCAGGAGGGGGCACGAAAAAGGCTTGGCAGGAAGGATTAGGGAGAACCCAAAGACGTTTTACTCATACATGAGGAATAAGAGAATGATCAGGGAGAAGGTATGGCCGATCAGGGATAGCGGAGGGAACTTGTGCGTGGAGTCTGAGCAGATAGGGGAAGCCCTAAATGAGTTTTTGCTTTGGTTTTCACCAAGGAACTTGTTGTGAATGAGAACTTTGAGGAGCTGGGATACATTCTTGACCAGATCAAGATTGATGAAGTTGATGTGCTGGAAATTTTAGCAAACAATAAGATTGATAAGTCCCCAGGGCCAGACCAGGTTTATCCTAGGTTGCTCCAGGAAGTGAGAAAGGAGGTTGCTAAGCCACTGGCAAATATTGCTAAGCCACTTTGCCTCCTCACTATCCACGGGAGTCATACCAGAGGATTGGAGGGAGGCAAATATTGTTCCTCTTTTCAAGAAAGGGAATAGGGAAATCCCTGG
>NC_057733.1:55430293-55435443 GCF_004010195.1 Chiloscyllium plagiosum | reverse complement strand
TCTCCTAGTGTTACTTCATAGGTGACCCAGGAGAGAGGAATGCCCAATAGTGTATTCTTCCTGGACTTTGGCTGATGCAGGATGCAAATGTGTCCAGATGGTGGTGTGAGAAAGATCCACCAATACATTTACAGACATGAATTTGTAACAGTAACAGACTACAAACCCCCCACTAGGGCTACCTGAAGAGGTCAGGGCCATGCGCACCTAGCTCCAGCTTGAATTCTAAATTGGAACAGTCTGGGAGTTCAAGTAGCAAATGTGGATACTTTGAGCTGCCTGGACTATCAGCTCATAATGGTGTTCAGTTTTCTGGACAGCTTTCCAATCACAGCTGATAATATCCTGGAAGCAGAAACATCTGGTCCTGGCAAAACTGAAACAGCCAGTGGTGATGGAGCCAACCAAAAGACTGTCACATCCAGAATTGAAAGGTTTTTGGATCGAGAGAGACAAAATCACAGCCAAGGATTGCACATTATTATGGGGAGCAAGAGTGATTGTCCTGAGCTAAGGTCGCCCCCAGATATTGGCTGAACTCCACCAGGGCCATCCAGGGGTTTCCAAAATGAAGATGTCGGTGAGAGGTTATGTTTGCTGACCAGGATTGGGTGCAGACGTAGCTGCATTGGTGGGGCAGTACCCAGAGTGCCAGCAAGGTCAAAACTGACCCGCAGCAGCTCCCTCACATTCGTGGGAAAAGATGGGAAAACTCCGGACGCAGTTACACATCAACTATTCAGGTCCTTCCATGGACTCAATGCCCTGAGTCATTGTGAATGCCCACTCAAAGTGGCTGCATGTGCAGACAGTTCATTCAGCCTCAATGCCTTTACCACCTGAAGAAGAGGAGGAATTTCTTGTGAGATACTCCAGGTACAAGATGTAGGCGACAGTGTGTATTTGCTGTCCATATCTGAGGCTGAGGAGCTAGACCCCGTGCAAAAACGGCCCAGGAGAGACTGCAAAAGAAAGAGCTGGCCTGTCTCCTTGGACTCACAGGGAAAAGGGATGTAGTGATTGTAACAAGGTCAGCCAGGTAGACTTCATAGAAAATGAGTTCCCTGATTCGGTTGTTAATCTGGTCCAATCAGGTAGCCCTGGCTGACAGATATAATAATCATAGAATCCCTATAGTGTGGAACCAGGTCATTGGCCCAACAAGTCCACACTGACCCTCCAAAGAGTAACCCACCTAACCTATGCATCCCTGAGTACTATGGGTAATTTAGCATGGCCAATTCACCTGACGTGCACATCTTTGGACTGTGGGAGGAAACCCACACAGTCACAGGGAGAATGTGCAGACTCCATCAGACAGTCACCCAAAGCTGGAATTGAACCTGGGTCCCTGGCTCTGTGGGGCAGCAGTGCTAACCACTGAGCCACCATTCCGCCTGTAGACAGGAATATCGGACACCCTGTTCACTCTGAGAGCTGGCTGTGAGGGAGCTGGTTCAGTGTCAAAGACTTTCCTATGAGTAAATGATGGGTGATTTGGTGACAGGAAACCAGCCTCAGTGAAGTTATTGCACAAACATTACGGAAGCTTTCAGTACATTTTAGAGAGTCAGATACTTCTGTTATAAACCTGGAATGTTATAGTTGATGATTGCTCTTATTGCATATGAATGGAATATCTAGCAATGGATAGTTATTCCAAGAGCGTTATTCTGCGGTGTGAGCTGAACTCTGCACACTACCCCTCCCAGTCTGTGGTCAACTGGGAGCGGGCATTCGGTATAGTTGATGGGGACATGGGGTTAACAGTTTGTCTCTCCCCGTCTGCAAGAAGTTCAGTAAAAGGAAGTGAAGAGGGTGGTGAGTGCCAAGTTGTACCCGGTTCCTTCAGCATGCTGCCACTTTGAGCATAAACACAAACTGAGTGAGAGGAACAGTCTTTGCCAGGCAGCTCCAGCGGCTCAGATCGAGAGCAGACCTGACATACAACTACTCCCATCTCATAAAGTGGCAACTTCACAAACATTTTTAAAAATTCACTTTATTTCCCTTCCCTCCATTGGTGCATTTTCATGTTGTTTTTATTTAACTTTGTACTGACTGCAATATTTCTCAATTAGCCTCAGGAGATTATATCAGTCTTCTGAAGATAGCTTTGAATTTCCATAGTAACAGACACCACCTCAGGATCTTCAAGGAGCCATGCAGAGAGCAAAGTAGTTTTAAATAATACACATTTTTTAACTTTCAAACCGGTTCAGCCAATGCACACAACAAGCTCTGACAAACAGCAATATGCCAATGGGCTTGGAGTGAACTTACATGAAGCAAAAAGATCAACTTTGAGAACTCTGTTACTCTGCAAATTACCCAGATAGGTCATTCGGCTAGTACACCCGTTTTGTTAATGTAAATTCGCTATAACACAATTGATGAACTGGGAACATTGTTTCTAAAGTGGTGACCTTTTCAAGTGTGTGTTGGATATATCACGAATCTGGCCCCATTAGTTTAAATGGTGCTGCTACGACGGAATTTTCTTATAGTACAGGATTGCATGAGAACGGAACTACCACATTACAGCAGAACCAGCTGTACTGTCTAAGATGTAAAATATCCCAATAATGTTCAGAATGGTTTTATAATGTTTTATCCAAAAGGTGACCCTCCGACAGTGCCCACTCCCTCAGCACTGACCCTTCGACAGTGCGGCACTCCCTCAGCACTGACCCTCCGACAGTGCGGCTCTCCCTCAGCGCTGATCCTCTGAAATTGCAGCACTCCCTCAGCACTGACCCTCTGATAGTGTGGCACTCCCTCAGCACTGACCCTCCGACAGTGCCCACTCCCTCAGCACTGACCCTCCGACAGTGCCCACTCTCTCAGCACTGACCCTCCGACAGTGCGTCACTCCCTCAGCACTGACCCTCCGACAGTGCGTCACTCCCTCAGCACTGACCCCCTGACAGTGTGGCACTCCCTCAGCACCTACCCTCCGACAGTGCGTCACTCCCTCAGCACTGACCCTCCAACAGTCCGTCACTCCCTCAGCACTGACCCTCCGACAGTGCGTCATTCCCTCAGCACTGACCCTCCAACAGTCCGTCACTCCCTCAGCACTGACCCTCCAACAGTCCGTCACTCCCTCAGCCCTGACCCTCCAACAGTCCGTCACTCCCTCAGCACTGACCCTCTGACAGTGCGGCACTCCAGATTCACCCCGCTGTGGCTGAAGAAATATCTCCTCATTTCCGTTCTAAAGTGTCGTCCCTTCACTCTGAGGCTGTGCCCTCGGGTCCTGGTCTCTCCGACATGTGGAAAAACTTTCTCCACATTGTGGCCTTTCTGTATTCTGTACGTTTCAATTTGATCGATCCTCATCATTCTAAATTCCATCAAGTACATACACAGAGTCCTCAGCTGCTCCTCATATATAAACCTTTCATAACCGGCGTCCTTTTTGTAAACCACCTCTGGACCCCCTCCAATGCCAGGACATATGTCCTTAGGTACAGTGCCCAAAACCGCTCACATTTCCCCAATGCAGTCTGACCAGAGCCTTATACAACCTCCGAGTACATCCCTGCTCTTGTATCCGAGACTTCCTGAAGAAGGGCCTGTGCCCGAAACGTCGAATCTCCTGTTCCCTGGATGCTGCCTGACCTGCTGTGCTGTTCCAGCAATAAAGTTTCAACTTTGATCTCCAGCATCTGCAGACCTCACTTTCTCCTTGTATCCGAGACCTCTGGAAGTGAATGCTAACATTGCATTTGCTTTCCTAACTGCCAGCTGAACCTGCATATTAACCTTATGGGAATCTTGAACCTGGGCTCCCAAATCCCTTTGCACTTCAGATTTCCCTGATTAAAAAATAATCTATCTCTATTTTCCTACCAAAATGTATAACTTTATATTTTCCCACATTGTATTCCATTTCTTTACTACTCTCCTCACCTGTCTAAGTCCTTCTACAGCCTCCCATATCCTCAACACCTACCTGTCCCTCCACCTATCTTTGTGTCATTTGCAAACTTAACAACAATGTCCTCAGTCCCTTTATCCAGATCGTTAATCTATAACATCAATAGTTATGGTTCCAACACTGACCCCTACGGGACTCCCACTGGTCACCAGCTGCCATATTGAAAAGACCCCTTTCTCCCCACACTCTGTCTTCTGCCAGTCAGCCAATCCTCTCTCCATACCAGTACATTGCCCCTAACACCACGGGCTCTTATCTTATTCAGGAGCCTCCTGAGCAGGGCCTTGTCAAAGGCCTTCTGGAAATCGAATAGATCGTGTTCACTGGCTCTCCTTTGTCTAATTTGCTTGTTACATTCTCAAAATATTTGTCAGACAGGACTTCCCCTTGATGAAGCCGTGCTGACTCAACTCTTATGTCAAGCAGTTCCGAGTACTATACAATCTCATACTTAATTGTTGACTATAAATCTCACCAACAATCCCACTAAGTAGCCTTCAGTTTCCTGTCTTCTGACCCCCACTCCCTTCTTAAATTAGGGTGGTACATTAGCCATTTACCAGCCCTCTGGGACCCTCCCCATTCCTGAAAGATTTGATCACTAAATCTGATTACCAATCCCTCTACAATATCCTCAGTCTCTGGGGTGTAGTCATACAGTCATAGAGTTATGCTGCACAGAAACAGGCACGTTGGCCCAACTCATCCATGCTGACCAGACAGCCCAATCTGACCTCGTCCCATTTGCAGCATTTGGCCCATATCCTTCTACATGTATCCATCCAATTGCCTTTTAAATATAGTAATTGTACCAGCCTTCACCTTTTCCTCTGGGAGCTTGTTCCATACCCTCTGCATGAAAAAGTTACCTCTCTGGTCCTTTTTAGATCAGAATAAATTTCTACCTTTGCTTTGAATCACAGAGTTGTTCTGATGTCAAAGGAGGCCATTCAGCCCACATGGTTTGTTGAAAGCTGGTACAGGCTAAGGACAGGCACCAATTCCTTTCATTCTGCCTCCCAGGTCTGATTGGATATATCACTGCACATCAGGCTCTCATCAGCTGGCCCCATTGACAGCTGACACATCACCCTCGTGGAGTCCCGCTCCCATTGACAAATGCATGGAGCTTTCCTACATACTCCATCCCCCAGCAAAGCACCCCCCTCCACCCCCAACCCCCAACCCTCCACCCCCAACCCCCAAC
>NC_057733.1:55426400-55429503 GCF_004010195.1 Chiloscyllium plagiosum | reverse complement strand
ACCCCCAATCCCCAACCCCCCACCCTCCACCTCCAACCCCCAACCCCCAACCCTGCCTGTACCATCTAACCCCCAACCAGCTCCTCATATTCTGTTTGGATCATTCTGTTCTTCCATTTTTCTCGGTGATGCTTTGCAATACCAGACTCTGAAGAGTAATCAAGGATGATGGGAAACATTGTCGTTCAGAGCAGGGGCATCGCTTGCTCCAGCAACACCATAACAATGAAACTGAGCAAAGATTGTCTTCATGAGAGGAAACTGCTTCCTCATGTATTATTCATTGATGAGTGTCCTGCTTGAAAGCAGCTCTTTGGCACTGTCAGTGTTTGTTGACGCTATCCTCATTGATGAAGGAATCATCCAGTCAGGGGGCTGCTCGCCTTTGGCTGGGAACAAGGACGATGCAGTGCTGCCACTGAGGGTTATAAACGCGAGAATGATCCTGAGTGCTCCTGGGGAAAGAGTGGCAGACAATCACTTTGATTGATGTATGGTAATAAACAAAGTAAACATGGGGTATTTCTGATTTGATGGCAGCATATTCATCTGTGCAATGAGGACTGTATGTGAACGCACTGCAGGGTGTGAGAGACATATGTCTGGAGTTGTAGCAGTCACAGCTTCACTCTGCACTGAAGCCTTCGATTCTTCACCATAGGCAAAGAGCCGTGGAAGTGAAAGGAAGTGATTTGTTTTATGTTTTCCATTGGGATTGAGGCTCGTGACACAGTGAGGCTGAGCACAGCTAGCCCCCGCTCTGCTCCCAGTCTGGAATATTCCTGAAGCTTCCGGATGATTCAGCTAGCATTTGGAAATATCATCTAACTTATTTCAAATGCAAAATGTGTTCTTTAAGGGGAATTCTGTTATATTCTGTCCTTGCCTGCTCAGAATGAGCAGGACTGCGGGAGAACAATTCCAGCGCAGCCAAAAATCAGGTGATTCCTGATTTTGCACAATAGATAAGACATTAGGACATTGTTGCAGGAATTCCTCAGCAGAATGTCCTTGGACCAAATATCTTCAGCTGCTTCAGCAATGACTTGCCCTTTGCAATAAGGTTAGAAGTGGGGATATTCATTGATGATTGCACAATGTGCAGCACCATTAGCGACTGCTCAGATACTGAAGCAGCCTATGTTCAAATGCAGCAGGATCTGGGCAATGTCCAGGTTTGAACTGACAAAGGGCAAGTAACATGCACACCAGACAAATGCCAGGCAATGACCATCTCCAATAAAAGACAATTTAACCTCTGCCCCTTGAGATTCAATGGCATTACGATCATTGAATGGATGTCCCGTAGAAAATGAACCTGGGAAGATTGTTATAGCAAAGAAGGATATAGCAGAGGAGTTAAATGGTTATTTTGCATCACTCTTTATAGTGAAAGATGCTTTGAACATTAATACTAAAGTATATGGTGTTATAGGGGTCAACCCTTCTGTTAATTAAACCAAAGCCCCAGAAAAGCTCACCTTGCCTCGTAACCTGTTAAAGAATGAGTGACAGAGAAATGCCTAAAGTCCATTATTTGAAGAAGAAAATAACAATTTATTTTCTTTAATTCTAAAATGGACATTAAACAACACCGATTTACAACTCTAGACCTCCAATGTCTTAAAGGTCTGTTATCTACCTCCCACTCTATAACAATATACTGAACCAACAATACCCCTAGTAAATTTACAGCAACTCAAGTTTCAAAACCAGACAGCACAGTCGTCTCCAGTGTCAATCTTCCTCTGCTTGTAGATCTCCCTGGGTCATCTTCAGTCTTCTGCTGCACAGATGTTTCATATGAAAAAGGTACATTTTAGAGAGAATTTTCAGGCAGTTTGTCTGACAATGGCAGATCGTCCTCTTCCTGGCTAACTGTCCAAAATGCCTGCTTTTTATACCCAAACATCGGATCATCTCATTGGTTTGATGTAGTCAAAACAATAAAATTCAAATTTGATTGGGTTTTAGTATCTTGGAGCATAATTTAAACTGATTGGTTAAATTCGAACTGGTGTGAAAACATCTAGTATCTAGGTTACAGCCAAAATGTTACATCTTTCAAGTTTCCAGCATACTCTGTGACATGACAGCTGCTCACTAGCGTTCACTGTCTCTTAAAGATACAGTACACACCTTCAACTTCATCCCACTTCCTTCCTTCAGAAAAAAAATGAACCATCATAATGAAAAGATGGCTTCAGTTTTTTTTTCTATTTTTTAACCCCATTACCATAAAATACATAGGGCATTAATCTCAGTTTATATTAATTTCTGCTCACATATATAACATATATCTGTTCAAGCTTATCTATACTTTATCAGTTAAATCCGTGATAACACATCCCCAACACACTCTTAGGACCTGTAACATGTATGATTTGTAAATTAAAAGTCTGTAACATAGGATTCCAATATTCTTGTCTTGAAATCATTCCAACAATGTAAGAGGATTGTGATCTGTGTGCACAATCCATGCAGGAAAATGGAGGGACCCGAGAGACCTGCCCTGGGAAGGAGAACACAGACGAAATGCTCCCGACCCCATAAGATGCCTGCCTGTCATGAAATCAATCAGAACATACCTGGAGAGCAGCCCAAATACTTCTGAGCGTGGCTGGACCTGGAGCAGCAAATCGGCAGCAACTGAAACCAGGAACTTCTCCACTGGGTCCTAAGCAAACCCCCTCCATTAAAAATCCACACAGTAAGTTACCTGCTACACTGGGTCCGAAGCAGACCCTCTGCAAAAATACACTAAACTGCAAGCTACCTGCTCCACAGGGTCCCAGGAAGGATCGCTTAACTGGAAGCAGTCACTATCCACTCCACCAGACCACTCAAATGTAAGAAACCTGCGAGGAAGCGGGGTGACCTCGGTGGTGGGCAAGTTGTTGGAGGGAATCCTGAGGGATAGGATGTACATGTATTTGGAAAGGCAAGGACTGATTTGGGATAGTCAACATGGCTTTGTGCGTGGGAAATCATGTCTCACAAACTTAGAAGGATGTTGCCAGGGTTGGAGGATCTGAGCTATAGGGAGAGGCTGAACAGGCTGGGGCTGTTTTCCCTGGAGCATCGGAGGCTGAGGGGTAACCTT
>NC_057733.1:55423653-55425520 GCF_004010195.1 Chiloscyllium plagiosum | reverse complement strand
TTGAGTACAGGAGTTGGGAGGTCATGTTGCGGCTGTACATGACATTGATTAGCCACTTTTGGGATATTGCGTGCAATTCTGGTCTCCTTCCTATCGGAAAGATGTTGTGAAACTTGAAAGGGTTCAGAAAAGATTTACAAGGATGTTGCCAGAGTTGGAGGATTTGAGCTATAGGGAGATGCTGAACAGGCTGGGGCTGTTTTCCCTGGAGCGGCGGAGGCTGAGGGGTGACCGTATAGAGGTTTATAAAATTATAAGGGGCATGGATAGGGTAAATTGGCAAAGTCTTTTCCCTGGGATCGAGGAGCCCAGAACTAGAGAGCATAGGTTTAGGGTGAGAGGGGAAAGATATAAAAGAGACCTAAGGGACAATGTTTTCACACAGAGGGTGGTACGTGTATGGAATGAGCTGCCAGGGGATGTGGTGGAGGCTGGTACAATTGCAATATTTAAAAGACATCTGGATGGGTATATGAATAGGAAGGGTTTGAAGGGATATGGGCTGGGTGCTGGCAGGTGGGACTAGATTAGGTTGGGATATCTGGTCGGCATGGACGGGTTGGACCGAAGGGTCTGTTTCCATGCTGTACATCTCTATGACTCTATGACTCTAAGTGTGCCAGCCTGCTAGTAAGAATGAGACTACGCAGTTTCAAGACCCCCCCTTCTTAGCTTACTCTGAGCAAATGTACAATCTCTGGAGAACAAGATGGACGAACTCAGATCCCAGCTCAGCTTCCAGCGTGAACTGTGGGACTGCTGTACTCTCTGCTTCACAGAAACCTGGCTCAACCATCCATTCCCAACTGCGCACTTCAGGCTGATGGTTTTTCTATCCATTGCTTGGACCGTACAGTGTCCTCGGGTAAGACAAAGGGGTTTGCTTTTTAATCAACAACTTGTGGTGCACGGACATTGCAACCCTGGGCAGCCATTGCTCCCCAAACCTTGAATTCCTCACCATCAAATGCCGCCCCTTCTATCTCCCACAGGAATTTCCTGCTGCTATACTAACTGCTGGGTACATACCGCCACAAGCAAAGGTTGAGGAAGCTCTGGATGTGCTGAACATCACAAACACCCTGGAGACAGAACACCCTGAGGCCCTGTTTATTGTAACAGGAGACTTCAATCAAGCCAATCTAAGGAAGGTGTTGTCCAAGTACTACCGGGACATTGCCTGCCTCACCAGGGGCCCGAACAGATCAGGAGACCCACTCAAATATAAGGAATCCAAGTGTGACCTTCACAGAGCTATTAAGATAGCCAAGGACCAATACTGATCCAAACCAGAGACCCAGACAGACACCTGGCGACTATGGCAAAGACTGAATGACATCATAGCTTCTAAAAAGAGACTGCAAGACAGCAGACAATGAAATATCCCTCCCAGATCGTCTCAACGTCTTCTATGCTTGCTTTGAGCAGAATTTTGACGGAGAGGTAACACCTATTCCGACAAGTCCTGACGAACCTATCCCAACAGTCACTGCATCAGAGTCAGATCAGTTTTCCTTCCTGTGAATCCAAGGAAAGCTATAGGACCAGACGGAGTACTAGGCCGTGCACTCAGAGCATGTGCAGATCAACTGGCAGAGGTCTTCTCAGACATCTTCAACCTCTCCCTGCAGCAGGCCACTGTCCCGGCCTGTTTCAAGAGGGCCAACACCATCCCTGTGCCTAAGAAGGCTCATGCAGCATGTCTCAATGACTACCGCCCAGTGGCCCTAACTTCGGTGGTCATGAAGTGCTTTGAAAGGCTGGTCATGGCATTAATCAACCCACTACTCTTGACCCATTCCAATTTGCCTATCGGACCAACAGATCCACTTCATATGCCATATCACTTGCCCTTCACTCCTCCCTA
>NC_057733.1:55406025-55423550 GCF_004010195.1 Chiloscyllium plagiosum | reverse complement strand
GCCCTGGAAAAATGGTGCACTGCGAACAGCCTAGCTCTCACTGCCAGCTAAACCAAGGAACTCATTATTGACTTTCGGTGGGATGTTACTCATGCCCCCTACACATTAACAGCACAGAGGTGGAACGAGTGGTGAGTGTCAAGCTCCTGGGAGTGGTCATCCACAACAAGCTTTCTCAGACTCTTCATGTGGACGCACTGGTTACAAAGGCCCAACAATGACTTTTCTTCCTCAGGCAGCTGAGGAAATTTGGCATGACGGCGAATACCCTTGGCAATATTTATAGGTGCGCCATGGAGAGCATTCTGTCTTCTTCCTCAGGCAGCTGAGGAAATTTGGCATGACGGCGAATACCCTTGGCAATATTTATAGTGCGCCATGGAGAGCATTCTGTCTGGATGTATCGATACCTGGTATGGCAACTGTACCATTCAAGATCGGAGACGGTTACAGAGAGTGGTGAACTCGGCCCGGACAATCACAAAGGCCAACCTCCCATCTATAGAATCCATCTACCCGGCCCGCTGTCAAGGAAAGGCCGCCAGCATTCTCAAAGATCCATCCCACCCTGGCAATGCTTTTCTACAACCTCTACCATCAGGGAGAAGGTACAGAAACCTGTACACACGCACCAGCCGGTTTCAGAACAGTTTCTAGCCTCCTGTTGTTAGAATACCGAACGGACTCACAAAATCTTAACATTCGCCTGTCCCTGTGTTTTTGTTTTTGCTGCTGTTTACCTATTATTTACTATCTATGCTGTTTAACTCTGTGATCTGCCTGTATTGCTCACAAGACAAAGCTTTTCACTGTGTCTCGGCACACATGACAATAAATTCAGTTCAATTTAATTCAATTCAACTCACAACTGTCTCTGACACATTGTTTGTCACATACACATTAAATGTTGGAAAGCCACTACCAAACTCTGTAATTCCTTTTTGATGGTGGAGTATTTCCTCTGGTGAGTGTTGAGTTTCTTTGAAAAGTCACCAACTGGCTGTTCAATCACATTATCATCTTCCTGTAGCAGTACAGCTCCATCTCCCATGTCGCAAGCATCAATTACAACTTTGAAGGGTTTCTAAAAGTTTGGTGTAGCTAAAGCTGGTGTGGTGGTTAATACTGCTTTTAAATTGTCAGATGGAGAAAGTGAGGTCTGCAGATGCTGGAGATCAGAGCTGGAAATGTGTTGCTGGAAAAGCGCAGCAGGTCAGGCAGCATCCAGGGAACAGGAGAATCGACGTTTCGGGCATAAGCCCTTCTTCAGGATTCCTGAAGATTCCCGAAACGTCGATTCTCCTGTTCCCTGGATGCTGCCTGACCTGCTGCGCTTTTCCAGCAACACATTTCCAGCTTAAATTGTCAGATGCCTGCTGGCATTGTTTGCTCCATCGAAATGTTGTCTTCTTCTGTTAACGGTGTCACTGCGCTGCTGCTGCAGCTTGGGACAAACTTCCTCTAGAATCTGCTTACTCCCAAAAAGTGAAGGACCTCTTTCCTTGAGGTTGGTCATGGAAATTCTTTGATGGTCTTTGTCTTTGTGTTCCTTTGGGTCAAACCTCCATGACTGATGTTATGCCCGAAGAACGTAACCTCTGCCTTTGCAAATTCTGTTTTCTTTAAGTTTATTACCATTTTGCTTCTGTCATTCACAGAGCCTGGCCAACTGGACCAGGTGATCTCTCCAGGCCTCATTAAAGACACTACAGCATCCAGACAGACTGTACAGTTTGTTAACCCCTCCACAACTCTGTTCCAAGAGGCTTTGGAATGTAGCTGGGGTGTTCTTCATTCCAAAGGGCATCACTTTGAATTGATATAGCCCCATTTGGGGTTACAAACACAGAAATTTTGTTCACTTTCTCTAATAAAGGTACATGCCAATAACCACACAAGTCCAACTTTGTGATGTAACTGGTTTATCCAACGTTCTCTAAACAGTCCTCCAATCTGGGTATTGGGTATGAGTCTGATTTTGTAATGGCTTTGACCTTCCAGTAGTCCACACAAAATCATTGAGTCCCTTCAGGTTTGGGAACTAACACAATCAGCGAACTCCACTCACTCTGACTCAGTTCAATTACATCTTCATTGAGTATCGCATCCACTTCCTTCAGGACCTGTCGGGCTTTGAAAGGATTAAGCTGATAGGGGTGTTGCTTTATTGGAACAGCATTCCCTACGTCTACCTCATGCACAATAGCATTGGTCCTCCCCATCCTATTCCTGCATATGTCCTCATACTGCTGCAACAAACCTTGCAACTGTGTTCTTTGCTCCTGAGACAGATAACTCACTAACCTATCCCATTCCTCAAGGACGTCCTCATTGTTTAATTTATTTTGAGGCACATCAAACTCCACACCATCTGGATTTGATCCCTCACTTTGCAGGGCAGTAACTAACATGTGTTTCTCCAGTTCCTTCTCTCTATTAAAGTAAGGTTTCATTGTACTCCCTTGACATACACGATACAGCTTTTTCCTACCTGGCATTTTTACCAGCTCGTTTAACTGATTCAACTTTTTCTCAATTTGACAGGGACCACTAAACCTAACTTTGAAGAGATCTCCTGTCACTGTAACAACACTAATCCTAATACTAATCTTCACGGGAAAATGTCAGAATATCAGTTTTTATCTGCCACCTGCTTCATTCTGTGCTGTGCCCTCTTCAGGTGCTGTTTAGCTAACTCACCAACCGATTTGATCTCTCCCTCACCTCCGATACATAATCCACATGTGAGGTCTCTTTGGTCCGGTCAATTTTTCTTTAATTAATTTCAAAGTTCCTCTCACTTCATGTCCGATATTAACCCAAAGGGAGTGAACTGAGTAGACTTGTTTGGGGCATCTCTAACGGCAAACAATACGAATGGGATACTTTTATCCCAATCATTCGGGTAATCCTGATAGTACGCTCTTAACATGGTCTTCAGGGTCTGATGCCACCTTTCTAAAGCTCCCTGGGATTCAGGGTGATATGCACTGGATTTAAAGTGCTGTATACCTAAGCTATCCATAACCTCCTTAAAGTGCCTAGCAGTAAAATCTGACCCTTGGTCTGACTGACTCTCTCTGGGTAGCCCATACCATGTGAAGAAAGCTACTAACTCCTCTACCACCCTTTTTCAATTGATATTCTGGAATGGAATTGCCTCCGGAAATCTGTTAGACACATACATTATGGTTAACAACTACTGGTTCCCAATTTTAGTTCTTGGGAGGGGACCTACACAATCAATTATACCTCATGTGAAAGGTCCTTCGAATGTGGGAATTGGCAACATAGGTGTTGGTTTTATTACCGCCTGTGGCTTACCTACCATTTGGCACGTATAGCACATACGGCAAAAGTTAACCACATCCTGGTGCATTCCAGGCCAATAGAAATGCTTTTGTACCTTAGCCTGTGTCTTCCAGTCACCAAGGTGACGTTCATGTACAACCCATAACACTTCCTGTCTGTATGCTACCGGCAACACAACCTGGTGCACTTCAGCCTCTTGCTCCTCTGCACTAACCCGCCGTGGTCTCCATTTTCATCTTGGAATTCTATCTTTAACATAATAACCCTCAGGAATATTCTCGGACTCCTCTTCTGAGTGCACATTAACATATATATCTTTTATTGTCTCGTCTTTCTGTTGTAAGTCCAATAGCCATTCAGGACTGAACGCTTTTGCCTGACCCTCTGCCTGTTCAGGATTTCACTGCACCATTTCATCAAACAGGGTGTCCGCTAAATGCACCTCAACTCCTTCATCTTTCTCTTTAGTTTTCAATTCTTGCTGTAACTTATGGTAGTTGGATTTTGTTACTACAGAGTCTGGGAAAATTCCAGGGTACTTTTCTTTTAATTCCTCAGTTGCCTGGTTTTCCTTGGGCTTCTCCACAACAAGGGGTGTCACTCACACCTTGGATCCTGCCAAATCGTTCCCAAGAATAAACTGTACTCCTGGAACTGACGCTCTGTCAATCACTCCCACTGTTACTTCCTCAGTCTTGAGTTGGCACTCCAACCTGATCTTACATAGGGGAACGCTAAATTTCTGTCCCTCTATCCCACAAATTACCACTCTCTCAGGTAACAGGTCAGAAAGAGTGCAAATATGTTCATCTTACTGTTACAGATTGGTTAGATCCTGAATCTCTCAAAATTATAACTTTTTGTCCTTCTCCCACTGTTCTTTCTGAGTAAACTTTACCCACAGAAGTGAATTCTTTGTAGCGATCAGGTGCTAACCCCATACCCAGCCCCTGCCTGGACTGTGCACTCTCCTGCAGCTCCTCGGCTCTTCTTGGGGTCTCCTTTACCACCTTCACTATTGCCACTGGCTCAGCTTCTTTTACCACATCTTTTCCCATGGTGCCTTTTTTATAAATGACCAGCACTGTGACCTCACGTGTCTCACTTTACCACAGTGGAAACACCTGAGGCCTTTCACCTCCTTTCCACCCTCTTGGACTTCTTTTCTCACCTGTGGTAAATAACTCCCAGTGTTCTCGACTCTTTGGTTTGTAGTGTAAGATCTCCCCTTCTCCCAATTTTTATCCCTCACAGGATGTAATAGTTGCCAGAAGCTATCTCTGCTGCTCTTCTCATTTCTTGAACTTTCTGTTCATTGACATGAATTCTTATCATCTCTGGAAGTGAGTTTTTAAACTCCTTCAGCAGAATAATCTCTCTTAGAGCCTCATAGGTCTTATCTATTTTTAAAGCCTGTACCCATCTATTGAACTCAACAAAGGTCTGACCTGGTTCCTTCTTTATGTTTCTGAACCACTGTCTATAAGCTCCTGGTACCAATTCATAAGGACTCAAAATGTTCTGTTTGATGTCTGCATAATCTCTTGACCCCCTCATCTGATAGCGCTGCAAATACCTCACTAGCTCTGCCTACAGCTTAGTCTGAACTAGCATTACCCACAAGTCCTCTGACCACTCCATCTGCCCAGCCAATTTTTCAAATGAAATGAAGAAGGCTTCAACATCTTGCTTATCAAAATGTGGCAGTGTTTTAATATATTTGTATATCTCACTATCTTCATCTCCATCCTATTAACTTGGCTTTACTGACTAAATTGCAACTTCGGAAGTTCAAACTCTCTCTACATTTCTCTTTCTTTTCTCTCTCCCTTTCTTCTCTCTCTCCCTTTCTCTTGCTTTATCTATCTTATAACTCCATTTTCCTCAATTGTAATTTACATTTTTCTACCTCTACTGCACGTGTCTGTTCCTGTGACACACCTAAGTGTTTGAGTAATTCCCTGATGATTTCAGCTTTACTTTTGTCCTTGGTTAAACCCAACTCTAAATTCTAAAAGTATGGTCTTTTCTTTCTTTCTTGGAAAATTTGGGAATCATCTTCAAACCCCAGAACAATTTTAGCAATTTTAAGAGCCATTTCTCTCACTTATAATTTAACCACCCACAAATGACCGAAATTAAACTAATTGTCTCCTTTACATTTTATTTAAAGATCTAGGACACTAATCAGCAAGTGTTTAAATCTGCTGGGATCCCTTATCCCAAATCTATTCAAATCTTAGACGGGTCTGTCTAAACCTGTCCAAATCATGGACCCGAGCCACCAAACTGTTACGACACGGGGGTAAACTCTTCTGTTAATTAAACCAAATCCCCAGAAAAGCTCACCTCACCTCGTAACCTGTTAAAGTATGAGTGACAGAGAACTGCCTAAAGTCCACTGTTTAAAGAAAAATATCAATTTTATCCTTTAATTCTAAAATGAACATTAAATAACAACTATTTACAACTCTCAGCCTCCTTTCTATTAAAGGTTTGTTATCTACCTCCCATTCTATAACAATATACTGAGCCAATAACGCTACTATTAAATTTACAGCAACTCAAGTTTCAAAACAGCACAGTCGTCTCTAGTGTCAATCTTCCTCTGCTTGTAGATCCCCCTGGGTCATCTTCAGTCTTCTGCTGCACAGATGTTTCATATGAAAAAGGTACATTTTAGAGAGAAATTTCAGGCAATCTGTCTGACAATGGCAGATCGTCCTCTTCCTGGCTAACTGTCCAAAATGCCTGCTTTTTATACCCCAAACATTGGATCGTCTCATTGGTTCAATGTTGTCAAACAACAAAATTCAAATTTGATTAGGTTTTAGTATCTTGGAGAAAGTGAGTCCTGCAGATGCTGGAGATCAGAGTCGAGAGTGTGTTCCTGGGAAAGCACAGAAGGTCAGGTAGCATCCGAGCAGCAGGAGAATTGATGTTTCAGTCCAAAGCCCTTTATCAGGAATGTTCATATGACACCCCATTCAAAAAGGGAGGGAGGCAAAAAGTGGGTAATGTTTGACTGTTTAGCCTAACATCTATTGTTGAAAAAGTATTAGACTCAATTATTAAGGAAATAACATTTCGAAAGTCATAATCTCATGGAGCAGAATCAGCTTCTTGAAAGGGAAATTGTGTCTGCCTAATTTATTAGAGTATTTCAAGGACGTGTCAACCAGAGTGAATAGAGAGGAACCAATAGATGTGTTGTATATGTAATTCCAGAAGGCATTTGACAAGGTACCTCACAAAAGGTCAAGTTTAAAAAGTCCCTGGTGTCGGAGGTAGTACATTGAGCTGGATAGAGAATTAGCTTATGGGCAGGAAACGATGAGTGGAGATAAGGGGCTGTTTTTCAGGTTGGTGACCTGTAACCAGTGGGTTCCTCAGGGATCAGTACTGGGATTGAAGGAAGGCAGTGTATGCACTGGAGCTGAATTGACAAATGACAGAAAAATAGGTGGAGAGGCAGGTTGTGAGAGCGATGCAAACAGTTTACAGAGAGATATTGACAAGCTAAACAGGTGGGTAAAAAGTTGGCATTTGGTGTATAATGTAAGGAAAATGTGAAATTATTTATTTTGGAAGTGAGAACATAAGAACAGGCTCTTATTTAAATGGAAAGAAACTGCAGAAAGCTGCAACACAAAGGGACTTTAAGGGACTTGTATATGAAACACAGAAAGCTAGGACACAGGGGCAGCAGGTAATCAGGAAGGGCAGTGGAATGTTGGCCCTTATTTCAAAGGGGTTGGAGTATAAGTGTAGTGAAGTCTTACTGCAACTACAAGGTGCTGGTGAAACCACGTCTGGAGTACTGTTAAGCAGTTTTGATCCCTTTATTTAACGAAATGTATCATTTCATTGGGGGTAATTCAGAGAAGGTTATTAGGATGATCCCTGGGATGGAGGGATTGTCTTATGAGAAAAGGCTAAACAGCTTGGGAAACTATTCACTAGAGTTTAAAAGAATGAGAGGTGATCTAATTGAGAGATATAAAATTATTAAGGGGCCTGATAAAGTAAAAACTGAGAGAATG
Source organism: Chiloscyllium plagiosum (assembly GCF_004010195.1). Lineage (NCBI taxonomy): Eukaryota > Metazoa > Chordata > Chondrichthyes > Orectolobiformes > Hemiscylliidae > Chiloscyllium > Chiloscyllium plagiosum. The sequence continues at coordinate 55,416,195 of NC_057733.1, read as the reverse complement.
TTTCCCCTCGTGGGAGAGTCGAGGGCCAGAGAGCATAGTCTCAGAGTATTTAAGACTTGGAATAAGGAAGAATTTCTTCCCTCAGAGGGTTGAGAGTCTTTGGATCTCCTTGCCACAGTGAACTAAGGGAGCAGAGTCCTTGTGTATATTTCAGGCTGAGAAAGATAGATCCTTGACCGGTCAGGCAATCAGGGGTTACAGGGAAAGAGCAGGAAAGTGGAGGTTATTGGATCAGCCATCGTTGTATTGAATGGTGTAGCTGGGCTCGTTGAGCTGAACAGTATTCTCTTGTTGCTTTTTTTAATGGTCTTATGGACCATATTCCTCATTATCAATTCCTGAGATTTACCATTGCTCAGAAACTGGTGTTTTGTGGTTTTTGTCTTTATTTGTTTAAGTTAGGGGTAGAGGTTAGTTTTGGTAGTTTTGGTAGTGTTTGCAGGAATAGGCTTCAGATTTGATAAAGTCTGTTTTTCTCCACTCGTCGCACATTGATTGGGCTTCTTCCTCTCAGGGGTCCGTGGGCTGTTGTGTGTGGTCATGGCTAGTGATCTGTTCAGGTGGTGCACCTGGAACATAAAGGGGAGCCATTCCCCCATTAAAAGTAAAAAGGTGATCTCAACTCTTATGAAGGAAAGGATTGACATCACTCTGTTGCAAGAGACATATTTAACCGATAGGGAATGTCTGAAGTTACAGCAGGGGGCATACGATAGGGTATTCTTCTCCTCCTTCAATTCCAAAAGCAGAGGAGTGACCATACTGGTACGAAGGAACCTCCCATTTCAGGTGTTAGATCAAATCAAGGATGAGCATGGATGGTTCATCATTCTCAAGGCTCTGGTACACGGAGAAGAGTATGGCATCCTGAACATTTACTGTCTCCCGGCGCATCCTCTCAAATGTTTAGTTGACGCAGTCGCTAAAGAATTGCTCTTGGGGTGCACTGTACATTTATAGGAGGAGACTTTAATTGTCTCATGGACCCTGGGGTAGACAGGATGCCAAGGGGTCTGTCGTGTACACCTCGGCAGTCTAGACAGTGAGTGGACTTGGAAGGAGTTGGGGCTAGTGGATGGGTAGAGGTGGCTCCACCCAAATGGGAGACACTTCACTTTCTGCTCCAACCCGCACAAGTGCCACACAAGAATTGATATGTTCTTTGTTCCGTCAGCTTGTTTGGACTTGGCGTTAGCCTGCAGGATTGAGACCATAAATATTTCGGACCATGCGGCAGTATAGTTGGATATTAATCCCAAGGTAGTGGAGAAGACAAACTGCAATGGTGCATGGATCTGTTCCTGTTGAAGGATGACAACTTTGTTCAGTTCATCACAAGGGAGTTCAGGGTTTTTTGGGACATCAGTTGTGGTACGGCCAGTAATCCGTCAGTGCACTGGGAAACCACCAAAGCGTTCTTAAGATGTACGATTATTTCATACTCGACAGTGAGGAGGAGGCAGAGGGGAGAACAGCAGCAGATGCTTGAGGCCCGGCTGAAAGCAGCTGAGTCAGCATATTATCCCAGACCACCTGTGGACAAATTGTAATGGGTCCTGGCTCTCTGGGCTGCTCTGGACTCAGTGCTCACACGAAAGGTGAAGAGAGGGATCTCCTTTGCAAAGCAAAGGCTGTTTGAATATGGGATAAGCCAGGTACCTGGATCGGAAGAAAAGTGCCTCACAGTCCATTGTGTCTGTCAGGGAAAGAGCTGGAAATGGCACTCGTGAACTGAGGAAGAATCAACGGCAGATTCCGGGAATTCTATGCAGAGTTATACCAGTCGGAGAGATGTGGGGATGGAGAAGCGAGAATGGAATCCTTTTTTGAAAACTTGGACCTCCCCGGTGTAAACGCAGATCAGGCCTCCCTTTTAAATGCTCCTTTGACAGTACAGGAGGTGCAGGAGGCAGTAAGGCAGCTCAAGGTGGTAAGGCACTCGGTCCAGATGGATTCCCGAGTGAATTTTACAAGGAGTTCATACACATGTTGGCTAGTCATTCATATAGCCAGGACTGCCTTCGGCCCTCTCTTAGGGAGGCTAATATCTCCCTTATCTTAAAAATGGGAAAGACCCCGAGAATTGTGCATCATTTAGATCCATCTCATTGTTGAATGTGAATTTAAAATCTTATCTAAGGTGGAGAAGGTGCTGCCCGTTACTATAAAAGAGGACCAGGCAGGTTTTATCAAGGGCTGCAGCTCCTCCAACATCAGGCAGGTGTTGAATATGGTGCAAACATGTCAGCAGAGAAGGATTCTGGGTTTGATGGTCTCCTTGGATGCAGAAAAGGCTTTTGATTGGGTGGAACAATCATATCTCTTTGCTGTTCTCAATTGTTTTGGTCTGGGAGGGGCCTGCACCAGGTGGGTGGCAGTGTTATATAAAGACCCCAAGGTGGGAGTTATCACAAATGGGGCTAAATTGAGAAATTTTGGTGTGGGGCGGGGCAGCTGACAGGTATGACCCCTGCCGCCGTTGCTGTTTACCTTGGTACTTAAACCACTGGCTGAGGCTATCCGACAGGACCCAGAAATAACGGCAACGGAAATGGGAGTTGAGGAACACAAAATTACTCTCTGTGCAGATGATGTCCTTTTGTTTTTAGCTAACCCCAAAAAGTCCATACCCAGGCTAATGCAAAAAACTAAATTATTTGATAGTTTATCTGGATACAAGATAAATTTCACAAAATCAGAAGTCATGACTGTGTGGGGGTGGGGGGGGGGGGGGTGTTGGGAGGGCAATTTGCTTAAGACTTCGCCATTTACCCCATTAGTGGGAGCCCCAGGATTGAGACCGGGGTCAATGGATTACGGCTTCAGAGACTGGGAGGGTAGTTATATCTCCTGTCTGGGAGAGGTCTTGATGTCTTATAGCCAATTAGGACAGAAATATAGAGTCCCTAACAGAGACCTTTTCTGATATTTCCAAGTTCGGGATTATATACAGAAGAAAACCACGCTCTTGACCCAGCCCTACAAGTCGGATATAGAACATAGACTGCTCCGATGTGGGAGCGCTCTCTCAGTTAGTATCATATACCAGCTGCAGAGAGGGAGCACCTTGGGGGATATGGAGACACTCCATGAGATTTGGGATCAGGAGTTAGGGGAAGAAATCTCATTGGAAATGTGGGAGGATATAAGGTGGAATGTAAAGAAGATTTCAATATGCAATAAGACACAAGCAATGCAATTGAAGATCCTTCACAGGGCCCATATGGCGCCGGAGAGGTTAGCAAAGGTTAAGAAAGAATCCTCCCCGAAATGTCCTAAATATAAAAACAGTATTGGCACCATTATACATTGTTTCTGGTCCTGTTACAAGATCGGAGGATACTGGGGGTCAGAGTGAATGAGCTGGAGAGGATTCTGGGAGTGGAAGTTAGAGGGGAACTGGTGTCTCCCCTCTTGGGACTATAGAATCTTCCCTCTCTGGATGAGCAGGGGAAGAGGTTGTTGAATATCCTGACGTCCGGTGCCAGGAAGAACATCCTAATGAACTGGATATCAGAAAAGCCTCCAGGTCTTGCAGAGTGGCGCAGACTTGTGATGGAGCACGTCAGTCATGATTACCTGACAAGTATGATACACCACAGAGCGGAGCGATTCTATAAAACATGGCACTCCTTTCAAAATCGTATAGACATGGATCTATTGGCAGTATTGATTAGGGCCTTTATATAGCCATGAGGGCTGTATGTGGTGGTCTGGGTCCCTGCGGGAGGGTGGGGGATACTTTGCTCCCATGGATAGGAGCCTTGATGGAGGCGTAGCAAGTGGAGTAATGTAATAGAGTACAATGTAGTGTAATTTAGTTTTTGTGGATTGTAATTTAACTTAGTGTTATTCCATTTAATTTGAGTCTCTGCTAATTTGGTTTAAGTTAGGTAAATATTATTTGACTGTATCTTGGAGAATAGTAGGCAGTTTACAGACTGGAATCTAATCGAGGGGTTTGGGGTGGTTTATATACAGAATAGCAGACACCCGGGAGGATGTTACAGACTGGAATCTAATCGAGGGGTTCGGGGTGTTTTATATACAGAATAACAGATACCTGAGAGTGAGTTACAGACTGGAATTTAATCAAGGGGTTCAGGGTAGTTTATATACAGAATAACAAATCCCTGGGAGTGAGTTACAGACTGGAATCTAATCAATAAGTTCAGGGTAGTTTATATACAGAATAACAGATACCAGGGAGGGAGTTACAGACTGGAATCTAATCGAAGGGTTCGGGGAGGTTTATATACAGAATAACAGATACCCCGGGAGGGAGTTACAGACAGGAATCTAATCGAGGGGTTCAGGATAGTTTATATACAGAAGAACAGATACCTGGGAGGGAATTACAGGCTAGAATCTAATTAAGGGGTTCGTGCTGGTTTATATACACAATAACAGATACCCGGGAGGGAGTTACAGACTGGAATCTAATCGAGGGGTTCGGTGTTGTTTATATACAGAATAACAGTTACCCGGGAGGGAGTAACAGACTGGAATCTAATCCGGGGTTTCGGGGTGGTATATATACAGAATAACAGATTTCCGGGAGGGAGTTACAGACTGGAACTTAATCGAGGGGTTCGTGGTGGTTTATATACAGAATAACAGATACCCTGGAGGGAGTTACAGACTGGAATCTAATTGAGAGGTTTATATACAGAATAACAGATACCCGGGAGGGAGTTACAGACTAGAATCTAATCGAGGGGCTCAGGGTAGTTTATATACAGAATAACAGATACCCCGGGGGAGAGTTATAGACTGGAATCTAATCGAGTGGGTTGGGGTGATTTATATACAGAATAACAGATACCCCGGGAGGGAGTTACAGACTGGAATTTAATCGAGTGGGTTGGGGTGATTTATATACAGAATAACAGATACCCCGGGAGGGAGTTACAGACTGGAATCTAATCGAGGGGTTCCGGGAGGTTTATATACAGTATAACACAGGTACACAGGAGAGAGTTCCAGACTGGAATCTAATCGATATGAAGTTGAAGATAAATGTTATATAGTGGTTTTACTCTGTCCTTGGACGGGAGTTTTTCAGAGACAGAGCATTTCTTTAATTGTTACAATTTAAGATTGAGGCTTTTGGACTTTGCTGTTTCTCACACAGTTGACCATGAAACCTGTCTGATCATTTTTTGGATTTTTAGATTAGATTACATTACAGTGTGGAAACAGGCCCTTCAGCCCAACAAGTCCACACCGACCCGCCGAAGCGCAACCCACCCATACCCCTACATTTGCCCCTTACCTAACACTAGGGGCAATTTAGAACCCGGGTCTCAGGCGCTGTGAGGCAGCAGTGCTAACCACTGTGCCACCGTGCTGCCCACTATTTGTATGTTTCAGTGACATTCACTTATGTGTACTATTTTAAACAATTGAAGATATGTGAGTGATTACTACAGAAATGTCATTGCACATATCCTCTTTCTCTACCTCCCGCTGGTAAGATCAGCTCTCCCTTCTGATCTCTAGTAACCTTCCTCTTTCATTAAGATCACAGAATCACTGTATTGTTCTGCTGTAGAAGGAGACCATTCAGGCGAAAGTGAGGACTGAAAAAGCTGGAGATTAGAATCGGGAATGTGGTGCTGGAAAAGCACAGCAGCACAGGCAGCATCCGAGGAACAGGAAAATCGACGTTTTGGGCAAATGCCCTTCATCAGGAAGGAGACCATTCAGCCTATCCTGCCTGTACTGGCTCTTAAAATGAGGCTCAGTTCAGTAAGGAATTGCCTCTCATCAGAATTTTAACTGAGGAGGATTGTGCAGTTTTCCCTGCCCTCCAGCCCAGTTACACCATGACTTGTATCTAATCATTGCACCAATGAGGTTATTCACAGTCCTGTGGGCCTGGGTATGGCGAAAGGGTTGTGAGGGGAAGGAATGTTTATTTTCCTGTCAGGCACATACTATTGGAATGCTATAGGAAATGGTTAAACACAGCAGGAGACTATTTGGCCCATTATGCCTGTGATAGCCCTTTAAGAGATCTCATCAACACATCCCACTTGCCCTGCTGGTTCCCCACTGCCCTGCTGGTTCCCCACTGCCCTGCTGGTTCCCTACTGCCCTGCTGGTTCCCCACTGCCTTGCTGGTTCCCCACTTGCCCTGCTGGTTCCCCATTGCCCTGCTGGTTCCCCACTGCCCTGCAATATTCGCTGTTTCAATTATTGCTTCAATACTCTTTTCAAGTTCTGAATGAATTTGCCTCCAGTTCTCCTTTAGACTCCAACCTACACCGTGTTCCAACGTAGCCCCCCAACTCAGTCCTGACATTATTCACCTCCTGCCCCTGCAAATAGTTTCAGTATCAACTCAATGAGAACTTTTCAGAGTTTTGCAACTCCAAAAACACTCAGGAAGCTGAGCACTGTCCAGGACAAAGCAGTCTTTTGATTGGCACGCCAATTCTATCACCTTGCAGCAGTGCGTACCATCTCCAAGATGCTCTGCAATAATTTGCCAAGGCTCCCTGGACAATACCTTCCAAACCCATGATTTTATCATTCAGATAATGGCAGCATTTCTGTGGGAGCACCATCATATGCCCTCCATGCCATGCACCATCCTAACTTGAAAATATATTGCTGTTCCTTCACTGTAACAGAATTAAAATCTAGGAACTCGTCCTTTAACAACACAATGTGTGTGCCTACATCAGCAATTCAGAAAGGCAGTTCAATATCACTTTCTTGAGGGCAATTAGGGATGGGTAATGAATCTTAGCTTATCCAATAACACCCATGCCTTGCAAATGAGTTTAAAAAAAAGTCCAAAAATAATATTTGTACTACAGCAGTGACCTATTTTACAGTTACTGAACATATACAGCACTTCCCATTTATCAGCTCAAACTATAATTCTGATGTGTAGATGTATTTGAATTACTTGACATAGAAGGCTGCACAAATGTTTACTCCACTGCATCCTGGGATGAGATGCGGAGAAATGGAATAGAATGGGACCAGTGCTCCCCAGAGTTAAGAATGAGAGGTCATCTTGTTGAGTCAAATTCAAGAAAATGATCTATGTTTAACTAATTTAAGGAGTCTGTCTAAGAAAAAGACTTGATAGCTGTCAGGAGGCATTTTGACTGAGGAGTCTGGAAATTTGAATTATGTAATCTAGAGGCTATCTGTGAACTGACCACAGCCTTAGAATACAATTTCACCCAGACGTGGAAACAGAAAATACTGGAAATAATTAGCATGTCCAGCAGCATCTTCCCTTTTTCTCAGATCTTCCTTGTTTCAACAACTGGTTCAGGTTCTTCAGGTATCTTGACTGTGTTTTCAGCTGAATATGCAACACACTCTGGAATGCTCTCTGAAATTGTCCATCACTTCTTCAGAGTCCTTCTTAAAATCTGACTCTTTTCACACAAGCTTTTGGTTACTGTTCCTTATATTTTGACTTTGTTGAGTTTTTTAACTGCCTTTGGATGTTGTTCTGTGTTCTACCTTTTATCAATATGATCAGATAAATCCGGAGCAGGAATAGGCCACTCGGTCCTTTGAGCATGTGTTGTCATTGATGAAGATCTTGGCCGACCTAATGTCTCCACATTCCTACATACATTCGGAAGGCTTTTCAGCGTCATGCCTGTCAATAATCTATCGACCCGTCTTAAAACTATTGTTATGACATGGGGTAAATGTCTCTGTTAATTTAAAGCAGCAACACAGAAACAATTCACCCCATGCTGTAATCTGCTAAAATTGGAAAGGCAAACAACCATCCTAGAGGTCGCTATTTAAAGTCAAAATTAACAACTTTATTCTTTACGTCCAACAGAGAATATTAAAACCAACAACTATTTACACTTCCTTTCTCTTAAACCTACTTTTTACCTCCCACTCTACAACACTAGTCTGATAAAAAAGTCCCAATTAAGATTTACAAAACAAAAATAATCACGTTTCAAAACCAATCAGCTTTACCGCTCCTCCTTTGTAGATTTTCCTCTGTAGATTCTCTCCAGGTCAGCCTCCCTACTTTTTACCTCCCACTCTACAACACTAGTCTGATAAAAAATCCCAATTAAGATTTACAAAACAAAAATAATCACGTTTCAAAACCAATCAGCTTTACCGCTCCTCCTTTGTAGATTTTCCTCTGTAGATTCTCTCTAGGTCAGCCTCAATGTTCTGCTGCACAAACTCCCCACAGACACAGTTAAAAATCACACAACACCAGGTTATAGTCCAACAGGTTTAATTGGAAGCACTAGCTTTCGGAGCGTCGCTCCTTCATCAGGCTATAGTCAGGTCCCTTTCAGAGAGCACTTCAGCTAGTGGTCTACATTTGTTGGTCTTTGGTAGTTCTCCTCCTAACTGTTCAAAATGTCCAGTTTTATACCCCAGAACATTCAGATCATTTCATTGGTTTTAATATTATCAAAACACTAAATTCAAATTTGATTGGATTTTGGTATCTTGGGGCAGAATTTAAACTGTTTGGCTGAATTTGAATTTGTTTTTGATTTTGTTTCTGTTTCATGGCAACCCAGCTGCTGCTGTTTGTTTCAACCAAGTGTTACATTGTTATCTTGTTCAGGACTCTCTGTGCTTTGTCAGTCCTTGCTGGCTGTTCAACTCTCTTAAAGGCACAGTACATCTCTACACCTTCATAATACTATTCAAAGACTGATTATGTTACCTTTTGAAGAAAGGAGTTCCAAAGACAAGCCACCCTCGTCCCTTTGCTAAATTGTTCACTGGTTATTTCTAAACTCTGACCCTTGTTCAAGGCTCTCGTACAAGAGGAAGCAAACTTTTCACGTCCATTCTATCAGGACCTCTCACAAGAATTCATCTGTTATTTTTCTAAACTCCAATAGACAAAAGCTTAGCCTGCCCAACGTTTCCTCATAAGACAACCTGCCCATTCCAGTTATATAAAGTTTCTCTGAACTATTTCCAACACAATTACATCTTTCTGAAGTAAGCTGATCAATACTGTACACAGCACTCCAGATTTGATCTCTCCAGTGCCTTGTATTACTGAAGCGTAACATGCTAATTTTGTGTTTAGCGTGTATGTACATGTGTATATGTGAGTATGTGTATGTTAGTATGTGTGTGTGTGTGCACGCGCGCACATGTGTGTGCTTGTGTATGAATGCATGTGTGACTATGAGTGTTTGTGCGTGACTGTGGTGTTTCGAGAGGGTAATTTTGTAAGGCATGTCAATATGAAAAAGGAGGAGGTGTTGAGTGTTTTGAAAGGGATTAAGGTCGACATGTCCCTAGGATCTGATAGAATCTATCCCAGAATGCTGAGGGAGGCAGGGGAGGGAATCACTGGGGCCTTGTACAAAATCCTCTTTAGTAACAGAAGAGGTCCCAGGAGACTGGAGAATAACCAACGCTTTCCTTTGTTTAAGAAGGGCAACAAGGATAATCTGAGAAATTACCAGCAAGTGAGCCTTACATCAATGGTAGGGGAATTTTTGGAGAAGATTCTTAGGAATAGGAGTTACTGACATATGAAAAATATGGACTTATTAGCAATAGCAGCATGGCTTTGTGCAGGGAAGGTCATGTCTCACAAACTGAGCAAGTGACAAAGATGATTGCTAAGGGCAGGGTGATAGATGGTGTCCATCTGGACTTGAGCAAGGCCATTGACAAGGTTCTTCACGGCAGACTGATACAGAAGGGGAAGTATGATAGGCTCCAAGATGAGCAGTAAGATGGATACACAACCAGCTTAGTAATAGAAAACAGAGAGTAGTGGTGGATGGTTTTTATTTAATAGAGATCTGTGACCAATGATATTCCACAGCGATCAGTGCTGGGTCCCCTGTTGCATGTAATATATATATAAATAATTTGGAGGGGAATAGGTTAGTCAGTTTGCAGGCAACACAAAGACTGGGGAAGCTGCAGATGGTGAGGGTGATTGCCAGAGGATACAGCTGGATATAGATAGGCTGGAGACTTGGGTGGAGAAATGGCAGATTTATAAAGTTTAAAATGGAGTTTAATCTGGAGAAATGTGAGGTGATGCATTTTGGAAGATCTAATGCAAGAGGGAAGTGTACAGTAAATGACAGAACCCTAAGTAGCATCAACGTACAGAGGGGCCCAGGCATATAGGGCCAAGACCAGGTCAGAGACTAGGAATCCTGCAGCGAG
>NC_057733.1:55391577-55405525 GCF_004010195.1 Chiloscyllium plagiosum | reverse complement strand
GGTACTGATCTAGATGGGATTGATCTCTGCAGTGTCTGTCAGTGTGGGATCTGTGTGTATAGATCTCTCTCGCTCTGGATATTGTATGTTTGAGGATGTGTGTGTGTGTTTTTGTCCGGTGCGGTAGCTGTCTGCCTGGGACTGTTGTTGTTGGGATCTTCCTGTGCACCAGCTCTGAAGAAGGTACCTGAAAGACCAAAGGCAGAATGAGAATAGGCACCAGCCACTGGCCTCATCTCAGGGAGCATCCATAGGACAGGCTCCTCAAACCATCAAAGTGATTGTCATACCAAATGCAGTATGTTCACTGGCCCATATGTGCAACAAGTTAAACAGATTCCAACAAAGATTTCAAGCAGCAGCTATTTGGTGGAGTCACTCCTGAAAAACTGTCTTCTTCAGAGAACCAAGGACCTCAAGGGCTACCGAAGATCCTGATGCCAAAATGGCCAGTCATAGAGTCATAGAGATGTACAACATGGAAACAGACCCTTCAGTCCAACCCGTCCATGTCGACCAGATATCCCAACCCAATCTAGTCTCACCTTCCAATAACCGGCCCATAACCCTCCAAACCTTCCTATTCATATACCCATCCAAATGCCTCTTAAATGTTGCAATTGTACCAGCCTCCTCCACTTCCTCTGGCAGCTCATTTCATACCCGTACCACCCTCTGTGTGAAAACCTTGCCCCTTAGGTCCCTTTTATATATTTCCCCTCTCACCCTAAACCTATGCCCTCTAGTTCTGGACTCCCTGACCCCTTGTCTATTTACCCTATCCATGTCCCTCATAATTTTGTAAACCTCTATAACGTCACCCCTCAGCCTCCGACGCTCCAGGGAAAACAGCCCCATCCTGTTCAGCCTCTCCCTATAGCTCAAATCCCTGGCAACATCCTTGTAAATCTTTTCTGAACCCTTTCAAGTTTCACAAATTCTTTCCGATAGGAAGGAGATCAGAATTGCAATATTCCAACAGTGGCCTAACCAATGTCCTGTACAGCCGCAACATGACCTCCCAACTCCTTTACTCAATACTCTTGACCAATAAAGGAAAGCATACCAAACGCCTTCTTCACTATCCTGTCTACCTGCGACTCCACTTTCAAGGAGCTTTGAACCTGCACTCCAAGGTCTCTTTGTTTGTTACCAGCAACTCACTATCACACAGCAACAAAAACTCCAGCACAGATTTTACCCCATCATCAATGAGGAGAAGCCATCCATGAATTCTGATACGCCCAGTGCCTGGCTGGTGGAGTGAAAAGGTTCAAAAATAATCTCATGGAAACCACAGGATATCAGATTGTGATATTAGGCTGCACAGCAAAAGCAACAAAATTAAATCCCATGGCAATTCTCAAATATAAACCCAGGTGGAAAACCAAAGTCACTGTTGGATTCTTTTGGGCATGTCCATAGGTATGAATTAGGAATAAGAGGGGGGCATTGAGCCCCTGAAGCTTCTCTGCCAATCCATTAGATCGTGGCTGATGTTAGTGTTCCAAAATCCACTTTCCCATCTCTCGCTAACAACCTGGTTCCCCTACCTAACCACCTCTGTCTTCAGAATACCCAATGCACCCATCTCCAACAATTCTGAGACAGAATTACAGTCCTTCACTCTTTTACCTTCCAGTGAAAACAAGCCCAATTTGTTCAATCTTTGCTCATAAGACATTCTGGTTATTAATCTAGAAACTTCCTCTCAACAGCATCCAACACATTTATATTTTCCCTTCAGTAAGGAGATGAAAGCTGCACATCATACTGGAGATGTGGTCTCACCAAAGTCCTGTATAACTGAGTCAGAAGTCACATAACACCAGGCTATAGTCCAACAGGTTTATTTGACAATAAAGCTTTTGGAGCACTGCTCCTTCATCAGACAACTGTATTACTGAAGCATGGCATCACTTACTTTTTATGTTCAACTCTTGGATAATAAAGCATAGCTTTCCATTAACTTTCTTACTCAGTGTCTGTGCCTACATATTACCTTTCCGTGACTCGAGTACTGAACAACTAGATCCCTTTGTATTTCAGAATTTTGCAGTTATTTTCTGTTTAAGTCAAGAATATAAATAGTAAAAAGTTAAGGAATCAGTACAGAGCTCTGCAGAACCCTGCTTAGCACATCTTGTCAATCTAAAAAGACCCATTTATGTATACTCTGTTTTCTGCCAACCAGCCAATCTTCTATCCATGTCAATATTTAACTGCACCATGAGCTCAAAATTGATTGATTGATTAATTTATTGCTGTCACATGTACCGAGTAAAAAGTGTTGTTTTGTGCTCGTCAGGCAAATCATAACCTACAAAACGCATCAGGGTAGCAGAACAGAGTGCAGAATCCAGTGTTACAGCTTCAGAGGAAGTGCAAAGAGAGATATTAGATTAGATTCCCTACAGTATGGAAACAGACCCTTCAACCCAACAAGTCCACACTGACCTCTGAAGAATAACTCACCCAGATGTATTCCCCTACCCTATATTTATCCCTAACTAATGCACCTGACACTATGGGCAATTTAGCATGGCCTGCACATCTTTGGAATGTGGGAGGAAACCCACACAGACACAGGGAGAATATGCAAACTCCACACAGACAGTCATGCAAGACTGGAATTGAACCCGGGTCCCTGGCGCTGTGAGGCAGCAGTGCTAACCACTGTGCCACCATGGCACCTGTGCCAATCAGGACTAATATTTGAGAGGTCTGTTGAAATGTCTGATAACAGCAGGGAAGAAGCTGGTCTTGAACCTGTGTCTGCGTGTATTCAAACTTGGATATCTTCTGCTTGACAAAAGAGGGTGCAAGAGATTATAACAGGGGTGAGAGGGGTCTTTGATGATGTCGGTTGCTCTCCCGAGGCAGCGGGAAGTGTAGGTGGAGTCAATGGATAGGAGGCTGGATTGCGTGATGGACTGGGCTGTGTTCATGACTCTCTATAGATTCTTGCAATCTTGGGCAGACCAGTTCCTATACCACACTGTGATGCACCAAGAGAGGTTGCTTTCTATAGTGCATTTATACAAATTGTTAAGAGTCATTGTGGACATGCTGAATCATTGTGGAGATGCTGAATTTCTTTAGCTTCCTGAGGAAGTCGAGATGTTGCTGTGCTTTCTTGACCATGGTGTCAACGTGGGTGCACCAGGACAGACTGTTTCTGATCATCACTCCCAGCAACTTGACGCTCTCGTTCATCTCCACCTCAGCTGCATTGATGCAGACAGGACCGTGCCCTCCACTCCACTTCCTGAAGTCAATGACCAGCTCTTTCATTTTGTTGATGTTGATGGAGAGATTCTTATCTTTGCACCATGCAGCTAAGCACTCAATCTCCTTCCTGTACTCTGTCTCATCGTTGTTTGAGATCCATTCTACAATGTTAATAGGACACAGAACATAGAACAATACAGCGCAGAATAGGCCCTTCGGCCCTCGATGTTGCGCCAACCTGTGAACTATTCTCAGCTCGTCCCCCTACACTATCCCACATCATCCACGTGCTTATCCAAGGATTGTTTAAATCTCCCTAATGTGGCTGAGTTGACTACATTAGCAGGCAGGGCATTCCACGCCCTTACCACTCTCTGAGTAAAGAACCTGCCTCTGACATCTGTCTTAAATCTATCACCCCTCAATTTGTAGCTATGCCCCCTCGTACACACTGACGACATCATCCTAGGAAAAAGACTCACTGTCTACCCTATTTAATCCTCTGATCATCTTGTATGTCCCTATCAAATCCTCACTTAGCCTTCTTCTTGCCAATGAGAACAGGTTCAAGTCTCTCAGCCTTTTCTCATAAGACCTTCCCTCCTGAACAGGCAACATCCTGCTAAATCTCCTCTGCATCTTTTCCAATGCTTCCACATCCTTCCCAAAATATGCAGACCAGAACTGTACACAATATTCCAAATGCGGCCGCACCAGCGTTTTGTATAGTTGCAGCATGATATTGCGGCTCCGGAACTCAATCCCTCTACCAATGAAACCTAACACACCGTATGCCTCCTTACCCGCACTATCCACCTGGGTGGCAACTTTCAGGGATCTATGTACATGGACTCCAAGGTCCCTCTGTACATCCACACTGACCCAGTACTCTGCCTTCCTGTTATTCTTCCCAAAGTGCGTCACCTCAGATTTAGCTGCATTGATCTCCATTTGCCACCTCTCAGTCCAATTCTGCAGTTTATCCAAGTCCCCCTGCAACCTGTAACATTCTTCCACACTGTCCACTACGCCACCGACTTTAGTGTCATCTGTAAATTGACTAATCCATCCACCTATGCCTGCGTCTGAGTCATTTATAAACATGACAAACAGCAGTGGTCCCAAAACAGATCCTTGTGGCACACCACTAGTAACCGAACTCCAGGCTGAATATTTTCCATCAACCACCACTCACTGCCTTCTTTTATCTACATGCTTGGTCACCTTCTCAAAAAACTCAGAGGTTTGTGAGACACGACCTGCCCTTGATGAAACCATGTTGACTATCTGAAATCAAATTATTGTCAGCAAATTTGTAAATGGACTTGGCCACACAGAAATTGGCCACACAGTCATGAGTTTATAAGGAATAGAATAGGGGGCTAAGTACACAGCCTTGTTGTGCAGCGGTGTTGAGGGTTATTGTGGGGGAAGGGTTGGTGCCTTCTCTTACTGGTTATGGTGTATGGGTCAGGAAGTTGAGGATCCAGTTACAGAGGGGGGTCTGAGACTTAGGTCTCAGAGTTTAGAGGTGAGTTTGTTTGGAATGATGGTGTCACTGGAAGAACTGTAGTCAGTATGTAAGAGCCTGATGTAGATATCCTTGTTATCCAGATGTTCCAGGGTGAGTGTAGGGCCACAGAGATGGCATTGGCTGTGGATCTGTTGCACCAGTATGTGAATTGCAAAGGTAATCTGGGAGGCTGGAGTTGATATGAGTCTCAAAGGGCTTCAGAATGATAGATGTTAGAGCCACCTGGCGGTAGTCATTAAGGGGTGGCACATTGGCTCACTGGTTAGCACTGCTGCCTCACAACACCAGGGACCCAGGTTCACTTCTGGCTTCAGGCAACTGACTGTGGGGAGTTTGCACATTCTCTCCGTGTCTGTGTGGGTTTCCTCTGGGTGCTCCGGTTTCCTCCCACAGTCCAAAGATGTGCAGGTCAGGGTGAATTGGCCACGCTAAATTGCCCGTAGTGTTAGGTAAGGGGTAAATGTAGGGGTATGGGTGGGTTACGCTTTGGCGGGTCGGTGTGGACTTGTTGGGCTGAAGGGCCTGTTTCCACACCGAAGAGAATCTAATGTAATCTAAGGCAGGCTGCCTGATATGTCTTTGGCACTGGGATGATAATGGTCTTCTTGAAGTGGGTAGGAATCTGACATTATAGAAAGGAGAGGTTAAAGGTGTCTGCAAATACTCCCCCAGCTGGTCCACACAGGATCTGAGTGCACGGCCGGACACTCGGTTCAGGCCAGTCACTGTCCATGGGTTCACCCACCAGAAGGTCGATCTGCCCCCTGCGGTGGTGACTGTGGGTACAGGTATACCCGAGGCTGTCAGGGCAGGTGGCATCATTTCACTGACCTTCTGTATAAAACCAGCACAGAATGCACTGAACTCATCGGGAAGGGATGCATTGCTGTCAGTGATTCTACTCGACTTTATATTGTAGCATGTTATGCCATGTAAGCCTAACCATAAATGGCTGTCTGTGTGGTTACTGGGTCTCAAGATTAGCATATATTGCCTCTTGGCACCTCTGACGGCCTTACAAAGGTCATACCTGGATTCCCTGTTATAGGTCAGGGTCATCTGACTTGAACACCTCAGTCCTGGACTTCAATAGGGAGTGAATCTCCTGGTTCATTCCTAGTTTCTGGTTGGGCAACACTCGGGTTAATCTCTTTGACATGCAGCCTTATACACAGTTACTACTACAGTCTGTAACAGTAGTCATGTGGAGGAGCCGGTGTTGGACTGGGGTGAACAAAGTTAAAAATCACAACCACGCGCTGAAGGAGCAGCACTCTGAAAGCTAGAGCTTCCAAATAAACCTGTTGGACTGTAACCTGGTGTTGTGTGATTTTTAACTTACTTCACTTCCTGACAGGATAGTGGAGGTGGGTGCCTGCAGCAGGTAGTAGGGACAGTACTTTACCGGAAGAGACTCTAGGGCCTGGGGAGCAGTAACTGGCTAGGGGCGTCCCACCTGAGCACCAGGAAGTGTTGATTGGGAGTCAGACCCCATCATCCCTAGCCTTGCCGAGGACACAGAGCAGTCCATTCAGTGAACTGAGAAACTCTCAGGTTGTAAGGCACAGTCAGGTGGAGCAGGATTGAGTCATGTCTCTTGTAAACAGCACACAGCAATTACCTTTGGAAGATGAGTCTAGCTTTAAGTTCATCCATTTGTTCTCAATGGTTTGGACATTTGCCAGGAGTATGCTGGGGAGGGAGGGACTTGAAATCCTTAAGTTTCAGTCTCACCTGAGGGTCCAGCATGTTTCCTGGTTAGGTGGCTGCTCCCAGGGGTTGGGAAGGGGAGTCTTACCCTGTGCAAGCAACCTTTTATAATCACATAGTCAAAATCCTATGTACAGATCATCAGTGGACTCCCCTCTATCCACAGCACATAACTCCTTCAAAGAATTCCAATAAATATATTAAATATGAAATTCCTTTCACAAACCATGGTGCCTGTTCCCAGTTACCTTGAGTTTTCTAAGTGCCCAGTAATGACATGTACCCCAGGACAGAATGGCCTGATGCTTGCTGCTTTGCCTCCCTTCCTTCTCGGATACTGTGGTGAGATTTGATACTTCCCAGTCTGATGGATCCATTCCATTCCTTATTATCCTGATTCGTTTTCTTATCATCTACTTCTAACTCCTCATTCTCACCCTCCAGAGGACCAATATTCATGTTGCTTATTCTTTTCCTTTTTAAATTCCTGGAGAAATTCTTACTTTCAGTTTCTACATTCCAAGCAAGCTTCCTGTTATGCTTCAATTTATTTTAGTCTTGATTAAGTTTATCATCATTCTCTGCCATTCTCTTATTCTGACCAGTCATCTAACCTGTCACTCAGTTATACTCTTTCTTCTCAAGATTGATGCTTTCCATAAATATTTTAAATACCCCCAGACAGTGCATCCCCCCTTGAAGTTTTCCTTAATAGCAGGAACGTAGTTATTGCAAGCATTCTGAAATATCCTTTTAAATATCTGCCATTGCTTCTTTATTAACGTATTTGTAAAGAATGAAGAACAGTACAGGGACAGGCCCTTCGGCCCGCCAAGCCTGTGCTGACATGTGACACCTTTCTAAACGAAAAAGCTTTTGCCTCTATGTGGTCCATATCCCTCTATTCGCTGCCTATTTATGTCTCTGTCAAGATGCGTCTTAAACGCTGCTATTGCATCTGCCTCCACCGCCTCCCGTGGCAATGCACTCAAGCACTTAACCACTCTCTGTGATAAGGCTCAAAGATCAACCTTTGGGTGTGTGTGTGTCTCAACAAGTCATTCAAGGATGATGCTGAGGGAAGACAAGGAAGACTGATGTGCAGAAATTACCTCACAAAAGGATGTAAAGTTGTGACTTGCCCAGTTTGATTTTTATATGGTTTTCAAATTATGGGATGCAATGAATGCACAAACATTCATCATCTCATTCATTCCTGATCCATTCAGTAGATGGCCAGGGGCCAGTTTGTTTTGAAGGGAGATGGTGACAGGGTTGATTTGTTTTGGAGAGAGATTATTCTGAATCCAAGATTGACAAATCTGATTTATATGGCCTCCCCGATGACGATGTCATATCCAAAGTGATAAAGAATGAATTTCATTTACTTTTTGTATTGAAAATGACAAATTAGTTAGTTTTGAAAATGCTTTGACTGTGATTAAAGGTATCATTACAGAATTAATTTGATCCATAAAACACTTCCCATTCATTAATTCTGCAAAGCCCCTTGATTACATGCTGCATGTACATACTAACTTTAAGTGGCTCATACACCAGGACACCTGGATTCCGCTACAGCTTAGAAATTCTGTTGTCACTCTTTTTTTGCCAAAGTGATAAACTTTACATCGCCCCACGTTGTACTCCATCTGCTCATTCACTGTGCCCACTCACTGTGCCCATTCACTGTGCCAACACAATGTGCCCACTCATTGTGCCCATTCATTGTGCCCACTCACTGTTCCCACTCACTGTGCCCACTCACTGTGCCCACTCACTGTGCCAACACAATGTGCCCATTCACTGTGCCAACACAATGTGCCCATTCACTGTGCCCATTCATTGTGCCCACTCACTGTGCCCACTCACTGTGCCCACTCACTGTGCCCACTCACTGTGCCAACACAATGTGCCCATTCATTGTGCCCACTCATTGTGCCCACTCACTGTGCCCACTCATTGTGCCCACTCATTGTGCCCACTCACGGTGCCCACTCACTGTGCCCACTCACTGTGCCCATTCATTGTGCCCACTCACTGAACCGTGTGATATCTGTCTGAAACCTCCATACCTTCCCACATTGGGGATTGGCCAATCAGCTGTTTAAAACTGATTTGTGATCCCCGATCCAGCAATCAGCGATGAGCTTATTGAATGGCGGAGCAGGCTGAGTGAGCCAGATGGCCTACTCCTGTTCCTCTCCTACTCCTGTTCTTCTTCCTTATGATCACACCACATTTATCTGCTTACCTTTCACTGGCCATTAGCCGGCCATCTCTGTATGAAACCTTTTGTTGCTTTGTCCACCCACAGCCATGAGTGTCCTGTTTCTGATAAAAAGGCAGTTTCACTCTCCCATCAAAAAACATCTTCACAAAATCACCTGCAGGAAAAGAGAGCAAAAACAGTTTATGGACATACAATATTGACTGTACTAAGATATTCAATACAAGGAGAAGTATTCACTGGAGAAATATAACCAGTATGGAATGGAGGCTGTTCACTCCATCGTCCATGTGCGTTCCTTCCTCAATCCCATTGATCTGTCCCTCTGCACCACCTTGAATCAAGAGAATATTCCCCATTTACTCCTGCAAACATTGTCTCTGTGTACAGATGTTTGGACCAGGTCTGGGGGGTGCATCATTGCTCTGATCCCATATTCCACAGGATGCAATATAAAATAAAAGTATATTTTCCAATTACCAATATTGCCAGTTCAATACCTCATCGATATCAGGTTTAAAACAACAAGATCCATCAACCAAGTCTCTTAATAAACACAGATATGGATTTATAGTCAAAACAAAAATTACTCAGTGAAACTGCAATCATTAGTTAACTTACACAAAGAGCAGATATCAGTGGTTCAGTGGTCAGCACTGCTGCCTCACAATGCCAGGGACCTGCATTCAATTCAACCCTCCAGGTAACTGTTTGAGAGGAGCTTGCAGATTCTGCCCGTGTCTGTGTGGGTTTTCTCTGGGTATTCCAGTTTCCTCCCACAGTCTAAAAATGTGCAGGTTAGTTGGATTGGCCGTGCTAAATTGTCCATGGTGTGCAGGGATGTGTCGGTTAGGTAGGTTAGCCATGGGAAACATGGAATTACAAAGATGGGGTGGGATGCTGTTCAGAGGATAGTGTGGACTTGGTGGGCTGAATGACACCATTGTGAAAATAATTTTATTCAATATTTTCACCACGAGAAAAAGCCCCCATGTGGCCAGGGAACCAGGAACAAACAAAGTCCGATAGGGCAATGCTAGTGTGAGAAAAGTGAAGTCAGCTAGTGCTCCCTGATTGGACTAGCTCAGCAG
The DNA here is from genome assembly GCF_004010195.1 of Chiloscyllium plagiosum. NCBI lineage: Eukaryota > Metazoa > Chordata > Chondrichthyes > Orectolobiformes > Hemiscylliidae > Chiloscyllium > Chiloscyllium plagiosum. Next base: position 55,395,729 of record NC_057733.1, on the reverse strand, counting down.
CGCCAAGCCGGGAACTCGTGTTGTCTGATATCCACCTAGCTGACCACATCACAATCACTACGTTCCCTCACCTGTAACAATGCTGAGTCCATAAAAGGGTCAGGAAGGCCTTGGGACTATCAAAGGAGCTGAAAATGTGTTGCTGGAAAAGCGCAGCAGGTCAGGCAGCATCCAGGGAACAGGAGAATCGACGTTTCGGGCATAAGCCCTTCTTCAGGAAACAGGAGAATCGACGTTTCGGGTGGGGCTGTCCTTTACAAAGCTGGACATGAGCCACACCTACCTATAACTGTGACTGGATGAGGAGTTCCAGAAGTACACTCAAATTATCAGGCTTATGCCCGAAACGTCGATTCTCCTGTTCCTTGGATGCTGCCTGACCTGCTGCGCTTTTCCAGCAACACATTTTCAGCTCTGATCTCCAGCATCTGCAGACCTCACTTTCTCCTCAAAGACTATCAAAGGAGCCAAAGCCAACTTACATGTTGGCCAGGAAGCAATTCCGAGATTCTGCAAGGCCCGCCCAGTGCCATTCGCCTTTCCGGCAAAAGTAGGGACAGAAACCAGGAGGCTGGGGAATGAAGAAATCATCAAACCAGCGGTTTGTGGATCGGTCAGACTGATTGTGAAGACTGATGGATCGGTTCGTCACTGCAGGATTTCAAACAAACATTAAACCCCTTCTCGCAGCTGGATAAATACCTGATCCCTCACAGAGAAGACTTGTACGCAAAGGTGGCAGGGTGGGGCTGTCCTTTACAAAGCCACACCTACCTATAACTGTGACTGGATGAGGAGTTCCAGAAGTACACTCCAATTAACACCCAGAAGGGTTTATACCAATTTACAAAACTGTGCCCTTTTCCAGCGGACCATGGGGAACATGTTACAAGGGCAACCCCAGGTCACCATTTATCTGGATGACGTGCTAATAACAGGGAAGAGCAACAGCCCTTGGAGAACCTGGACATAGTGCTTAAACATTTCTCCCAGGCTGGTGTGTGCCTTAGAAGAGACCTACTTGGGCTACAGGATTAACAAGGCTGGGTTACACCCATTGGAAGAGAAGGTGAGGGCAATCAAAGGAGCCCTGCTCCCACATCTGTACAGGAGTTAGGTCCTTCCATGGGCTGGTGAATTATTACAGAAAACTCATATGTAACCTGGCCTCCATCTGGGCACCTTTACACCTGCTGTTAGAAAAGGATCAGCCTTGGAAATGATCACAAAGCGAAGAAGCAGCCTTTAGGGAAATGAAAAAGAAGCAGCTCTCATCATCTAAGGTGTTGGCCTTCTCTGATGGGAAACGAGAGGTGGTGCTGACATGCGATGCCTCTCTGTACGGGATGGGGGTAGGGTTGGCTAACTGCTGGAGCAGAGTGCCTGATAGCATGTGCTTCCCGGATTCTGGCTGATGCTGAACACAAGCATGCCCCGACAGAGAAGGAAGGTTTAGTGATTACCTTTGGTATGAGGAAGTTCCACCAGTACTTTTACAGATGGGAATTTATATAGTAACAGGTCACAAAACCCTGCTAGGGCTACTGAAGGAAGACAAGGTGGTGCTCCTTATAGCTTCTGATAGAATTCAGCATTGAGCCCTCATTGTCTGTGTGTACAATACAAGTTAGAAAACTATCCAGGAAGCCAAGTGGCAGATACAGATGCACTGAGCAGCCACTCGCTGGCAGATACACCAATGGTGGTGCCTCCCCTGGAAGAGTCTGCTCTGGTTTTAAACTTTCTGGACACCCTTCCGGTCACGGCTGACAATATCAGACTGTGGACACAAGAAGATCCTGTCCTTACAAGACTGAAACAGCTGGTGGTGATGGGAAAACCAGAAAGGCCATTGCAACCAGGACTGGACCCAGTGAGACCAGATCACTGTAGAGGATGGCATATTACTGAGGGCAGCAAGAGTCAAGGTTACCACCAATACTGGCCTAACTCCACCAGGACCATCCAGAGGTTTCCAAGATGAAGATGCCAGCAGAAAGCTATGTCTGGTGGCCAGGGTTGAATGCTGACATTGGTGGGGCAGTTCCCAGAGTGCCAACAAGGGCAAACGTTGCCACCAGTAGCACCCCCAACATTTGTGGGAATGGCCAGCTAAACCCTGGACTTGGTTGTTTGTCAACTATGTCGGTCCTTTCATAGGCCCTACTTTCCTGATCATTGTGGATGTCCATTCAAAGTGGCTGGACACGCATAGAGTCTGTTCGGAAATTCAGGGATAATGATTGGGAAGCTGCAAACATCATTAAGCAATACACAGCCTCCTGGAACTGTTGGTCACGGACATGCCAGCAGAGAATTCAGCACATAAGGTCAGCTCCACATATATATATGACACTATGATCGTGTGTCCTATGATCCTGCCCCACTAGCTACTTGACAAAGGAGCAGCGCTCCGAAAGCTAGTGCTTCCAAATAAACATGTTGGACTATAACCTGGTGTTGTGGATTTTTAACTTTGTCCACCCCAGTCCAACACCAGCTCCTCCACATACCAGGTTCTCAATTGGGATTGTTAACCTGGGCTAATCAGGAAAGCCTTGGCTCACCAATCTAACCAGGAGATTTAGAAAAGGAAAAGAAATATAACTAGGAGACTTAGAATCTCCTGACTTCAGGGACTGACTCTGAGCTGGCTCTAGGTAACAGTGTGCTGTGCAGTTGTAAATAAAGGGTGACTTGGTTACAGAATACCAGCCTCTGTGCAGTTATTTCAGTAGGAATAGGAGAAGGGTATCAACAGGAGATTTTAAAAAAAGAAAAAATATATAACCAGGAGATTTCAGGGAGTGACTTCGAGCTGGCTGGCCACAGCCAGTGTACTGTACACTGGTAAGTAAAGGGTGACTTGGTGATGGGACCCAGCCTCCATACAGTTATTTCAATAGCAAAGCGCAGACGTCCCACCAGCCCCATGATTCCGAGGAAGACTTGTTTTTAAAAGAAATCTCCAACGTACACAGTGAAGTTTCAATGACCTCTATTTAAATGAATCTCCCAGGTATGTCCATAAAAATTGAAATAAATTTGACAATATTTTTCACATCCATTACAACTTAAGCCTCTATGTAATATTAAACACACTGCATCTTTGTATCATGGGATAGAACAACAGGCATACTCCCCTGTGTCTGCAAACACAATCCCTGTGTACGGTAAAGAATAACAAGTATATCACTGCTGTGCTCTTAGAGTATAAATGATATTAATGAAACTGGGCAGTGCCAAGAAGCAGAGAATTGTAACACTCCTGCCATCAGCAGGAAATTAAACGTGAACAAGCTGAAGGTTAGCTGTGTTAGTGTTAACAATGAGAAGTAAAGGGTTACAAACAACATCGTTTCTTCCAAGGTTAAAGGCCAAATCTGAGTGGCCTTGTTCCTAAAGCAGATCTAGTATGGGAGTGAACAGGCTTCACACTGCCAGTAGATTGAACAATAATTTACCATTACGCTGCCTGCCTCAGCTGCAGTTGTGCTCGGAGACCTGATGTTCCTGCCAACGTCACCAGGAGCCTCAATGTTGTGTCAGTTGTGCTTGGGATGGGGGTGATTCCCTTCCAAAGGTTATTCAGGGCCATCCACATCCATCAGCCGGAGAGAGGCCTGCAACCAACATGGATCCTCGGAACGCACTTGGATCTGGAATTAATTATCCGTGCTCCACATACTCAGTTCTCAGACTCGCTCCACTTCCTGTAGCTTTGATGTCACTGGAAAAAAAAGGAAAAAAAAATGTCATAAATGACACGTGTCCCTTAGAATCTGGGAAATGAAATGACCCAAAAGAGAGAGCCCAGGTTGCTCCTGAGTAGGAAACAATCCATCATCCGATCAGAGGATGACAGTGAGAGGTGTGGGGCATGTCAGAGTCTCACAGTAAGTGGTGAGAGGTATATCAGTGTGTTATAGTGAGGGATGTGGGGTATATCAGAGTGTTACAGTGAGGGGTGTGGGGTATATCAGTGTGTTATAGTGAGGGGTGTGGGGTATGATGACAGTGAGAGGTGTGGGGCATGTCAGAGTCTCACAGTAAGTGGTGAGAGGTATATCAGTGTGTTATAGTGAGGGATGTGGGGTATATCAGAGTGTTACAGTGAGGGGTGTGGGGTATATCAGTGTGTTATAGTGAGGG
>NC_057733.1:55383405-55384502 GCF_004010195.1 Chiloscyllium plagiosum | reverse complement strand
ATATATCAGAGTGTTACAGTGAGGGGTGTGGGGTATATCCATGTGTTACAATGAGGGTTGTGGAGTATATCAGTGTGTTACATTGAGGGGTGTGGGGTATATCAGAGTGTTACAGTGAGGGGTGTGGGATATATCAGTGTCTTACAGTGAGGGGTGTGGGGTATATCAGAGTGTTACAGTGAGGTGTGTGGAATATATCAGAGTGTTACAGTGAGGGGTGTGGGGTATATCCATGTGTTACAATGAGGGTTGTGGAGTATATCAGTGTGTTACATTGAGGGGTGTGGAGTATATCAGAGTGTTACAGTGAGGGGTGTGGGATATATCAGTGTGTTATAGTGATGGCGTTGGGGTATAGCAGTGTGTTACACTAAGGGGTGTGTGGTATATGAGAGTGTTACAGTGAGGCGTGTGAGGTATATCAGGACATTACAGTGTGATGTGTGGGGTATATCAGGGCATGACAGTGTGGTGTGTGGGTTATATCAGGGCATGACAGTGTGGTGTGTGGGGTATATCCGAGTCTCACAGTGAGCTGTGTGAGGTAATACAATCATGCAGCATCAAAACAGGCCAATTGACACCGCACGTGTACACTGACCAACACAGAACAAAGTTAAAAATCATACAACACCAGGTTATAAACCAAAAGGTTTATTTGGAAGTACAAGCTTCCAGAACACTGCTCCGTCATCCGGGAGCTAGTGGGACAGGATCATAAGACGCAGTATTTATAGTAAAATATCAAAGTGTCATACAACTGAAGCGACGTATAGATTGCTTTTAAGTCTTTAATCACTTAGAATGGGGTTACAGGTTTTGATTCGTTAATATGTAAATCCCAGAACTTCTTTCAAGTCACATTCTTGAGATTACTGAAGGTTTTATAAAGAAAGTTGACATCTCAGCTCAGACAATGCAATAGAAGTGCGAGATTAGAGGTAAAAACAGTTCCACCATAGAACACACCAGATGGCCTCCTTCTTTAGAGACCGCAATTTCCCTTCCCACGTGGTTAAAGATGCCCTCCAACGCATCTCATCCACATCCCGCACCTCCGCCCTCAGACCCAACCCCTCCAACCGCAACAAGGACAG
>NC_057733.1:55374470-55382739 GCF_004010195.1 Chiloscyllium plagiosum | reverse complement strand
TCTAGCTTATCTCTCCACCCTTCAGGCTCTCTGCCTTTATTCCTGATGAAGGGCTTTTGCCCGAAACGTAGATTTTGCCTGTCCTCGGATGCTGCCTGAATTGCTGTGCTCTTCCAGCACCACTAATCCAGAATGCGAGATTACAGTCTGTCTGTTTTCCAACCTTGAGTCAGACAGGTTCTATTTCCAAAGTTGGAATTTATAAAATGTCACATGGACTGACTTCCTACAGATTGCTTTTTGAACAAAATAGAATGTATCTGCAAAAATAAAACTACAGCATTTTGAAAGCTGGTGCTTCCAAATAAACCAGTTGGACTAATAACATGGTGGTGTATGATTTTTAACTTTGTCCACCCCAGTCCAGTACCAGCTCTTCCACATCACAACACCGAACAAACTGCACTAATCCCATTTCCTTGCTCTCTGTCCATAGCCTACTCCGCCCTGGCATTTCAAATGCTTTCCGAGAAGCTTCTTAAACGTTGAGAGAGTACCTGCCTCCCCCACCCTCTCAGGCAGCACCTTCCATATTTCTACCATCCTCTGGCTTAAAAGGTTTTTGCTCAGATCACTCCTCACCGTGAACCTGTGCCCTCTGGTCATGTACATGCCATGGGAAATGATTCTCATGATCTTCCCTGTCGGTGCCTCTCATAATTTTGGAAACCTCGATCAGATTCACCCCTCTGCCTTCTCTGCTCTAGGGAAAGCAGAGCCTCATCTCAGTCTCTATCCAGTCTCCCCTGGTAACTGAGACTTTCCATCCCAAGCAATATCCTGATGAATCTCCTGTGCATTCTCTCCAGTGCAATCATATCCTTCTGATAGTGTGGTGTCCAGAACTGCACTCAGTGTTCCATCTACGGCCATTTATAAGTTACAGCAAGATTTCCTTGCTCCTATTATTAACACCCCAGCTAATGAAGGCAAGCATTTTGTATTCCTTTTTCACCACCCTAACCTTCAGGGATCTATGGACTTGTACATCAAGTCCCTTTGTTCTGCAGTACTCCCTAGGGACCTACATTCATTGTGCAAATCCTTCCCTTATTAGACCTTCCAAAATGCATCACCTCACACTTATCAGGATTAAATTCAATCTGTCATTGCTGTTTCCAATTTATGAGTTGATTAATATCAGGCTGTAGCATGAGACCATCCTTCTCAATATCAATTTTAGTGTCATCTGCAAATTTACTAATTAAACTGTCCACATTCATATCCAAGGCATTGGCATAAATAACAAACAGCAAGGTCACAGAAGCGCTTCACAGGAGGCTCCCAAGCACTGTGGATGTCACCTAGACAGGGGACGAAACGTCTGCAACACAAACTCCCAGCTCGGCGAACAGAGCCACAACAGTGGGTGGCACGGTGGCACAGTGGTTAGCACTGCTTCCTCACAGCGCCAGAGACCCGGGTTCAATTCCCGCCTCAGGCGACTGGCTGTGTGGAGTTTGCACGTTCTCCCCGTGTCTGCGTGGGTTTCCTCTGGGTGCTCTGGTTTCCTCCCACAATCCAAAAATGTGCAGGTTAGAGGAATTGGCCATGCTAAATTGCCCGTAGTGTTAGGTGAAGGGGTAAATGTAGGGGAATGGGTCTGGGTGGGTTACACTTCGGCGGGTCGGTGTGGACTTGTTGGGCCGAAGGGCCTGTTTCCACACTGTAAGTAATCTAATATAACAGCAAGGTATCGTCACTAGTCCCTGTGATCCTCCACTGGTTACATCTTCCAATCACAGAAACAACCCTCTGCACCTTCTGCCTCCTTTTTGTTACCCAATTTTGGCAACTTGCCTTGGATCCTGTGGGCCCTTACCTTTTGGACCAGCGTTCCTTATCAAAAGGCCTTACTGAAGTCTATGTAGCCCACCTCAGTTGCACTACCCTCATCATTATACAACTTTTCAAAAATCTTAATTAAATAGTCAGACAGGATCTCCTCTATCAAATCCACGCTGACTTTTCCTGATCAATCCATGCCTTTCCAAATATTGATTAATCCCGTCCTTCAGAATTTTTTCCAATATTTTCTCTACCACTGACCTCAAACTAACTGCTCTGTAATTACTTGGCCTATCCCTACTGCCCTTCTTTGAAAAAAGAAAACATGAGCTATCCTCTATATCGTAACGATATTGCCCCCAGGGCCCTGAGTAATCTCTTCCCTTGCCTCTCATACATCTCATCAGGCACTGGTGATTTATGCAACTGTTTGCACCTGTTTGCTCGCTACAACATCTAATAAACCTCCTTATTAATCATAACGTGTTTGAGAATCTCACCATCCCGAATGAAATCCCTGGCTACAATGTTTTTCACCTCTGCGAATACAGATGAGAAAAATTCATTTAAGACCTCACCCACGTCCTCTGGCTCCATGCACGGGTTGCCCCTTTGGTCTCTAAAACATCCCACTCTTACCCTGGTAATCCTCTTACAAATCTTCTCCAAAACCTCAAATCCTCTTACTCTTAATACACTTATAAAATGCATTGGGATTTTCCTTAATAAAAGCTGCCAAAAATATTTTGTGACTCCTCCTGGCACTCCTAATTTCTTTATAAGCAACCCTCTACACTCTCTAATGTTTTCAAGGGCCTCCCCACTTTTAATGCACTGTACCAGACATATGCTTCCTTCTTTTTCTTTATCAAATTCTCAATGTCCTTGACATCCAGGGTTCTCTGGACTTTCTAGCCTCATCTTTCAGTCTTGGAGGAACATGCTGGCCCTTAATTCTCACTTTACTACTTTTCAAAGACACCAAATGTAGACTTACCTGGAAGTAGCTGCTCCCAGTGTAGGTCTGATCATGTTGAAATCGGCCTTCCTTCAGTTTAGACACTTAACTTCTGCACTATCCTTATTCCTTTGCAAGACGACTTTAAATCTTAGACTTATGGTTACTGTAGTATTTGTAACGAAGTCGGACAGGTGTATGTCACACAATATGAGTTCCCAATTGGGGCTGTTAACCTGGTCTAATCAGAGAGCCATGGCTAACAGATAAAAACTGGAGTGTCAGAGGTTCTGTGCACTCTGAGAGCTGGCTCTGAGGGGGCTGGATCAGTGTCAAGGACTCTCCACGTGTAAGTAAAGGGGGACTTGGTGAAGGGACACTGACCTCTGTGGAGTTATTTCAGTTACTGTGTCCATAATGTTCACAAACTGACACTTCAACCACTTGACCTGATCAAACATAGCACTGTCTCATCTCTAGTGAGTTAAAAATCACACGACAGCTGTTATATTTCAACAGGTTTATTTGAAAGTACAAGCTTTCAGAGGTAAAAACAATGACTGCAGATGCTGGAAACCAGATTCTGGATTAGTGGTGCTGGAAGAGCACAGCAGTTCAGGCAGCATCCAAGGAGCTTTGAAATCGACGTTTCGGGCAAAAACCCTTCATCAGGAATCTACTCCTTCATGAAGTAGCTAATAGGGCAGGATACATAGCACACAGAATATAAGTAAAATCTCAAAGTGTCATCACTGATGCGATGTATTTGACAAACCTAGATTGTGAAGTCTTTAATCACTTAGGATGGGGATGCAGGTTTCAATTGATTAATATCTAAATCCCAGAATTTATTTCAAGTCACAACCTTGAGATAACTGAAGGTTTTGTCAGTATACAGAGGAACCTCGATTACCCGGCATTTGATTACCTGAATATCCGATTATCCCGCAAGATCGCAGGGTCCCGATGCTTGGCTAAACTATGTTATCTGGCATTCGATTATCCAGAATTCAATTAACTAAACGAAATACTCCATGCCTGCGCCCTTCGGATAATCGAGTTTCCTCTGTATTAGAAAAGGTAACATCTCAGCTCAGACAATGCATTAAAGGTGTGAGGTTAGAGTCTGTCTGTATTCCAACCTGGAGTCAGACTGCTTTTATTTCCAAAGTAGGAAATTATAACATGTCAGATTGACTGACTGTCTACAGATTGTGTGCTTTTTGAACAAAGTAGAATGTATCTGCAAATACAAATTCACCCCATAGACCTATATGCACCTGTGTGTATTTGTGTGTGCAAGAGGGACAGAAGGAGAGGGAAAGTGTGTGTTTGCATGTGAGAGTGTGTGTGTGTGCATGCTTGAGACAGTGTGTGCACAAGTGTGACAAAATATATGCCTGTGAGAAGGTGTGATCATGAGTGTGTGTGTGTGTGTGAGAGAGCGTATGTATGAGAGAGGGTCCGTGTGAGTGTGTGCATATGTTTATGTGTCACAGTGTATGTGTCTGCACGTGTGCTTGTGTGCGTGTGAGAGTGTATAGTGCGGTCGGTCACCTGTAGTGTGACATGAATCCAAGATCCAAGTTGAGGCTGTCAAGGAAGTTGTGAGTGGGGCAGGTAAGGGACGCAGACAACAGGAGGGCAGCAGTGTCAGTCTCTGCAATTGTCCAATAAGTTTGAGGTTTTCGCAGCAGGGCTTCAGGAAGGCTGAATCATAGAGTCATAGAGACTCACAGCACGGAAACAGACCCTTCAGTTCAGTCCAACCCATCCATGCTGACCAGATATCCCAACCCAGTCTAGTCCCACCTGCCAGCACCCGGCCCATATCCCTCCAAACCCTTCCTATTCATATACTCATCCAGATTCCTTTTAAATGTTGCAATTGTACTAACCTCCACCACTTCCTCTGGAAGCTCATTCCATGGGCGAAATTAACTTGGCACCCTGGTATAGGAAGCAAATCAGGCAGAGAGAACAAAATGAAATGTTGTGATGGTAAGGGATAGGATAATGAGGGGAATTAACACTATTCTTGGGGCAATGATGAGTCTAAAAAGTGATCCGGGTACATTAAACTCAAACAAGATTCACACTTTGCATTGATCAGTGAATTAAGGTACAATCACCAGATGGCAGCAAAGCATCACCTTAGACAGATTATAGCCAGCACTAATCCATTTCAGAGGGTGATTAAGACATGCCACGTTAATGTGGGGCTGGAATCATGTATCTGGGTAAAGACAGCAGACTTCCTTCCCTGAAGGACATTATTGAATCAGATAAATTTCTACAAAAATTCAATGACAGTTGCCAAAGTTACTATTACTGAAACTAACTTTATATTGAAGTGAATTTATATTTAACCAGTGGTTAGGATTTCATCCTATGTCCCCAGGATATTAATCTAAGTGTCTGGATTACTTACCCATTCACATTTCTATTGCTACTACAGTAGATTGCCATTATACCACCATCTCCCGATTACTGCAGCATCGGAATAAATAGATCATTCTAAGGTTGGCAGATTTCTACACGGGTCAGTGCTTGGGCCTGGGTATTCACAATCAATATCAATGATTTGAACTCAGGAACCAGCTATAATGTTTCCAAAATTACTGGTGACACAGAAGTGAGTGAGAATCTAAAATGTTAGGAGGATGTAAGGAGGTGTCAAGTGGGTCAGAGAGGCTGGGTGAGTGAGTGAGTGCTGAAAATATGTTGCTGAAAAAGCGCAGCAGGTCAGGCAGCATCCAAGGAGCAGGAGAATCGATGTTTCGGGCATAAGCCCTTCTTCAGGAATCCCGATTCTCCTGTTCCTTGGATGCTGCCTGACCTGCTGCGCTTTTCCAGCAACACATTTTCAGCTCTGATCCCCAGCATCTGCAGTTCTCACTTTCTCCTGAGTGAGTGAGTAGTGAGCAACAATGGGCAGATGCAATTTAGGAAGACGAGCAGATCTGAGCTGAGGTGTAAAGGTGTCTTGCTGCATTTGTAGAGCCTTGCTGTGTCCTCATCTGGAGGAGAAAGTGAGGGCTGCAGATGCTGGAGATCAGAGCTGAAAATGTGTTGCTGGATAAGCACAGGTCAGGCAGCATCCAAGGAACAGGAGAATCGACGTTCTTATGCCCGAAACATCGATTCTCCTGCTCCTTGGATGCTGCCTGACCTGCTGCGCTTTTCCAGCAATACATTTTCAGCCCTCATCTGGAGGACTGTGTTCAGTTCAGGTCTCTTTATCCAAAGAAGGAAACATTTGCCATTGAGGGAGTGCAAAAGAAATTCACTGGATTAATCTCTGGGATGGCAGGATGTATGAGGAGAGGTTGAAGAAACTGGGTCATTATTCTCTACAGTTTCAAAAAATGAGAGGTGAACTCACTCTAACTGACAAAATTGTTCTAAGACATGATAGGGTGGATTTAGAGATGATGATTTCCCCTGGGTGGTGATAGAACATAGAACATTAAAGCGCAGTACAGGCTCTTCAGCCCTCAATGTTGCATCGACCTGAATCAGATCTGAATCAGGAATCAATCTGAAGCCCATCTAACCTACACTATTCCATTTTCATCCAATGACCATTTAAATTACCTCAAGGTTGGCAAATCTTCTACTGCTGCAGGCAGTGCGTTCCACACCCCTACTACTCTGAGTAAAGAAACTACCTCTGACATCTGTCCTATTTCTATGACCCCTCATTTTAAAGCTATGTCCCCTCGTGCTTGCCATCACTATCTGAAGAAAAAGGCTCTCACTGTCCACCCTATCTAACCCTCTGATTATCTAGTATGTCTCAATTAAGTCATCTCTCAACCTTCTCTCTAACAAAATAGCCTCAAGTCCCTCAGTCTTTCCTCGTAAGCCCTACCCTCCATACCAGGCAACATCCTAGTAAATCTCCTCTCAACCCTTTCCAAAGCTTCCACATCCTTCCTATAATGCAGTGACTAGAACTGTATGCAATACACCAGGTACAACCTCATCAGAGTTTTCTACAGCTGCAATATGACCACATGGCTCTGAAACTCAATCACTCTACCAAGAAAAGCTAACACACCATATGCCTTCTTAACAACCCTATCAATCTGGGTTGCAACTTTCAGGGATCTATGCACATGGACACGGAGATCTCTCTGCTCATCTACGCTTCCAAGAATCTTACCATTAGCCCAGTACTCTTTATTCCTGTTGCTCCTTGCAAAGTGAATCACCTCACACTTTTCCACATTAAACTCCATTTGCCACCTCTCAGTCCAGTTCTGCAGCCTATCTATGTCCCTGTGTAACCTGCAACATCCTTTGGCACTATCTAAAACTCCATCGACCTTAGTGTCATCGGCAAGTTTATTAACCCATCCTTCTATGTCCTCATCCAGGTCATTTATAAATATGACAAACAGCAGTGGCCCCAAAACAGATTCTTGTGGTACACCACTAGTAACTGAACTCCAGGATGAACATTTCCAATCAACCATCACGCTCTGCCTTCTGTCAGCTAGCCAATTTCTGATCCAAATTCTAATCCACAGGATTGATGTCTACAGGATGGTTCCCCACAGGATTGATGTGTATAGGATGCCCTCCCCCCCCCCTCCCCCTCAAGGTCACAGTCTCAGGATAAGGGCAGGCCATTTAAAACTGAGGACAAATTTCTCTCCTCAGAGGCTGGTGGATCTTTGGAATTCTCTAACTCAAGTTCAAGACAGGAATCAAGGGTTCTCTAGATTTAAATGACATTGAGTGACACAAATAAAGTGCAAGAAAATTATATTGAGGTAGATGATCAGCCATGATCTAATTGAATGATGGTGCAGGGTTGAAAGGCTGAATTACCCAGCACCCGGCCCATATCCCTCCAAACCCTTCCTATTCATATACCCATCCAAATGCCTCTTAAATGTTGCAATTGTACCAGCCTCCATCACATCCTCTGGCAGCTCATTCCATACACATACCACCTCTGCGTGAAAAAATTGCCCCTTAGGTCTCTTTTCTATCTTTCCCCTCTCACCCTAAACCTATGCCCTCTAGTTCTGAACCCCTTGACCCCAGGGAAAAGACTTTGTCTATTTATCCTATCTATACCCCTCATAATTTTGTAAACCTCTACAAGGTCACCCCTCAGCCTCCGACGCTCCAGGGAAAACAGCCCCAGCTTGTTCAGCCTGTCCCTGTAGCTCAGATCCTCTAACCCTGGCAACATCCTTGTAAATCTTTTCTGAACCCTTTCAAGTTTCACAACATCTTTCTGATAAGAAGGAGACCAGAATTGCATGCAATATTCCAACAGTGGCCTAACCAATGTCCTGTACAGCCGCAACATGACCTCCAACTCCTGTACCCAATACTCTGACCAACAAAGGAAAGCATACCAAATGCCTTCTTCACCATCCTATCTACCTGCAACTCCACTTTCAAGAAGCTATGAACCTGCACTCCAAGGTCTCTTTGTTCAGCAACACTCCCTCGGACCTTACCATTAAGTGTATAAGTTCTGCTAAGATTTGCTTTCCCAAA
>NC_057733.1:55358525-55372643 GCF_004010195.1 Chiloscyllium plagiosum | reverse complement strand
CTTTTCCATCACTATTTTAAATCTAATAGAATTATGGTCCCTGGCCCCAAAGTGCTCCCCCACTGACACCTCAGTCACCTGCCCTGCCTTGTTTCCCAAGAGTAAGTCAAGTTTTGCACCATCTCTAGTAGGTACATCCACATACTGAATCAGAAAATTGTCTTGTACACACTTAAGAAATTCCTCTCCATCTAAACCCTTAACACAATGGCAGTCCCAGTCTATGTTTGGAAAGTTAAAATCCCCTACCATAACCACCCTATTATTCTTACAGATAGCTGAGATCTCCTTACAAGTTTATTTCTCAATTTTCCTCTGACTATTGGGGGGTCTATAATACAAACCCAATAATTCCAATAGATTAAAGGGATATTCAGGGGATTTTGTAATAGTGCCACAGAAGGCTTTGAACCCAAGTCATTGAGTGTATTTAAGACAGAGATAGCTAGGTTCTTAGCTAAGGGATCAAAGTAAAGGAGAAGACAGAAGAGTGGGGTTTGAATAACACATCAACCTAATTCTGCTCCTATATCTTCTATTCTTATGGATAGGCCTGTAGAGATGCAGTATCAGGCATTTAAGGAGATATCTCAGAACACTCAACAAAGGGTCTCAGTGTAACTCGGAAGAGTACACAATAATTGAGACCCATTGTTTCACAAGCTGTCACAAATATGTAAATAGGTAAAAACAAGGACTGCAGATGCTGGAAACCAGATTCGAGATTAGAGTGGTGCTGGAAAAGCACAGCAGGTCAGGCAGCATCCGAGGAGCAGGAAAATCGACATTTCGGGCAAAAGCCCTTCATCAGGAATAGAGGCAGGGTGCCTGCAGGGTGGAGAGACAAATGAGACAAATATGTAAATAGTCAATCAAACTACTAAGATGATCCAATTCGCGGACTGACTGCTATTCGGATTAAAAGCAGTTCATACTAAGATTTGTCATGTATAGGAAATAACTTTATTATTGCAAAACACAACTTTATAAATGACAGAAAAAAAAAAGGATTCCTAATCTATTACAATGTAACTTATACTATTCCCCTTTAAGACACCAAACATACACACTCATGTCTGAAAAAAACAGACAAGACAGATGGTTTGACACAAATATGGGATTGAAAAATATAAACAGGGAAAACAAAATCTGAAGTTCAGAAGTCCTGATGACAAGGTCAGGCTAAATTATCTTTCTCAACTCTTCTAATTATTAACAATGGGGACCCGCTGATGTCTGTAAAGTGATGGTCATTCTTCACTTTGATAGTTGATCCAGTGGACCAATGTATTTTCTTACAGGAAACCTTTGGTTTGAGTTTTCTTTTATTTTTATCTTTTCAGTCACATGAAGGAAGAGGGGAGGAGGTTGAGATGCCTTCCGTTTGCAGGCTTTGGATGTGTTTGGCTGCTCTGCATTTACAGTCCGTAACAAACTGCAGTTCAACCAATCTGAGAGCTATCATCAGCCTGTGTTCCCTTCATTCAAAAAGTCTTGATGCTGCTGTATTTGAAAATAACAACCTCACTGCTTCAAAAAGTAACATAGGATTGTATAGCTGCAAATGTACCAAACCATCCCACTTGATTTTCAAGTTGTAAACCTTGACTTAACATGTCCAAGTTAACGTTTCAGGATGAGGGCCCATCCTCAGTTCTGAGGAAGGATCACTTCACCTGCTTCTCCACAGGTGCTTCCAGACCTGCTGAGCTTTTCCAGTGATTTCTGTTTCTGTTTCTGATTTACAGCATCCACAGTTATTTTGGTTTTTATTATGTTGCAAACCTTTCTTGGTATTTTAGCTATATCATAGTGTTCAACTTCCAATCCAAAAAAAAGGACAAACATGGAGACTTAGACAAGAGATACACTCCATTCAGAAGGAAAGATTTTGAGGGAAGGAAATACCATTGGTGGCTGACTGGGAAATTTACAGATAGTATCAAATTTAAAAATCGCCCAATTCAGGGCTTTTGTGGCACAGTAATAATGTCCCTCGCTCTGAGCTGGGAGACTCTGGGTTCAAGTCCGACCTGCTCCAGAGTGTACTAACATCTCTGATCAGGCTGATTAGGAAGTATTATAATTCAGTGAAGATGGCCAGCAGATTAGAAGATCAGGCAGATTATGAGAAGTTGCAAAGAATAGGCTATAATAAAGGACAAACTACAGTACAAAAGAAATCAATCTAGAAATAGAAACATATATAGTCACAGTTTCTACTGGTATTTAAAAAGGAAAAGAGTAAACAGTGAGCAGTGGTCCTCTAGATTGAACAGAATATAAAGAATGGCTGAGAATGACGAAAAAAATTAACCTGGAGAAAGAACTACACTACGAGAGGAAGCTAGCTAGAAATGCAAAAATAATTTCTTGGTAGCACAGGCTTGAAGGTAGGAGACAGAGAGTGGTGGTGGAAGGCTGTTTCTCAGGCAGGAAGCCTATGACCAGCAGTGTGCTGCAAGGATCAGTGTTGGCTCCACTGCTTTGTGTCATTTATATAAATGATTTGGATGTGAGTATAGGAGGAATGGTTAGAAAGTTTGCAGATCACACCAAAATATGTGGTGTAGTGGACAGTGAAGAAGATTATCTCAGAGTACAATGGGATCCTGATACGGTCAGCCGATGGGCTGAGGAGTGGAAGATGGAGTTTAATTTAGATAAATGCGAGGTGCTGCATTTTGGGAAAGCAAATCAAGGCAGGACTTATATACTTAATGGTAGAGCTTTGGGCAGTGTTGCTGAGCAAAGAGACCTTGGTGTACAGGTTCATAGTTCCTTGAAGATGGAGTCACAGGTGGACAAGGTAGTGAAGAAGGCGTTTGGTGTGCTTGCCTTCATTGGTCAGTGCATTGAGTACAGGAGTTGGGAGGTCATATTACAGCTGTACAGGACATTGGTTAGGCCACTTTTGGAATATTACATGGAATTTTGGTCTCCCTGCTATAGGAAGGATGTTGTGAAACTTGAAAGGATTCAGAAAAGATTTACAAGGGTGTTGCTAGGTTTGGAGGGTTTGAGCTATTGGGAGAGATTGAATAGGCTGGGGCTGTTTTCCCTGGAGCGTCGGAGGCTGAGGGGTGACCTTGTAGAGGTTTACAAAATTATGAGGGACATGGATAGGGTAAATAGACAAGGTCTTTTTCCCTAAATAAACAAACAGAAGGTTAGAAGAACACAGCAAGCCAGGCAGCATCAGGAGGTGGAGAAGTCAACGTTTCGGAATGAGATCCCTCATCCTGATGCTGCAAGTCAACCCAAATTGTTGACTTCTCCACCTCCTGATGCTGCCTGGCTTGCTGTGTTCTTCCAGTCTCCTGCTTGTTTAGTTTCAATTCCAGCATCTGCAGATTTTTTTGTCTCTAATCAAGGCTCTTGTTCCAGCATGGAGGGGGTCGAAAATTTGAGGGGGTTGAAAATTTGAGGACGTAGATTTAGAGTGAGAGGGGAAAGATATAAAAAATCACCTAAGGTGCAACTTTTCATGCAGAGGGTAGTGCGTATATGGGATGAGCTGCCAGAGGAAGAGGAGGAAACTGGTGCAATAACAATATTTAAAAGGCATCTAGAAGAGTACATGAATAGGAAGGGTTTAGAGGGTTATGGGCCAAGTGCTGGCAAATGGGATGAGATTACTTTAGGATATCCGGTCTGTGTGGACAAGTTGAGTAAAGGGTCTGTTTCCATGCTGTACTGCTCTCCGATAAAATGAGATTAGAAATTGAAACCTTTCATTGTACTCATCAGAACCTGGATACAAGAAACAGACAGAAGAAAGAGACACCATTTTACACAGCATGATAAGAGGGTGCTGATAGGTTGGGCCATCATTGCTATGGAGATGTGGCAAGGACAGTTACCTACCAATCCTAGTCTAAGAATGAAGGTTGACAGTAACAGCTCCTGCTGCATCACCATCCCAGGGATGACCCTAACAATCACACTCTGTTGTCATGTTGTATAGATTAGAGTCTCTTTTTCAAAGTTTGTTTCTTGCATTTTGGGGTGGCACGGTGGCTCAGTGGTTAACACTGCTGTCTCACAGCACCAGGGATCTGGGTTCGATTCCTGCCTCAAGCAACTGTATGTGTGGAGTTTGCACATTCTCCTAGTGTCTGCTCTGGTTTCCTTCCACAACCCAAAGATGTGCAGGCCAGGTGAATTGGCCATGATAAATTGCCCACAGTATTAGGTGCATTAGTCAGGGATAAATTTATGGGAATGTGTCTGGGTGGGTGACTCTTTGGAGGCTTGGTGTGGACTTGTTGGGCTGAAGGGCCTGTTTCCATACTATAGGGAATCTAATCTTAGTCCGGTAAGAGCTGTGCTTTTCATTTTATGCTTTTTTAAAACTGTGGACTGAAGTGAGAAAGAGGTGTTTTAACACCAGTGTTTGAAAGAGTAGCTGTAAATTGTGAAAGCAAGTACCATGGCATTCACATCAGGCATCATGTGAACAATTGTTTGAACAAGCAGTTCTGGAGAGTTTGATTAGACTACTTACAGTGTGGAAACAGGCCCTTCGGCCCAACAAGTCTATACTGACCCTACAAAGAGCAACCCACCCAGACCCGTTCCCTTACATTTACCCCTTCATCTAACATTATGGGCAATTTAGCATGGCCAATTCACCTAACCTGCACATCTTTGGACTGTGGGAGGAAACCAGAGCACCCGCAGGAAACCCACGCAGACACTGGGAGAATGTGCAAACTCCACACAGACAGTTGCCCGAGGCTGGCATTGAACCCAGGTCTCTGGCGCTGTGAGGCAGCAGTGCTAACCACTGTGCCACCGTACCGCCCAGTACGTGGGTGATTTGGAGCCGAGGGGGTGTACTGATACAACAAATACTTCATGGGTCTATGGACCAGTGACTAGCAACCAGAGGTAAACAATTAAACTAGATTAAAACTCTAAACCCCTCATAAGCTCCCCCCCTTTACACACACACACAAATATAAACAAGGAAAAACCAATGGGTAGAGGGAAAATTGGGAAAACAGTTCCATAGTCTTTATTCACAAGATGTGCTGGGTTGGTTCTTGCTCATCCAAAGGTTTCATAGAATCATAGAGGATGGAAAAAATACAATATGAGAGTCAGCTAACAGGTAATATAAAAGTAGCTTGCAAGAGTTATTTTAAGATATATTAAAATTAAGAGAGCGCGAGGCAAGAGTGTACATCAGTCCACTGGAAAATGAGGTTGGAGAAGTAGTCCTGGAGAACAATGAAATGGCAGAGGAATTGAACAGGTATTTTGCATCAGTTTACACAGTGGAAGACATGAGCAGGATACCAGGACTTCAAGAGAGTCAGGGGGCAGAGGTGAACACAGTGGTCATCACTAAGAAGGTTCTGGGGAAGCCAAGAGTCTGAATGTGAATAATTCTTTGTTAAAATTGGAACTGGTGGAATTAAAAGTAGATGATGGACTTGGTTAGGACTGACTGAACAACAGGAGACAGAGTGGCGATAATGAGAAAGTGTAGTGATGGGAACAAGGTCCAAGTGGATCTCATTGCGTATGAGATCACTGATTGGGGTTGTTAACCTGGGCCAGTCTAGGAGCCCTGGCTGACAGATATAAACAGGGGATTCAGAGAGTCTCCTCACTCTAGGGACTGGCCCTGAGCCGGTCAGAGCTCATACACTGTGCATATGTAAATAAAGGGTGACTTGATGACAGGATACTGGCCACTGTAAACTTATTTCAGTGGCGATGAGAGAAAATAGTGCGAT
Source organism: Chiloscyllium plagiosum (assembly GCF_004010195.1). Lineage (NCBI taxonomy): Eukaryota > Metazoa > Chordata > Chondrichthyes > Orectolobiformes > Hemiscylliidae > Chiloscyllium > Chiloscyllium plagiosum. The sequence continues at coordinate 55,366,896 of NC_057733.1, read as the reverse complement.
CTTGAAGAAAATTTGCTCGCAACAGTTGTCTCTGAGTTGGGGTAAGCATTTCTGGCATCATGCCGTTATTTGAGAAGCTTGATTCGTTCGATCCTGCCATTGAAGACTGGGCCCAACATGTGGAAAGAATGTGTTATTTTTTTCCAGACAAATGACATTGGGGCTGATGAAAAGCAACGAGTAATCCTTCTGACTGCATGCAAACCTGCAGCCTTTTCAGTTATTACAACCCTAACCTTCCCTGAAGCACCAGACACTAAAGCCTTTCAAGAGTTGATGGATTTAGTTAAGGAATGTTAACACCACAAGCCTCCTCTAATCCTGAGATGCTGTCGGTTTTATTCAGGAGTTTGAGAACCAGGGGAATCTGTTGGGATTTTTGATGAGTTTAAAATTACTAGAATGGGGATCCAATATGGCGGCGATCTAGGAGGATCACGTTGCAGAGCTCAACACTGCAGCACAAGCGGGTCGAATTTCTAATTCACCCAAACTGGACCATCGCGATATCCTGGGACTCTAGAAAGTTCGTGGAGTCCCAGGAAACTGTGAAAAATGGACTTACCTGTGTTTTTGCCACCCAGAGATGCCGAAGAAGGGAGGAGGAGCGTCCGCGGCCAGGCCCACAGCCCAGCCTGCAGGATCCTCGCACCCGATTACCTACCAGGTCCTGGTGAAGGAGCTCACGAAATCTCATGAGATGTTGGGGAAGCAGGTGGAGGAGAAGCTGGCCCTGACCTCTACCGTGCTGCAGAAGCATGAACAGTACCCTAGAAAAGAGGACAGATGAGGTTGAAAACAGAGTCACAGTGGTGGACGCTACTGCCAGTTCCTCCAAGGATAGGATCCAAGCCCTGGAGACGCAAGTCTGTAGTTTGCGTGACCAAGTGGATGCTCTTCAGAACAGGGGCAGGAGAAAGAATATTTGGATTGTCAGTCTGCCTGAGGGCAAGGAAGGTGAGGGCCTGCAGAATTTATTGAGGACTGGTTGCCAAAATTCCTTAATTTGGAAGCTGGAATGAGAGGCTTGAAGATTGAGAGGGCTCACCGGGTCACGGCACAGAGATCAGGTCTGGGTCAATGCCCTTGTCCTCTCCTGGTGAAGTTCCATCACTACAGAGAAAAGAATTGTGGAAGCTTCCAGAATCCAGAGGAAGGTTGTGAAAGCCCTAATTTACGAGGGCTCAAAGATCATGTTCTTCCAGGACTTCTCAGTGGTGGTGATCCAGAAAACAAAATCCTATAATGGTGTCAAGACAAGGCTGAGGGAGCTTGGGATCCAGTACTTTGAGGTATCCAGCGGTGCTTCTGCTCACCTTAGATGGATCCGTACATCTCTTTGACACGTCGGAGAAGGCAAGAGATGTTTTGGACAAGTTAACCTAATTTTTCTCCAATCCGCACAGATGTCGCACCAGGATTGATTTTTCCCTGAACCCTGTGGCAACCCTGGACTTGGTGGCATCTTGTACGATTGGTAATATTACCATCTCCGATCATGCTCCAGTGTACCTGTTGGTTAAGATTGAGGACTTTACAGTGGGTTTGAGGCACTGGCGAATGGATCCTTTTATCCTCAAGGACAATAAGTGTGTGGAATATTTCTTGAGGAAATTTCGGGCATTCCTAGACATTAACTCAGGCTCGGTTAGTAGCCCATCCATTCTTTGGGAAACTGCCAAAGCCTATGCCAGGGGGTTAGTTATCTCCTATTCTGCCAGTAGGAGGTGGTAGAAGGGTGAGCAACAACACCTCGTTGAAGCACGGTTGAAGATAGCCAAGAAGGCTTACTTTGACAGGCCTTCAGTCAAATTACAGAGGATTACGGCGTTGTCATCTGCATTGAATTCCGTGCTCATGCAGACAGCAAAGAAGGAGCTTACGTTTGCAAAGTATAGGTTATATGAACATGATGACAGGCCAGGCAAATATTTAGCATATCTCACCAGGAAAAGGAGTGCCCCACAAGCCATTACGGCGATTAGGGAAGGGTCTGGGAACCTAACATGTGACTCCAAAAAGATTAATGTGACATTCCAGAGATTTTACTCTAAGTTATACCAATCTGAGGATTGTGAGGAGGTGCGGGCTAAAATGGAATTTTTTTCAAGGACCTGGAACTCCCAGGCATGATACCCCGAACAAGAGTCCTTTCTCAATGCCCCCTTATCAGAGCAAGAGGTGCAGCAAGCTGTGAGGCAGCTTCAGAGTGGAAAGGCGTCCAGTCCTGATGGACTTCCTAATGAATTCTATCAGGATTTTATAAGCATGCTGTCAGACCCGAGGCTTACTATGTTTAATGACTCATACAGCTGTGATTGTCTCCCGCCACCTCTGAGAGAGGCCAATGTTTCATTTACTCTTAAAAAAGGAAGGTCCTGGAGGACTGTGCTTCGTACAGGCCCATTTCACTCTTAAATGTGGACTTTAACATCCTCCCTGAGACTCTTATGTTAAGGCTGGAGACTGTGTTACCTTCTATTGTTAAAGAGGACCAGATAGCCTTCATAAAGGGAAATGAATCCTCCAATAATGTTAGGAGGCTGCATAATGTAATTCAAGCATGTCAACAGCAGTTAATACAGGGATTGGGATTCTCTAGATGCAGAGAAGGCATTTGATCGAGCTGAGTGGCCATACCTTTTCTTTACTCTGGAGTGGTTTGGTTTGGGCAAAGTCTTTATAAGATGGGTACAGGTTCTTTACAGTGACCCTTTCATTGCGATCAAGCAATTTTGACATTTTTAGGTGCAGTCAGCAGGGCTGTCCCTTTTCACCACTGCTTTTTGCATTGGGGATTGAACCATTGGTGGAGGGAATTCATGGGGATCCTAATATATCAGCTCCAGAAGTGGGGTCAAAATTACATAAGATTTCGTTGTATGCGGACAATGTCCTAATTTTTTGGTCAAATTCAGCAGTTTCAGTGTTTCACCTGGTATAATGCATCTGCACGTTTGGCACCTTTTCAGGGTACATGATTAATCTTGCAAAATCAGAGGCTATGCCTATAGGTGGTCTAGTGAAGGTGTTACATCTTGAGGGTGAATATCAATTCCCATTAAGGGGACACAAAGTGGTTTATGTACTTGGGCATATTCATTGCTCCAGTTCTGGATCGGTTGTTCAAGCCAATTTTGTTCAATTATTTGACAAAAGCAAATATGACCTTCAAATGTGCGAGGTGCTTCCAGTCTCGTGGCTGGGTTGGATACCGCTTACTAAGATGAATATTGTCCCCTGTTTGCTATAGCTTAGAAGGATACTCCCCCTGATTTTCAATGAGTGAACATTCAGGAGACTGAACGGCTGGTTCAGCTCCTTTATTTGGCATCATTACTGGCCCCCTCATTAAATTAGCTAAACTGCAACTGCCTCACAGACTGGGGGAAGTGGACCTTCCAGACATTAACAGCTACCAATTATGCTCACTTTTAGCATACGCGAGTGATTGGGCCTGTGGGGACCCTCTTTCAATATGGTTAGATATCAAAGCCTCCCAGGCAAGATGGGCCCTTACTAGCTTGCTGTTTCTGGACAAAATGAGGACAGTTAGGGAATATTGCCATAAACCAATAGTTATCAATACTGTTAAAGCATGGAGGGCAATTCGGCAGAGGGAAGGCAATATTGGCAAAACATCTTCTTTTACACCTAAAGTGAGTTTGCCAAGTTTTCAACCAGGGATGATAGATTCAGGATTCAAACATTGGGCAGCTGGGGGTGGGTTTTGCTGGGCGATTTATTTGAGGGAGACACAATGATGTCCTTGATCAGTTAGCATGGAAGTATGAGCTATATAACAGTGGCCTCTTTTGGCTTTCTCAAGTTAGGGATTTTATTCAAAAAAAAGAGTACATTTTTGATTGATCCTTACAAATCTGACATAGAGAGGAGGGTGCTCAGTGCTAAGAGTACACTTTTTGTTAGCACTTTAATCATCAGGTGGGGGGGGGGGTGCCTCCTCAGATGAGTTTGATTAACTCTGCAGAATGTAGGAGAGAGAGCTAGGCATTGAAGTCTCCTCAGAGGCATGGGAAGATATTTGGGAAACCGCAAGAAATATATCAATTTGCAATAGGACCCATGCAAAGATTCTCCAAAGGGTCCACTTGGCGCCAGACCATTTGTCAAAATTTAAACCAGGGGTATCTTCAGCATGTCCCAAGTGCAAGGTCTGTACAGATGCTCTTACCCATTGTCTCTTGTCCTGTGGTAGGCTTCAAACATACTGGAGTGCTGTGGCGGGTGCAATGGAGAGGATTTTGAGTGGAGAAGGACCCTATCTCTCTTCTTCTGGGTCTGCCCAGTGTGTTCCCTGCAGCCATGCATAAGAAAAATCTTTTCAATATTCTCACTTTTTGTGCAAGGAAGACTATCTTGCTAGGTTGGGATCCGAAAACCTCCTGGATCTGTCAGATTTGTGGAAGATTGTTGTGGAGCATATTCCCTTGGATTTTCTCACAAATATTGTTCACCACAAAACTGAGAATTTTTATAAGGCATGATAGCCCTTTTTGGAATATCTGGACACAGATTTATCTGCCACACTAATAAGGGCTTTTCTAAAGCCATAACAATTGTGTTTTACGAGCCAAATATCCAGGGAGGAGGAACTGTGAACTGTGAGTGTCTTCTTTGGCTGAGTTGAGTTATTATCATTTATTAGTTTGTTATTGGTTATTATTTATTCAGTTAAATAGTTAGTCGGGTATTATTTTATTATATATTTTTCTATATATATATATATTTACACATTTGTACATGAGGGTGGGTTGAGGTTTTAACTGTTTTTCGTGTTTTTTTTTACTGTTTTGAATTGTACTGTTTTGTATTTGCTGTAATATTTAAAAAACAATAAAAATATATTTTTAAAAGAATGACTGGAGTAGGCATGTGAATTTGAGTTAACTCTGAATGAGATGCTGAGAGACTGTTCGGTAAGAACAAAGAAAATTTAGCCCAGGAACAGGCCCTTCAGCCCTCCAATCCTGAGCTGATCCAAATCCATTGTCTAAACCTATCGCCCAATTCCTAAGCATTTGTATCCCTTTGCTCCCTACCTACTCATGCATCTTTCCAGACGCACCTTAATCTACCGTGCCTGCCTCTACTGGCAATGCGTTCCAGGCACCTACCACCCTCTGTGTGAAGTACTTGCCGCGTGTATCCCTCTTAAACATTTCACATCTTACCTTGAAAGTGTGACCTCTCGTTATTGAATCCCTCACCCTGGGAAAAAGCTTATCTCTATCTACCCAGTCTATACCCTTCATGATTTTGTAAACCTCAATCAGGTCCCCCCTCAATCTCCTTTTTGTCTAATGAAAACAAACCTAACCTACTCAACCTCCCTTCATAGCTAGCACCTGCCATACCAGGCAACATCCTCATAAACCTTCTTTGCACCTTCTCCAAAGCGTCCACATCCTTTTGGTAATGTGGAGACCAGACCTGTACACAGTATTCTAAACACGGCCAAACCAAAGTCTTGTACAATTTTAACATGACCTGCCAGCTCTTATACTCAATACCCCGTCCAATGAAGGCAAGCATACCAGATGCCTTCTTGACCACTCTATCCAACTATGCAGCCACCTTCGGGGTACAATGAACCAGAACTCCCAGATCTCTCTGTTCATCAACATTTCCCAAGGCTCTTCCATTTACAGTATAATTCACTCTATAATTCACTTTAGACTCCCAAAATGCATCACCTCACATTTGCCTGGATTGAACTGCATCTGCCACTTCTCCACCCAATCTCCAGTCTATCTATATTCTCCTGTATTCTTTGACAGTCCCCTATGCTTTCTGCTACTCCAACAATCTTCGTGGCATCTGCAAACTTGCTGATCAGACCAACAATGCCCTCTTTCAAATCATTTATGTATATCACAAACAACAGTAGCCGCAGCACTGACCCCTGTGGAACACCACTGGTCACCTTTCTCCATTTCGAGAAACTCCCTTCAACTACTACTCCCTGTCTCCTGCTGCTCAACCAGTTCTTTATCCACCGAGCTAGAACACCCTGCACACTGAGACTTCAGTTTTCCACGGGAATCTTATCAAAAGCCTTACTAAAGTCCATGCATATGACATCTACAGCCCTTCCTTCATCTATCAACTTGGTCACTTCCTCAAAGAACTCTACAAAGTTATTAAGGCATGATCTCCCCTGCACAAAACCACATTGCCTATCACTGATAAGCCCATTCTTTTCAAATATAAATAGTACCTTTCCAGCAACTTTCCCACCACTGACCTCAGACTCAGCAGTCTGTAGTTACCTGGAATATCCCTACTACCCTTCTTGCATGTGACATTAATGACATAGCCATGCAAAAGCACCTACTAGCTGAAGCCCAATTGGACTTCAAACAAGCACTACAACTAGTTTAGTCATTAGACAATTTGGCAAGTAGAGCATGTCAGCTACAGGGTATCCCAATGGAAGTGAACACCCTCGTCAGTCCGACTGAGCTTAGGGAGCACTACTTGAGTGAAGACAATTGCAGAGCTTCATGCAGGGCATATCCTGAGCAGAGTGACTCTCGGTCAGCCCACAGCAAAACCCCAATAAAGCTGAGCCTTGGCCAAATACTTAAAATGTTTTTCAGGATCTGGGCCAGCAAACCATGGTAGTTGTGACAGACTTGAGACGGCAATGGAGACCTACAAAGCCTGACTTGAGTAAGAGAACTCATAGGCCCTACGTGCAGGTTGGAGCAGTTATATTGCTTAGCAACATCAAATCAGAACCAATCAAAATTAATGTCTGGTTAAATGGTCACATACTTCTCAAGAGGTCAATATTAGCACCGCTGTATTAATGATTGCAGCATCAGTCATCAACAAGATTTGTTCTGACTCCAAGCCTTAAATTTGCACAAGATCTCAGCCAGACTGAGGATGTATACTGGGGAACTGTTAGAGATTAAGGGTTTGACTTCAGTTCGAGTCTTGTGAAAGAAGCAGGTGGTGCAATTACCGCTGATGGTAATAAAAGGCTTGGGCCCCAGCTTGATGGGGTGGAATTGGGTGAGAAGGATTCACCTTGACTGGCTCAACATTCTTGACTCAGGAAATGGCTGCCTGAGTGAAGTCTTAATGAAATACCCAAACGTTTTTCTGTCTGGGGATCAAAGGAGCCGCGGCTGTTGCCCAGGAAGCAATTCCATGATTCTTCAAGGCTCGGCCTGCGTCATTTACCTTACATGCAAAAGTAGAAGCAAAGGAATCATCAAACCAGTCCAGTTTGTGGAATGGGCAGCACTGGTCATACCTACTGTAAAGCCCAATGGCTTGGTTCACCTTTGTGGGAATTTTAAACGAAGAGTAAACCTCTTTTCCCACCTGGGTAAATACCCTAACCCTCACACAGATGATTTGTAGCAAAACTTCTTGGGGGGGGTGTTATTCATGAAGCTGGATATGAGTCATGCTTACCTACAACTGCGACTGGATGAGGGGTCCCAAATATATGCCACAATTAATATCTGTAAGGGTTTGTATAAATATCCAAGACTGCCATTTGGGGTATCATTAGACTGCCCCTTTTACAGTGGAAATTGAAGAACATTTTACAAGGTCTACCCCAGGTCACCATTTATCTGAATGATGTGCTAATAACGAAGACAAATAAAGAGCACTTAGAGAACTTGGACATAGTGCTTAAACATGTCTCCCAGGCAAGCCTATGCCTTAGAAGGGTTCCAGGCACCCCAAGTGACCTATTGAGCTACACCTGTTGGAAAATACAGTGAAAGTGATTAAAGGTGTTCCGGTTCCAACATCCACACCGGGGCATCGGTCTTTCCTCAAGTTGAGGATTTATTATAGAAGTTCATACACAATCTTGGCACTGCTACACTTACTGAAAAAAGCTCACACTTGGAAATGGTCTCACAGCCAGAAGTCGCTTTACAGAAAGTTAAAAAACAACTATTGTCACTTAAGGTGCTGGCCCATTACGATCCCAAATGAGAGAGGGGTGCTCAGTTACACATTGAATATGTCAGTTGTTTCATAGACTCTAGGTCATTGTAGATGCCCATTCAAAATGGTTGGATGTGCATAGAGTTCATGTGGCAAACTCAACAACGATGATTGAAACGCCATAAGCAACATTTGTGATGCATGGAATCCCAGAGGTATTGGTCATGAACAATAGGATGTCTTTTACCAGCAGGGATTCCAAGTATTTCCATAAGTAAATGGCATTCAGCATAGTATCCACTATCCAATGGTCTGATGAAAAGAGAGTTCAAATGTTAAAGAAACAGCCTGCAGCTTCACTCAATACCAAACTGTCCCGGTTCCTATTTGATTATAGGACCACCCCTCATACAACTACAGAAATAGCTCC
>NC_057733.1:55347023-55358025 GCF_004010195.1 Chiloscyllium plagiosum | reverse complement strand
CCTGTTCTCACTAGTTAGTCTGTCAGATTGAGAATGGCCATCTGAATATGTTAGCAGAAGGTAAATGGGACCTTCAGCCTGTGGCTAGTGAAAGTTAACTAATTACAAAGAGAAGCAACTGGTTCAAAAAGTATTGACACTCAAGTAGACATGACATGTTGAATTAAATTGGATTTAATTATATCACAATGAGGAAATGGGTAGGTGTGACTGCTGTTGGTTTTAAATCTTGTGAAATATTTAGAAGAAAGTATCTGAGGGCTGAGGCAACAATAAATGAAGATTTTTATAAAGTGACTTCAGGTTACAGGAAGTGCATCAGCTCCTCCTTTTGGCTCAGTTTTAAATAAAGTTCTGACCTTCTCTCCCTCATTCTATTTTTTTCCTGTTCCCCCCTCTCTCTCTCTTTCATCTATTTTTAATTCTGATCATCTGCTTGGCTGGAGTTCCAATCTCCGGCTAGGCGTGTGGTGCAGGGACTGAGCAAAGATTTGGTACTTCTCCAGAGAGGAAGGAGCAAAAGAAAAGACCCGAATGCTTGCACCCATAGTTCTTTCTTATTCCACTTTTCTGGACAGCACAGAATCGTTGTGCTCAACCACTGACAGACCCTCGGAAAGAAAAAGAAATAACTTACATTTATATTGTGCCTTTCATGTCAGTAAAACTCTGAAGAGTCTTGAAACCAGGTCTATGTTGAAAAAGAAAAGTCCTGCACTTCTATAGCAACCTTTATGGCCTCAAGACATGCCAAAGTGTTTGATAGTCTATGAAGTACATTTGAAGTGTACTCACTATAATAATGTATGAAATAAAACAGCATATTTACACAATAAGATTACACAAACAGCACCGTGATCATGACCACTGGTTTTCTGCTGATTCTGTGGGCATGGACACTGGGAAGAACTAACCTGCTCTTCTTTGAACAGTACTGGGAAATCTTTAGCCCCGATCCGAAAGGACAAATTTCCTGATTTCTCAGCCCTGTTGGTGAACTTCTCAAAGTGTGAGTTGGAGTTTTGGTGCAATAGTGTTAAATCTCGGTCTCCAAGCCAGGGATCCCCCAGCAGGGCCCACTCTCAGCTTCCTAGTGGAATGAGAATTAGAATTAGATTTTATTGTCTGTGTACTCAAGTAAAGGGATATAGGAGTATAGTGAAAATGCAGTGCCATCTTGGGTAAAAAGGTATTCCTGAAGAAGGGCCTGTGCCCGAAACGTCGAATCTCCTGTTCCCTGGATGCTGCCTGACCTGCTGTGCTGTTCCAGCAATAAAGTTTCAACTTTGATCTCCAGCATCTGCAGACCTCACTTTCTCCTCGCGAACAGAGAACCTAGAACATAGAACAATGCAGCACAGTACAGGCCCTTCAGCCCTCGATGTTGTGCCAGCCATTTTTCCCTACTCTAAGATTAGACTAACCTACATACCCTTCATTGTACTAACTTGCAGTGCATTCCACACACCTACTACTCTGAGTAAAGAACCTACCTCTGACATCTCCCCTAAATGTACCACCAATTATCATAAAATTATGCTCTCTCGTGATAGACATTTCCGCCATGGGAAAAAAGTTTATGTCTTTCCACTCTATCTATGCTTCTCAACATCTTGTACACCCCTATCAAGTCACCTCTCATCCTAGGTACAAAATCTTAGGTACAAAGTAGAAAAATAAGGAAATATGGTTAAAAGTTCAACATTAAAGTCCTTCTTAGTAATAAAGTAGAAAAAAGAAAAATAAAGTTCAACATCTTAAGTGCTTATCCATGCTGGGCTTGCATTTCCACAAGGGGTTCCATCTCCCCACACTTGAGGCCACCGCAGATGCTCGGAGACCTTGGGCTGCCTGCTCTCTTTGCTGCTGCTGCTGCTGTATTAGATGCCAAGGGTTCCCTACTGCCACCGTGCAGGGCTCAATCTCCCCAATGCTGGGTCACTCTGCTGTGTTGAGCTCAGTCTCTCGCTCTCCCCCTGACCCCCGCACTGGCTCAATCTCTCCACCGAAGGTAAGTAGATTAAAAAAAAAACCCGTGAAGGGAAAAAAAGAATAAAATCTGATGGAGCGATCGGCTCCAGGCAGGTGCCCGCACGCTGTGCTGCTACTCCACCATCATCTTGAAGATCACTGCAATTAACAAAATATCCTACTGCATGTGAAACCTACCTTCCAATTTTATGTACAGTGAAGATGTATTGAGCACTACATCATATCACTCAGAAATATAATGCACAATAATGAATCAGCTTGAAGTGTAACCAAAAGAGAAAATGCTGGAAAATCTCAGCAGGTCTGGCAGCATCTGTAAGGAGAGAAAAGAGCTGACTTTTCAAGTCTAACTGACTCTTTGTCAAAGCTAAAAAAAAGGGAGAAATAGGGAGGTATTTATACTAGGCTGAAACAAGGTGAAAATCAACTAGGCGGCACGGTGGCACAGTGGTTAGCACTGCTGCCTCACAGCGCTTGAGACCCGGGTTCAATTCCCGCCTCAGGCAACTGACTGTGTGGAGTTTGCACATTCTCCCCGTGTCTGTGTGGGTTTCCTCCGGGTGCTCCGGTTTCCTCCCACAGTCCAAAGATGTGCAGGGTCAGGTGAATTGGCCATGCTAAATTGCCCGTAGTGTTAGGTAAGGGGTAAATGTAGGGGTATGGGTGGGTTGCGCTTCGGCGGGTCGGTGTGGACTTGTTGGGCCGAAGGGCCTGTTTCCACACTGTAATCTAATCTAATCTAAAAAAAAATCTAATCTAGGTAATGGATTTTGGATTAGTGGTGCTGGAAGAGCACAGCAGTTCAGGCAGCATCCGAGGAGCAGTAAAATCGACGTTTCGGGCAAAAGCCCTTCATCAGGAATAAAGGCAGAGAGCCTGAAGGAGAGTCGTGGCTCCAGAAGCAAAGGTAGCAATGACGAGGTGATAATGACAGTGCATAGAGAGATTATAGGGAGATTAGGAGCTGTGAATGGCCAAGGCTGAAGCCAGTGCTATGTGACAAAATATGTGAGGGATGGGTGAAGCAGAGGCAAAATGGAAAACAGGGGAGAAGGGTAGCAAAGGGGGAAGAGGAGAGGAAAAAGGTGATGAGAGAGTGGGGAAGCGAGAGAAAGAGACAAAATCAAGAAATAAGAGGTACAGAAGTGAAAAAAAAAATAAATGAAATAAAATTACAGAGCAGAATGAAAACAGAGGGGTCAAGATGGGATAATCATCTGAAGTTGTTGAATTCAATGTTGAGACCGGCAGGCTGTAACGTGCCTAGTTGGAAGATGAGATGCTGTCCCTCCAGTTTGCGTTGAGCTTCACTGGAACATTACAGCAGGCCAAGGACAGACATGTGGGCATGACAGCAGGATTGGGTGTTGAAGTGGCAAGCCACGGGAAGGTCCGGGACCTGATTGCGTACAGACCGAAGGTGCTCAGCAATTTTGTCTCTCTAATATAGAGGAGACTACATTGGGAGCAATGAATGCAATAGACCAAATTGAAAGAGGTACAAGTGAAATGCTGCTTAATCTGAAATGAGTGTCTGGGGCCTTCTGCGATTGCATGGGAAGGTGCCGGGTGTGATGGGAGAGGTGTTAGGTGTAATGGGAAGGTGTCAGGTGCGAGGGAGAGGTGTTAGGTGTGATGGGAAGGTGTCAGGTGCGAGGGAGAGGTGTTAGGTGTGATGGGAAGGTGCCGGGTGCGATGGAGAGGTGTTAGGTGTGATGGGAAGGTGTCAGGTGCGAGGGAGAGGTGTTAGGTGTGATGGGAGGGAGAGGTGTTAGATGTGATGGAGGAGTGGACTAGGTTGTCCCAGAGGGAACGATCTCTGCGGAATGTAGACAGGGGGAGGTGTGGCTTCGTGTTGGGGTTGGCGAAAATGGCAGAGGATTATTCTTTGCATGTGAAGGCTGGTGGGTTGAAAGGTGAGAACAAGAGGGACCCTATCCTTGTTCTGGAAGGGGAGGGAGGGGTGAGAGTCGTGGCACGGGAGATGGACCGCACGCTGTCGAGAACCCTGTCAACGACTGTAGGTGAGAAGCCACGGTTGGAGAAGAAGGAGCACATATTAAGAGCACCACTTTGGAAAGTGGCCTCATCGGAACAAATGCGGCGGAGGCAAAGGAGCTGAGAGAAAGGGATAGAGTCTTTACAAGACGTAGGGTGAGAAGAGCTGTAGTCCAGATAGCTGTGGGAGTCAGTGGGCTTGTAATGGATATTAGTGGATAGACTATTGCTGGCAATGGAGACAGAAAGTTCAAGGAAAGGAAGGCAAGTGTCGGAGATGGACCAGGTGAAAGTGATGGAGGGATGGAAACTGGAAGCGAAGTTTATGAATTTTTCCAGGTCAGGACGAGAGCATGAAGCCGCAACAAAATAGTCATCGATGTACCGATAAAGCAGTTGTGGGAGGGAACCCTAGTAGGCCTGGAACAAGAAATGTTCCATATACCCCATGAAAAGGGGTATGGTTTCAGATTCCAGCATCTGCAGTAATTTGCTTTTATCCAGCTTGAAGTGTAGACTGGTTAGGTAACCAATTTTCTGCACTGCAAGATTCCACAGACAGCAATGCAGTAAATAACCAATTAATATTGCTGAGGAAGGAATAATAAGGGATAGGTAGTATTGAGGAGGCAGGGTGGTTACAGAAGGATTGTACAGGTTAGGAGAGTGGACAAAGAAGTGACAGATAGAGTACAATGTGGGAATGTGAGAGGTCATGCACTTTGGTAAGAGTAGAAACATGAACTATTTTCTAAGTGGGGAGAAAATTCAAAAGTCTGAACTACAAAGAGACTTGGGAGTTCTAGTCCAGGATTCTCTCAAAAGTAAACTTGTAGCTTGAGTCAGTAGTTAGGAAGGCAAATGCAATGTTGGCATTTATTTTGAGAGAACTTGAATATAAAAGCAGGGATGTTCTTCTGAGGCTCTAAAAGACTGGTCAGACCACATTTGGACTATTGTGTGCAGTTCTGGGCACACTTATCTCAGGAAGGATGTACTGGCCCAGAAGGGTGTTCAGAGGAGGTTCACAAGAATGGTCCCAGGAATGAAAAGTATAACTTATGAGGAACATTTGAGCACTGCGAGTCTAGACATAATGGAGATTAGAAGGATGAAGAGGGATCTAATCAAAACTTACAGTATACTGAATGGCCTGGACAGAATGGAGTTTGGGAAAATGTTTCCATTGATAGGAGAGACTAGGACCCGAGGGCACAGCCTTAGAGTAAAGAGAAGATGGTTTAGAACAGAGATAAGGAGAAACTTCTTCAGCCAGAGAGTGGAGAATCTATGGAATTCATTACCACAGAAGGCTGTGGAGGCCAGGTCATTGAGTATATTTGAGATGGAGATAGATAGGTTCTTGATTGTCAAGGGGATCAAGAGTTACAGGGAGAAAGCGGGAGAATGGGGGTTAAGAAACCTATCAGCCATGAGTGAATGGCAGAGCAAACTCGATGGACTGAATAGTCTAATTTCTGCTCCTATGTCTAATGATCTTACAAGGGACATCCTTGCTCTACAATTAGTAACATTGAAAAATCCTTAATATCAATAAGAACATTAGAGCAGTAATAGTGAGGAGCTTTAATTACACAAATATCAATTGGAATAATGTTACGAGTAAATCATAGGAGGGGGGAGGAGGAATTGATAACATCCCAGGAGAAATTCCTTCATCACAACACTTTTGATTCAACTCGAAAGGAATCAAAGCTGGATCAGGTGATGAGAAATGAGATGGGCCAAATGGACAAGCTGTCTGGGGAAACACTTGGATAAAAATCACCATCATAAAGTTGAGATTGTTATTTTCTCTACTCCATTACCAATCTAAAGTAGGACTTCCAAATAGAAGATAGTTAACTTCAACGAGATGAGAAGGAATCTAGGAATAATCAGGAAAAAATCGTAACAAAGCAAACAGATGATCTTTAATGAGATATTTCAGGCCAACAGACAGAAAGGAAACAAAGGCTCTGTCTCTTGGATGACAAGGGAGATATGGAATCTGATGATTAGGGTACAGCAATAATTGCTGGTCCAGTCAGCGATGCCCGCATCCCATGAACAAATGTTTAAAAAGACAGTGTATGATGCATGTCAGGTAGATTCTTCAAATGAGAAGCAGCTCAAATATAATAAATTGAGACAAGAAGTGCAGAAAATAAAATTGTAAAAGAAAGAATATGACATTGAAATGGTCATAAACATAAAAGTCATCTACCAGCATGTAAACAGTAAACATGTAGTAAGAGAAAGTGAGGACTGCATACGCTGAAGATCAGAGCTGAAAATGTGTTGCTGGAAAAGCGCAGCAGGCCAGGCAGCATCCAAGGAGCAGGAGAATCGACGTTTCGGGCATGAGCCCTTCTTCAGGAAGAAGGGCTCATGCCACCCCGACCTCAAATTCACCTGGACAGTCTCGGACTCCTCCCTCCCCTTCCTAGACCTTTCTGTTTCTATCTCAGGCGACCGAATCAACACGGACATCTACTACAAACCAACCGACTCCCACAGCTACCTGGACTACACCTCCTCCCATCCTGCCCCCTGTAAAAACGTTTAAATTGAGCGGTGATAGATATAGGACAGATGTCAGAGGGGTAGTTTCTTTACTCAGAGAGTAGTAATGGCGTGAAACTCCCTGCCTGCAACTGTAGTAGACTCACCGACTTTAATGTCTTTTTAAATGGCCATTGGATAAACATATGGATGATAATGCAACAATGCAGGTTAGTTCAGCTTCAGGCTGGTTTCACAGGTCAGCACAACATTGAGGGTCAGAGAGCCTGGACTGTGCTGTAATGTTCTGTGTTCTTTGAAAGCAAGATAATATTTCGAGTCTGGCGATTCTTCATCAGAACTGTTAACAGCTCAGGAAAGGTGGTAATATATTGAAGTGACGTTTGTGGGAAGGGGTTGGTCTTGCACAAGGTGACTTACTTGCCGATTTACTTCCTCCAACCTCAGTATCCAAGGCCTCAGGCACACCTTCCAGGTGAAGCAGCAGCTTACCTGCACTTCTCTCAACTCATTTATTTCATTCACTGCTCAGAATGTGGTCTCCTGTATATCGGGGGAGATGAAACACAGATTTGATGACCGCTTTGCTGAACACCTACACTCTGTCTGTAAAACATGACCCAGAGTTTCCCACTGCCTCCACTTCAACACACCACTGTGTTCCTACACCAACATTTCTGTCCCAGATCTGTTGCAGTGTTCCTTAACGCAAGTTCAAAGAACAACACTTCATTTTCCACTTGGGGATTCTGTTTCTGTTCTGCTCATTCCTGAAGAAGGGCCTGTGCCCGAAACGTCGAATCTCCTGTTCCCTGGATGCTGCCTGACCTGCTGTGCTGTTCCAGCAATAAAGTTTCAACTTTGATCTCCAGCATCTGCAGACCTCACTTTTTCCTCGAAGATTTGCTGCTTACAACAAAGTTGTTGACAAAATACTGCTAGAAGCAGAAACAGCAGAGGTAATGGTTGGGATAAATATTTCTGAAAAGTTTTGCTATGTAGTGTTGCCTGGATGTCTGGCATCCCAGATTGCTATAAGAGTACAGCAAGTGATTAGGAAGATAAATGGTGGCATTTATTGCAATGGAAATAGAATATAAAGTAGCAAAATTTTCCTGCAGTGTTATTGAGATCCCATTTGGACTGGTGTGCAATTTTCGTCTACTTAAAAAAAGAATGTAACCACAGTGATAGTGTTCCTTCCTTAAGTCAAAAGGCCTGGCTTCAAATCCCACCTGCACCAGAGGTATGCAGTAATAGGTCTGTGGTCAGCAAGGTTTTGGAAAGAATTCTGAGGAATAGGACTTATGACTATTTGGAAAAAGCATAGCTTTTCCAACACCACTCTAATCTAGCATGATTAAAGGCAGTCAGCATAGTTTTGGGAGGGACAGGTCATGCCTCACAAATCTTATTGAGTTCTTTGAGGAGGTGACAAGCCAGGTCGACGAAGGTCAAGCAGTGGATGTGGTGTTTGTGGACTTTAGCAAGGTTCCCTATGCTAGGCTCATTCATAAAGTCAGGAGGTATGGGATACAGGGAGATTTGGCTATCTGGACTCAAAATTGGTTGGCTGACAGAAGGCAGAGAGTGGTTGTAGATGGAAAGTATTCTGCCTGGAGGTCAGTGTTGAGTGGGTCCCGCAAGACTCTGTTCTCGGGCCTCTGCTCTTTGTAGTTTTTATAAATGACTTGGATGAGGAGGTTGAGGGGTGGGTTAGTAAATTTGCAGATGACACAAAAATTGGAGGTGCCGTTGATAGTATTGAGGGCTATTGCAGGCTGCAGCGCGACGTAAACAGAGCTGGGCTGAGAAATGGCAGATGGAGTTCAACCTGGAGAAATGTTAAGTGATGCATTTTGGAAGGTTGACTCAAATGCTGAATATAGGATTAAAGACAGGATTCTTGGCAATGTGGAGAACAGAGGGATCTTGGTGTTTAAGTGCATAGATTGCTCAAAGTTGCCACCCAAGCAGACAAGGTTATTAAGAAAGCATATGGTGTTTTGGCTTTCATTAACAGGGGGATTGAGTTTAAGAGCCGCGAGGTTTTACCACAGCTCTACAAATCCCTGGTGAGACCACACTTGGAATACTGTGTCCAGTTTTGGTCGCTCTACTATAGGAAAGATACAGAGGCTTTGGAGAGGGTGCAAAGAAGGTTTACCAGGATGCTGCCTTGACTGGAGGGCTTGCCTTATGAAGAAAGGTTGACTAAGCTCGGACTTTTCTCTCTGGAGAGGAGGAGGAAAAGAGGTGATCTGATCGAGGTATACAAGGTAATAAGAGGCATGGATACAGTCAATAGCCAGAGACTTTTCCCCAGGGCAGGATTGACTGGTACGAGGGGTCATAGTTTGAAGATATTAGGAGAAAAGGTATAGAGGGGACATCAGAGGAAGGTTCTTTATGCAGAGAGTTGGGAATGCATTGCCAGCAGTGGTGATGGAAGCAGAGTTATTAGGGACATTTAAGCGACTGCTGGACAAGCACATGGACAGCAGTGAATTGAAAGGTGCGTAGGTTAGGTTAGGTTATTTTATTTTACATTAGGATGAATCCTCGGCCCAACACTGTGGGTCGAAAGGCCTGTTCTGTGCTGTACTTTTCTATGTTCTATAAAGTCTGTGATTAGAACTTTTTTGATAATTACATTAGAAATAGTTCAGAGAAGGGGGTTTGTCTCATGACGGAAGGTGGACAAGCTAGGCTGTATCCATTGGAATGTATATTGATACATACAACATCCTGAGAGGCATGGACAAGATGGATGCTAGAGGAGGTTTCCTCTTGTTGCATAGGCTAGAAGTAAAGGATGCTCCTTTTAAAAATAAGGGGTTCCAATTTATGATGAGGGGTCATTAATCAGTGAAAATCTGTTCCCAAGAGAGCAGTGAGGCAACATCATTGAATATTTCGAAGGCTCAGTTAGATTGACTCCTGTTTTAATAACAAATCTAAGTATCAGGGATAGACAGGAAAGTGGAGTCAAAGCCACAATTAGATTAGCCATTATTATCAAATGGCAGAGCAGGCTTGAGGGGCTGAATGGCCTCATCATTCTCCTAATTTGCACATTTATCTGAGTCAGAGGAACCAAGGCACATGGGAAAGAGGTAGGTATCAACGTGCACAGACCTTTGAAGACCAAGAGACATATTCAGGAAGTTGTTGATTAAGCAAATAGGATATTGGGCGTCATTAAAAGGGAATTAGATATAAAAGTAAGGATACTGTGGTAAATATTTTGTTATAACCGAGAAGGCATGAATAGGCTCGCTTTTTATTTGCTCCAGACGGTCATGCTGTTTGGGGCAATAAACAGCATTGTTCACTATCTGTAAACAATGAGACAATCACAAGGTTTTCTTGAGTGAAAAATCAACTTTATTACGTAAGCCCTCCCACTATACGACCTTCATGCAGTATTTCTGATGGGAAAATCATGCCTTGACTAATGAGATCAACGAGCTAACAAGGTGGGCACAACAATGAGGCTAGCATACTTGGGGTCTACATGGACTTTAGCAGGGACCTTTTAAAAGGTCATACATGGCAGATTGCTCAGAAAATCCAAATTTGACTGAAGCAGGAAGTAAGGGATATGCGCTGACCAGTGATTTTGTAACCCAATCTATCTGAGGAGTTCCACAGGGCTCAATATGTGGACCCTTGCTTTTCAAAAGGTTTAAACTTTAACCCAGGAGCCATGCTCAAAGTGTTTGCAGATAAGGAGAAAACTGACCACGTTGTTAGTCACAGACAAAAACAGTAAACTGCAGGAAGATACCACACACTGGTCAAGGGAGCAGAAAAGTGACAAATGGAATTCAATGCTTTTTGGGAAAAGGCAGCAGGACAAGGGAATCCATAACAAATAGTAGGACACGGAGATGGTGTAGGGGGAACAGAAGGACTTTAAAAATACATGTCCACAGATTCCTAAAGATTGCAGGCAAGTCAGGTTCCTATAGAGCAGAATAATTCATTGAAGACTTTGCCTATCTCCTGCAGTTCCACATATACACGTCTACTTTGGTCCTTGAGGGGTCCTATTCTCTCTCTAGTTACTCTTTTTCCTTTAATATACTTAAAAGGATCTTTCTTTGGATTCATAAACCTTGGCTGAGAAGGTTAGAAT
This sequence comes from Chiloscyllium plagiosum, assembly GCF_004010195.1. Classification (NCBI taxonomy): domain Eukaryota; kingdom Metazoa; phylum Chordata; class Chondrichthyes; order Orectolobiformes; family Hemiscylliidae; genus Chiloscyllium; species Chiloscyllium plagiosum. The sequence goes on along the minus strand of NC_057733.1, from coordinate 55,347,368 downwards.
GGGAATGGGGAAATATGTCTGCAGTTGTACAGAACCTTTGAGCGACCATATATGGAATACTATGCAATCATTCCTAGACGGAATGCAAGCATTCCGTAAAGACCACTCCCTCAGAGACTCCCTCGTCAGATCCACACCCCCCACCAACCCAACCTCCACTCCAGGCACCTTCCCCTGCAACCGCAGGAGGTGCAAGACTTGCGCCCACACCTCCCCCCTCACCTCCCTCCAAGGCCCCAAAGGAAACTTCCATATCCGCCACAGATTCACCTGCACCTCCACACACATCATCTATTGCATCCTCTGCACCCGATATGGCCTCCTCTATATTGGGGAGACAGACCG
>NC_057733.1:55325495-55346794 GCF_004010195.1 Chiloscyllium plagiosum | reverse complement strand
ATGCCCGAAACGTCGATTCTCCTGCTCCCTGGATGCTGCCTGACCTGCTGCGCTTTTCCAGCAACACATTTCCAGCTCTGATCTCCAGCATCTGCAGACCTCACTTTCTCCTCTATTTATTTTTTGAACAAAGATTTAACAGGTAGGCTCAATTGTATGTCTCAATAAGACCCTGAATGCAATGGAGAGGAATGCAATGGAGGAGACTAGAATTAGGGACACAGTTGAAGAATAAAGGCATTGTAGCTAAACATGCCGGTGACAAAAATACAGGAGTATGCGTTGAAAAGGATGTAACAATATTGCAAACTGATTCTTAGGCATATGCATGAACAAAAGAAACAGATGGAACAATGTCAGAAAGTGTAACACTTTTTAAGCTTGTCAAAATGAACAAAGGGCAGTATTACTTAAATGGGCAATAACTGCAGATTTCTGGGATGCAAAGCCATCCAGGTGTTCCAATGCATTAGTTAAAAAGTAGTACAACGTATAAAAAGTAATACCAGCATAAGACACAGGAGCAGAAGTAGAACATTCAGTCCATCGAGTATGCTGCCATTCAATGTGATCATGGCTTATCTAATAATCAAGTCCATTTTCCGGTCTTTTCCCTCTAATCCTTGATTCCCTAATTGATTTTTTGAAAAAAATCCGTCTCTCAGCCCGAAATATACTTAATGATACAGCCTCAACTGTCCTCTATGATGAAGAATTTAACAGATTCACTACCCTCAGAATAAATTCCTTCATTTTAAATGTGTGACCTCTTATTCTGTGATTATGCAATCCGGTCCTAGACTCTCCCATAGGGAGAAACAACCATTCTACCCTGCCAAGTCCTCTAAGAATCTTGGATGTTTCAATAAGATCACCTCTCATTCTATATTCTAATAAGTTAGGCCCAATCTACTGAACCTCTCCTCATAAGGCAGTCCCTCCGTACCGGTATCAGCTTAGTGAACCTTCTCTGGATGGTCTAAGGCACGATATTACTGGCATTGGAAAGCCACGTTTTTGAATTGCTACAATGCATGAGATGTACTGTAGTACATCACCATCGGCTCTTCCAACCTCTAAATCCCTACTAGGTAAAAAGGATAATTACAGAAGCTACATGGGAAATCAGCCCCTGCAAGTTCCCATCCAAGTCAATCATCCGGACTTGGAAATACATCACCATTCCTTCAGTGTCACTAGGTCAAACTCCTGAACTAAAATCTTCCTCCCTGCAACATCCCAAGGACTGTAGTAGTTCAAGAAGGCAACTAGTCACCATCTTCTCCAGGTTAATTAGGAATGAACAACATACAATTAGAGTCCGAGTCCTACAGCACAAAGACAAGTCCTTTAGCCCAAACTAGTTCGTGCTGACCAAATGTCCATCTATGCTAGCACTATCTCCTTGCATTTGGCCCACATCCTTCTAAACCTTTCCTATCCATGTATTTGTCCAAATGCTTTTTAAATGTTAAGGTACCCACCTTAATAACCTCCACAAGCAGCTCATTCCAAATACCAGTCAAATGATGTACACCCACAGTAAGTTTAGGTAAGTGATTACAGAATGTTGAAATAGCGATTATGAAGGATGTGAAGAAGCAGTGATATAGTTCAAAGTCAAGACACTGCGTGACCTGGAAGCTGTGATGTTCCAAGTACATATTACAGCTGGTACTCTCTGCTGTCAGTGGAGAAAATTAATGCTCAAACTAACAGACAGCAGCCAGTACAGTTAGCACTCTTTTGGCCCGGAGGGAGTTTATTACCTAAAGCATTATTAAACCTGTACCAATACAGACAATTGAAATCCGAATTATACCAGGAGCAGAGTTACATACCATTGAATTTTGAGGTTTATGTAGCTCAGTTGCTTGTCATTTGTTAGAGATAACTGTCTGACACTTGTATGGAGGAAATGTTTCTAGTCACTTATCAGCCAAAGCTGGTCTTCTGCATGGGGGAAATTGTACTCCACCTGTTCCTGAAGAGTCAGGACTAGAACTGAACATTGCAATTATCTGCAAACATCCTCACTTTCGACCTTATGACGAAAGGATGCTCACTGATTATGGTTGAACCTGAAGTCAGCCTCAGGACATTGAAGAGTACATTTCCCTCTACCCTAACCCCATTTTACAAGGACTTCTCATTGCCACCCAGTCAAATTCTGTCTTGATGCCAAAGGCAGACCTTCTCACCTCAGTGAATATTCCAAAGACCTCTAGGACAGATACAGGTTTGTATTCTAAATTTCTTTGCTGAAGGTGCTGAGGTTAGCTGAAGTATAAGCACACAAACCAACTGACCACTTTTCATTTATAGACAGAGGCACAGGGCCTCTTCAAATACAGAGGTACTGTTGGCAATTCTAATTTCCTGCAGAGATTTAAAGAAGGACAATGTTAAGTTTTCAGCAATGGGAAAGTGAAGTGAATGGAACCATGCATGGCACAGAATGGGGAAGCAAGGTGGCTAAGACTCTCAGAAATTCACAGCTCCACTGAAATAGTAAGAGCCAATTTGGAAGTGAGGGGAAAAAAATACTAATAGAAAATAATCTTGAGAGATACTAGCACTGAGCCTGGCTCTGTGACTCAGAAGGGGAAAGAATAGGAGAGCAAGAGCAAAGTGATAGGAGATTCACTCGTGAGAGAAACACAGGAGATTCTGTAGTAGCAAGAGAGTCCCAGATGGTGTGTTGCCTCCCTAGTGCCAGGGTCAGGGATGTCTCGGATCAAGTCTACAGGATTCTTAAGGGGGAAGGAGTGCAGCTAAAAGTCGAGGTACAGATCGGTACCAATGACATGGGTATGGAATGGGAGGAGGACATGACAAGAGAATATTGGGAGTTAGGTTGGAAGCTAGAAGGCAGCACAAGCAGGGTAGTAATCTCAGGATTGCTACTGATGCCACGTGCTAGCGATTTTAGGAACAGAGTGAATGCAGATGTGGCTGCAGGGCTGGTGTAGGAGGGAGAGCTTCCGATATGTGGATTATTGGGATACCTTCTGGGGAAGGTAGGACCAGTACAAGGAGGACGGGTTGCACCTGAACTGGAGGGGCACTAACATCCTGAGCGGGAGGTTTGCTAGAGCTCTTCAGGATGGTTTAAACTAGATTGGCAGGGGGTCACAACGTGAGCTACAGATCAGGTGCTGGAATAGGTCATGAACAGCCAGATACACTGCGCAGAGTCTGTAAAGAGGGAGAGGCACTTGATAGGGCAAAGATGCAGTCAGTGTGATGGCTTGAAGTGCGTTTATTTCAATGCAAGTAGTATCAGGAATAAGGATGACAAACTCAGAACATACAGTAGCGCCTCGACTTACGAACTTAATCCATTCCGGGACCTGGTTCATGAACTGAAAAAGTTCACGAACTGAATCAATTTTTCCCATTGTTTGGATAGCGCAAGAATGCTTGGATGGCTGTTCACAGCACACGTGCCAAAGATGGACTGAATGAGATCACGCAGGGCCAGGGAGCTTTTGCGTTCAACAAGCTCGTAGCAAAGCAGAACAATGAAACCATGTGGTCGCACACGGGCTTTTTGCGTTCGTACCTTGAATTTCGTACGTACGTTGAAGCAAAATTTTACATACAATCCTGGTTGTAAACAGATTTGTTTGTGAATGGGGTCATTCATATGTCGAGGCACTACTGTAGTTCCTCGTACTGCTCTAGGATGTTGTGACCATTACAGAGGCTTGGATATCACAGGGGCAGGAACAGCTGTTGGAAGTTCCAGGATTTAGATGTTTCAAAAGCAGTTGGGGGGGGGGGGGGGGGAAGGAAAAGAAAGAGGAAAGATGAGGGAGTGGCATTGCTAATCTTGGATAGTGTCACAGCTGCAGAAAGGGAGGTCGTAGAGGCGGGTTTGGCTACAGAGTTGGTATGTGTAGAAATCTGAAACTAGAAAGGAGCAGTTTATTGGGAGTTTTCCACAAGCCCTCTAATAGCAACGGAGACATGGATGGGCATACTGGGAGACAGATTTTGCAAAGGTTCAGAGGTAACAGGGTTGTTGTCATGGGTGACTTTAACTTCCCTAATATTGATTGGAACCTACATAGTTTGGGTGGAACAAAGCTGATTAGAGAGGAAGGCATGTTGGGTCTGGTACTCGGCAAAGAACTAGGTCAGGTGTCAGATCTCTCAGTAGGAGTGCATTTCTGTGACAGTGATCACAACTCCCTAATCTTTACTACACTCATGGAAAGGAATAGGAGCAGACTCCAAGGGAAAGTATATAACTGGGGGAGGGGGAATTACAATGCTATAGGCAGGAATTAGGGTGCCTAAATTGGGAATAGATGTTCTCATGGAAAAGTGTGACAAATGTGGAGGTTGTTTAGGAAGCACTTGCTGATTGTGCTGGACAGGTTTGTCCCACTGAGGCAAGGAAGGGATAGTAGGGTGAAGGAACCTTGGGTAACAAGGGTTGTGGAACATCTAATCAAGAGGAAGCAGGAAGATTACTTAAGGCACAGGAGACAAGGATCAGACAGGGTTCTAGAGTGTTACAATGTAGCCAGGAAGGAACTGAAGAATGGACTTAGGACAGCTAGAGGGGGCATGAAAAAACTTTAGCAGGTAGGATTAGGGAAAACCCCAAGGTGTTCCACACGTTTGTGAGGAACAGGATGACCAGAGTGAGGATAGGATCTTTTAGGGAATGGTGGAGTGAACTTGCGCCTGGAGTCAGAGGAAGTAGGGGAGGTCCTTAATGAATACTTTGCTTCAGTATTTGCTACTTAGAGGGACTTCATTTTTGAGGACAGCATAAAACAGACTGATATGCTAGAACAGGTTGATATTTGAAAGATAAGGATAGGTAAGTCCCCTAGGTTAGACAGGATATACCCTTGGTTACTACAGGAAGCGAGGGAAGAGATTACTGAGCCTTTGACTATGATCTTTGCGTCCTTATTGTCCACTGGAGTAGTACTAGATGATTGGAAGGTGGCAAATGTTATTCCCTTGTTCAAGAAAGGGAATAGGGATAATTTTGGGAATTACTGACCAGTCTTATATCAGTGTTGGACAAAGTATTGGAGAGGATTCTGAGAGGAAAGATTTAGGATTACTCGGAAAACCATAGTTTAATTAAAGATAATCAGCATGGCTTTTAGGGGTAGGTCATGCCTCATAAACCTTATTAAATTGAGGATGTGACAAAACACATGGATGAAGGTAGAGCAGTGGTGTACATGGATTTCAGCAAGATGTTTGATAAGGTTCTCTATGGTAGGCTTATTCAGAAATGAAGGAGGCATGGGATACAGCGAAATCTGGCTGTCTGGATACAGAATTGGCTGGCCCATAGAAGACAGAGGATAGTGGTAGATGGAAAGTATTCAGCCTGGAGCTTGGTGAGAAGTGGTGTTCCGCAGGGATCAGTTCTGGGACCTATGATCTTTCATTTTTAGAAATGACTTAGATGAGGAAGTGAAGGGTCGGTTAGTAGGTTTGCTGATGATATGATGGTTTGTGGAATCGTGGATAGTGAGGAGGGCTGTTGTAGGTTGCAACAGGACATTGACAGGATGCGGAACTGGGCTGACAAGTGGCAAATGGAGTTCAACCTCCAATTTTGAAGTTTCAGGACAAGTACAATGCATGACTGGGGCATCTAAATAAAAGGAACAGATTCAGTACAAAACACTAATGCTGTAGAAGAAACATGAAGTCAGAAACTAATGGAACAAAATGCTGGGGAAAAAAAAAAACTTTGTATATCTCTTGGTTGGGTGATGGAACACATTTAAACAAAGGGAAAACAGGGTCAGTCAAGGCAAAATTTAAGTGAAAGCAAAATGGAAAGAGTTTGAGTAGCCAGAGTTCAAGGCAACACTTACTAGCAGTCATAGGGAAGAGCAGGAGGCAGTTTTAAATGGGGTCTGATCAGAAGGGTAACAAAAAAAAGAGAAGAGGAGTGGGTGGGATTATTCAGGCTCAAAGGTGTAGAATGAGCTAGGATTGAAAGAGCACAGAAAATTCCTCTGGGATATATAAAGATTAGCAATCAATCAATCAGTCTGTGTTATGAACTGTAGCCACTGTGGAATGTAAATTGAGACCATCAAGGGAAAATTACAGAAACACTTTCATTCCGAGCCAGGTAGTCAAGAATGCCAGAAGCCAAGGGAAAAGCATCAATAGGGTGGTATACAGCTTTCTCACATGACCCGAGATAGTGCAAAAGAACAAGGACAACACCTCTGACCACTACAGAGAGAATTAAATATCTAAATGTCAGCAGCTGTCTTAAAAAGCCTGTGCTCAATGTCCAGTTTCATGAAAGGTCAGTCAGGGATTTACAGAATCCAATACTAAATCTTGCATTCTGATACGATATCAGCCAGAGAATGCCTTATTTAATAATGATGAATAATAAGCAGAGCATTGAAATGGATAGCTAGGAACATGCCAAGATTTACATTAATAATTCCACTAAATATAATATGCAGTCCATCAAGAAATGGGAAAGACATTGCACCACAGCCCTGTACTCAGAGTACAGTAGTATTCTAAACTCACATATCAAGTTTAATTAGACAGCAGCTCGTGCTCCAACTTACTGCTCAAGAGCAGTGAATATTTGGATTAAGTTGTTTTCCAGGGCAGAGGTAGAACTGACAGATACAGAATGTAAACGTAAGCAGCTGGCATTTTATAATCCCTCACTAAGCACAGTTAAAAGTTTCTTCGATCAGCGAGTCATTGTGGTTGAGTGTAGCTCATTGTTCTCTGTATGTGGGCCTCGAGTACAAAATTGGCTCAACTAAATCCCTGAGAAAAAATAGAGGGATGGAAGCAAGGTGGAATGAGAAGAGTAAAGAATACAAAATCGTCAGATCTAGATTCAGGAGAGGCTCAGCAATATTTATTAATTTTTTTTCTTGTTCCCTCCATTAAGTTATCCCTACAATGCACAGTCCAACTAAGAGCAAGCAGTGGAGAGCTATCTCCTATACATAGCTAATGGAAAATATATTCAAATACCAAGAGACATAAAAAAATCCCGAACAATTCAAAGTGCAATGACAATTTTCTTCCTGCTTCACTCAAAAGAAGCTTCAACTCCACATCTGCCATTTGCTCCCGTTGCTCATTCATTGAAACATTGCATTGCTAAGTTTAGGGCTGCAGAACTTTTGCCCACTTATGAAAATGTAGTTTCTGGATGGTCATTATTTCAAGTTTGTTAACATTACATGACAGGGATGCCACGGTCTCATTAGAGAAGGAGAATAGTATAAAAAGGGGAGCTATACAGTGCAGTGAGTGCAGACCGTCTTATTGATGAGCATATGATTTCTGCACTGCTCAAACAGTGTAATCCAACCACAATATAGCAAAAAGGTACAGGGTATTAAATTGGGACAAGTCTTCTCATCCTTTGAGCATCAAATCTGAATCAGCAGTATGGCAATTATTTCCCAGAATTCCTGCAGTACACAGGGTAGTTGGCACAAGCCTTGTGCATATCTTTCAGAAATGAAGGCACTCCAGTCTGCAGAAATACACAATTGTGTTAATGACCTGAAATAAGTTATCTAAAATTTAAATATGCATATCAATTATCACAGTTCAGAATAGCAGTCACTTTAAGGTCAATGTATGACTAGTGCCTATCCTTTGATCCAGATCCACGTATAAATGGGAATAAGGAGTGTTTAATCAAACTACAATCAGATTCCCTCTTTCCTCTGCAAGAATGCACTCAACACCATTGAAAACCTAAAAATGGTGAAGTAATGGTTTGTATGCAATTTAAAGAGATCCAACTCTGGCAAAGACAAAAAGGTCACAGAATCATACAACATGGAAACAGACTCTTTGGTCCAACCATAATCTCAAATTAAACTAGTCCCACCTGCCTGCGCTTGGCCCATATCCTTCTGAAACATTTCTTATTCATGTATTTTAAAATGTTATAACATTACCCACATTCACCACTTCCTCTGGAAATTCATTCCACACGAACCACTAAAAAAAAACTGCCCCTCATGACCATCTTTAATCTTTCTCCTCTCACTTTAAAAATATGCCCCTAGTCTTGAAGCTCCTAACCCTGGGGAAAATACAATTGCCATTCACATTATCTACACCCCTAATGATTTTATAAATCTTTACAAAGTCACCCTCAACCTCCTACGCAGCAGTGGAAGAAGTCCCAGCCTATTTTTATAACTCAAACCCTCCATTCCCTCCAACATCCTGGTAAATATCTTCTGAACCTTCATCATAATAGTATCTTTCCTATAAAAGATCAACCAGAACTGGACACAGTATTCCAGAATAGGTCTCACCTGTACAACCTCCACATCATGTCCCAACTCCAATACTCAAACGTCGGAGCAACCAAGGCCGAACGCCTTCTTAACCAGTCTACATCTAACGCAAACTTCAAAACATTATGCACATGATTCCCGAGGTCTCTGTTCTACAACACTACCCAAAGCCCTTCATTTAATTGAATAAGTCCTGCCCTTGTTTGTTTTACTAAAATGAAATACCTCACATTCATCCAAATGAAATTCCACCCTCCTCCCCCACCACTCCTCAGCTCTTGACCCAACTGACCAAGATCTCTTTGTAATCTTAGATACCCTTTTTCACTGTCCACTATATTACCAATTTTGGTGTTATCCAGAAACTTACCTACCAGCCTTCTATTTTCTCATCTAAATCATTTATGGAAAAAAATCACGAACAAAAGTAGACCTAGCACTCCTCCCTACGGAACACCACAGGCCTCTAGTCAGAAAAATAATCCTCCACTCACGGTCACCTGCTGTTAAATTAATTTTGTATCCAATTTGAAAGTTCACCCTGAATCCCATGCAATCTAACTTTACTGATTAGTCCACCATGTGGAACTTTGTCAAAGGTTTCAGTAAAGTCTAAGCAAATAACATCCACCCCTCTTCCCTTCATCGTCTTGGTTACTTCCTCAAAAAAGTCAATCAAATTTGAGACACTATTTCCCTTGTATAAAACCATGCTGACTATCCCTAATTATTCCTTACCTCTCAGAATCATCAACAACTTACCAGTGGGCAGTGGCACTGTGGTTAGCACTGCTGCCTCACAGCGCTAGGGATCCGGGTTCAATTCCCACCTCAGACGACTGTCTGTGTTGAGTTTGCACATTCTCCCCGTGTCTGCGTGGGTTTCCTCCGGGTGCTCTGGTTTCCTCCCACATTCCAAAAATGTGCAGGTTAGGTGAATTGGCCATGCTAAATTGCCTGTAGTGTTTAGATGAAGGGGTAAATGTAAGGGAATGGGTCTGGGTGGGTTACGCTTCGGCGGGTCGGTGTGGACTTGAGCTGAAGGGCCTGTTTCCACCCAATCCAATCCAATCCAATCCAATCTAACCCACCATGGAGGTCAGACACACAGGAGAGTTCCAGGCTTCTCCTTACATTCTTTCTTAAAGAAAAGTACAAGATTAGCCACTCTCCAGTCATCTGACATCTCATCTGTAGTTAGAAATGATAAATACTTCTGCAAGGATTCCTGCAATTTCCTCAACTTCCTATAATGTTCTGAGAAATACTTGATTAAAAAAAGGTCCTGAAGATTTATCCACTTCCATATTTTCTAAGACCTCCAACACTTCCTCTAATGTGAGCTGCGTTCAAAAACATCAGTATCTATTTCCCAGAGTTTTCTTGCCTCCATTTATTTCTCCACAATAGAAACGGATGCAAAATATTTAAATTAATGACTCTCCCAACTCCTGCGGTTCAACATAAAGGCAACCTCTCTTGCATTGTTTTCTTATGTATTTGTAGAATCTCTCCAGATAACTGATTTTTTTGTTTTTAAGATTCCCTACAGTGTGAAAACAGGCCCTTCAGCCCAACAAGTCCACACCGACCCTCCGAAGAGTAACCCACCCAGACCTATTTCCCTCTGTTAATGCACCTAACACTACGGGCAATTTAGCATGACCAATCCACCCGACCTTACATCTTTGGACTGTGGAGGAAACTGGAGCATCTGGAGGAAACCCACGCAGACGTTACCTGCCAAGGCTCTCTCATATCCCCTCTTTGCCTTCCTGATCTCCTTTAAGAATTATGCTATTTATCCCCTCTTTATACTAGTCAAGAGGTTCATTTGAATTCAGGTTGCCCAAAACTACGATTGTTTTAGATTCTTGACTAGAGCCTCATCATCTTTATTCATTCATTGTTCCCTAACTGGCGAGCCTTACCTTTTACTCCAACAGGAATATAATGAGCTGAACTCCGGTTCTCATACTTCTGAAAGCCTCCCATTTATCAGACACCCAAAGTTTGGGTGAAGATTTGTAGCTCGAGTGCTCGTTGTTTGGTTCTGTTCGCCGAGCTGGAAATTTGTTGCAAACGTTTCGGCCCCTGTCTAGGTGACATCCTCAGTGCTTAGGAGCCTCCTGTGAAGCGCTTCTGTGGTGTTTCCTCCGGCATTTATAGTGGCCTGTCCCTGCCGCTTCCGGTTATCAGTTTCAGCTGTCCGCTGTAGTGGCTGGCATATTGGGTCCAGGTCTGTGTGTTTGTTGATGGAGTTTGTGGATGAGTGCCATGCTTCTAGGAATTCCCTGGCTGTTTTGTTTGGCTTGCCCTATGATGGTAGTGTTGTCCCAGTCAAATTCATGTTAAATATTTAACATGAATTCAACTCGGACAACGCTACCATTATAGGGCAAGCCAAACAAAGAACAGCCAGGGAATTCCTAGAAGCATGGCACTCATCCACAAACTCCATCAACAAACACAGACCTGGACCCAATATACCAGCCACTACAGCAGATAGCTGAAACTGACAACCGGAGGCGGCAGGGACAGGCCACTATAAATGCCGGAGGAAACACCACAGAAGCGCTTCACAGGAGGCTCCCAAGCACTGAGGATGTCACCTAGACAGGGGCCAAAACGTTTGCAACAAAAATTTCCAGCTCGGCGAACAGAACCACAATATCAGACACCCCTTTACTTGCAAACAGTCTACTCCAATCAACTTTTAAAAGTTCTTGTCATACTATTAATATTTTCCTTTCTCCAATTAAAAACTAACTTTTATGGAAGACTTATCCTTTTCCATAGTGTTTTTTTTTTAGAAATAGAATTATAATCACTATACCCAGAGTACTCCCCTACTATCTGTGACATGCTTGCCTTATTTCCCAAGTGAAGGCCACGTTTTGCTCTCTCATAGGAACATTGATATTGATAAAGACAATTTCCTTGAACACCTAAAATTCTTCACCATCTAAATCTTCAACACTATGATAGCCCTAGTCAATGTTTGGAAATAGGTCTATTAAAATCTTCTTACTCTTACATATGAGATTTCTCTACATAGTTGTTCCCCAATTTACTTTTAAATAGTGGGGGCTATAGTATAATCCCATCAAGCTAATTCCTGTTATTCCATTTTCAGCCCATATATTTTCACTGGACAATATTTTAGAAATATCTTCTCTATTTACACAATGTTTTCCTTAAATCAACCCTACCACCCTTTATCCTTCCTGTAACATGTGATACCTGAGGCAATGCACTACCACTCCTGCCCTACCCTTAGTCAAGTTTCTGTAATCCCATATTCCCAACATGCCCTGAGTTCATCAGCTCTACCTGTAAGACCCCTTGCATTGAAATAAATCCAGTTTAATCTTAGAGTTACTGCCCCAGAAGACATCCCAATGATCCAAAACCTGAATCCCTGAACATTACACCACCTCTTCAGATATCGGTTTACCTTCTTTATCCTGATTCCTTCCCTCATTCAAGCTTGGGACTAGAGCAAAGTAGAGATTACTAGAGGATTTTAAAAATAAATCTTCTACATTCACTCTGTAAAGCCTTCATCTTTTCCTTAAGCATATCATTCCTTCCAATGTGTACAATAACTTCTGACTTCTCAACTCTCCCCTTTAACAATATGCTTCAAATGTTTTGAAACTTTCTTAATCCTGACACCAGGAAAGCAATGTACCATTTTAGATTCATACACGCTGGCGCAGAATCTCCCATCTGTGCCCCTAACAGGAAAGGAGAAAGTGATGTCTGCAGATGCTGGAGATCAGAGCTGAAGAAGGGCTTATGCCCGAAACATCGATTCTCCTGTTCCCTGGATGCTGCCTGACCTGCTGCGCTTTTCCAGCAACACATTTCCAGCCCTAACAGGAAAGACCCTATGACAATTATTTTAAATATTATCAAACCCTGCCTACTCTATGATTCATTCTCAGTGCCCAAGATCTATCTGCGTCTTCTATTTTTTTCTGAAACAGTGACCCTCTCAACAGTATCCAAAATCAAATATCTGTTTGAGAGCAGAATAGACACAGGAGACTTCTGAATACATTCTTACCTTTCCTGACAGTCACCCATCTGTCTGACAGATTCTGTGGTGTAATCACTTCTCCAAATCTACTAGCCATCTAACTCAGAGTTGCTTATATGCCCTCAATGACATCAAACCTTGAAGCAACATTTCAACAGCATCTTATACCTGAAAAAACCACCCTTCCTTACCCAAAAGGATATTAAGCATGCAAAAATAAAAACAAAAATCTGAAATAAAATCAACCACTTAGCCGATCAAATTAAAATGATTTTAGTCTGGCAGACATCTTTCAATCCTCTGATTAAAAAAAAAATCCCACTCCACAGCTGTAGCCCTCACCAAAAGCTCCATGAAACTTGAAAAAACTCTTTTGCAATTAAAAAATAACTTATGCAAATAAATTATATGGCTAAAAGCAGTTTAAGAGAAAAAAGCCTGAGCTATCCAAGTGTACACCTTGCCAAACGTGCCATAAAAAAAGACTTTTTTTTGCATTTTTGAACACAAAAGAATCAAAATAATAATCTTTTATTACTACTACTGAAATGTAATAACTAAGTGACCTAGAAGTAAGCCTGCAATCTCAAGAGCAGCTGCAAGATTTTTTTTTAAAAAAGGTGCTGAGCATTTCCCTGTAGCTATTGTCTGAGGCTTGTTCTCCTCCTACAAGCCCAAAACAGAAACTTGGAGCTGGATCAATATGATCAAGGAGAAAGTGAGGTCTGCAGATGCTGGAGATCAAAGTTGAAACTTTATTGCTGGAACAGCACAGCAGGTCAGGCAGCATCCAGGGAACAGGAGATTCGACGTTTCGGGCACAGGCCCTTCTTCAGGAATATGATCAGGCTTATTGCCCACCTCAGTACCCTGTCCCTGCTTTCTCTCACACCCTTTGATCCTCTTAGCCAAAGTTCTATATTTAACTCTTTCTTGAAAACTACGCTTTGACCTCAACCTCTTTCTGTGACAGAATTCCATAGGCTCACCACTCTCTGGGTAAAGACTTCTCATCTCATCCTAAATGCATCCTTAGACCATGATCTCAGTTCTGGACTCCCCAATCACGAGCATTCTATCTATCTATCTGTATTTACCCTGTCTCGCCCTATTTGAATTATAGATTTCTACAAGATCTCGTCTCATCCTTCTAAGCTAGTGAATATATTCCTAACTGATCCCGTCTTTCATCATGTCACTCTTGCCATCCCAGGAATCAGTCTGGTAAATCTTTGTTGCACTCCCTCTGTAGTCAGAACATTCTTCCTCAGGTAAGGAGACTGCACACAATATTCTGAAGGGGGAGTCTCACAGAGGCCCTGTACAACTATAGCAAGACATCCCTGCTCCTGTACTCTGATCCTCTTGTCAAAAGCCAACATATTATTTGCCCTCTTCATGCCTGCTGCACCTGCATGCTTACTTTCAGCAACTGGTGTGCAAAACCACCCAGGTGCCATTATACCTCCCCTTTACTAATAAACAACCTGCCTTCCTGTTTTTGCTTCCAAAATGGATAATATCTCATCTCTCCACATTATACTTCATCTGTGATCCATTTACACACAGCTTGTCCAAATCACACTGAAGTATCCCAGCATCCTCCCTGCAAATTGAGATATATTTAGTTCCCTTTATTCCTGTTTCCTGTCTGCCAGTTCTCTATGCATGACAGCATACTACCCAATACTATGCACTTTAGTTTTATATGTTCATTTTTTATCTGAAAGTCCAAGTAAACCACCTCTACTGGGTAACCAGTTCACAGAACCCCTATGGTCTATCTGCAAAAACGACCATGCTTCTGATTGCCTGCCACTACAACATACATGTTGTTCCCAAGCCAACATCTGTGTCTCAGGCTTGTTGCAACGTTCCAACAAAACTCCCCCCAAGCTGAAAGAACAGCACCTCATTTTCCACTTGGGACCCCTGCCGCCTTCTGGATTCAATATAGAGTTCAATCATTTTCAGACTTGAGGCACCTTCTCCCATGTCCTTACTGTAAACCCCTCACAACAGGCCTTATCACATGGTGTGTTATTACATACAACCCATTCATTCTCCTAGGCTGTTACCGTGGGCAGCACAGTGGTTAGCACTGCTGCCTCACAGCACCAGAGACCCGGGTTCAAATCCCGACTCAGGCAACTGACTGTGGAGTTTGCACGTTCTCCCCGTGTCTGAGTGGGTTTCCTCCGGGTGCTCCGGTTTCCTCCCACAGTCCAAAGATGTGTAGGTCAGGTGAATTGGCCATGCTAAATTGTCCGTAGTGTTAGGTAAGGGGTAAATGTACGGGTATAGGTGGTTTGCGCTTCGGTGGGTTGGTGTGGACTTGTTGGACCGAAGAGCCTGTTCCCACACTGTAAAGTAATCAATCCATTGTTTGTCCAATTGTTCTTCTCTTTTCGGGCTCTATTGCCACCTATAATGTACTCCTTACCCCTCCCCCCCCATCCTATCTTCTGCAAAAGAAGAACATTTTCCTAGCTCCTATCAGTTCTGAAGGGCCACCTGACCCAAAACTAACTGATTTCTCACCACAGATGCAGCCAGACCTGCTGAGCTTTTCCAGAAATTTCAAGTTCTGTTTATGATTTGCAACATCCACAGCTCTTTCTTTTAGTTCACATCCACTGGCTCCCCTTCATTAACCCTACTAGCTACGTGCCTCAAAACTCCATTGGATTGGTCAAGCATAATTTCTCTTTTGTAAAGCCATGCCGATTCCGCCTAATTCTATCACTGCTTTCCAAGTGCTGTGCTATTAAAATCATTCATTATGGACTTCCCAAACAAAAACATATGGATCCACTGGTGACCCTTTAAACAGAAATTGTCCTTCCTAACTTTCTCATGAAAAAAAAGGTAGAAAATTTCATTGGTTATGGCCAAGTCATTCATTTTTATCTGTCAGAGCTGAGGGATCGAGTTCCGGAACCATGAGGTTATGCTACAGCTGTACAAAACTCTAGTGCGGCCGCACTTGGAGTATTGTGTACAGTTCTGGTCACCGCATTATGAGGAGGATGTGGAAGCTTTGGAAAGGGTGCAGAGGAGATTTACTAGGATGTTGCCAGGAATTGGGGGGAAGGTCTTACAAGGAAAGGCTGAGGGAAGAAGGTGGAGAGGTGACTTAATAGAGACATAGAAGATAATCAAAGGGTTAGATAGGGTGGACAGGGAGAGCCTTTTTCCAAATATGGTGACGGCGAGCACGAGGGGGCATAGCTTTAAATGGAGGGATGATAGATATAGGACAGATGTCAGAGGTAGTTTCTTTAGTCAGAGGTAGTTTCTTTACTCAGAGAGTAGTAAGGGTTTTTTTTTTTTTAAGATTAGATTACTTAGTATGGAAACAGGTCCACACCGACCCGCCGAAGCGCAACCCACCCATTTCCCTACATTTACCCCTTTACTTAACACTACGGGCAATTTAGTATGGCCAATTCATCGGACCTGCACATCTTTGGACTGTGGGAGGAAACCGGAGCACCCGGAGGAAACCCACGCAGACACGGGGAGAACGTGCAAACTCCACACAGTCGCCCAAGTCGGGAATTGAACCCAGGTCTCTGGCGCTGTGAGGCAGTAGTGCTAACCACTGCCACTGTGCCACCCACTGGTATGGAATGCTTTGCCTGTAACGGTAGAAGATTCACCAACTTTAAGTACATTTAAGTTGTCATTGGACAAGCATATGGACGTACATGGAATAGTGAAGGTTAGATGGGCTTAAGGTTGGTATGACAGGTTGGCGCAGCAGAGGGCCAAAGGGCCTGTACTGCGCTGTAAGGTTCTATGTTCTATGAACCCTGATTCCTGGCAATATATTGCATGACATAGGGCACCACAGCCAGGTCCAGCCTAGATCAACTGTTGTGACAGGATAGCAATTGAGACTGGTTTTACCTTTCCTGATCTGCTGTCACTCACTGAAACGTGTCAACTCCAGCAAAGAGCAGATTGCTATTCCCACACCCATTCAGTTACATCACTTTTCCACAAACAGGAGTTGACTGATGATTTCAAGACATTCAACTTCCTATCGCCATCTGTTACAGATTCTTCAGCACAGTCACAAGCTGGAAAATAATTTCCTATAAACAATTACATGTTTCTTCCCATAAATAAAGCCACCTACCTTTGCTGCCCAGTTAACAAGAAACGTTGGAATCATACCCCCAGGGTTATCGAAGTAATGCATAAACACTGAAAGAACAAAAATGTCAGCTGTAAGACAGACCACAAACCAATGTTACCACAGACTACATTTATTCACAAATTTGGAAAGATAAATTTACCCAAGTGGGGTTTATAGAGTTTGACTTTGACCTTTTCTGAGCTGCGCCAAGGAACTTCTTATCATCCACTCCCTTCTCATCATATCTTCAACTCTATTTAGAGAGGATGCTGAATATACAAGTCAAAACCCTATGAGTCACAGCTAGTCCATGGATTCATAGTCAATAAAGGATCAAAGCTGGCACAGCCTGTTGCTGTCTTCCTCAATAAAACAATCAGGGGAACCACGTCATTGTTTGTACCTGTCCCCACCAGTACTGCAGCCCAGTATTAAAGAGTGACAGATCTGTCTCCACCACACTGTCCATTATTACCCCAATATATGCAGTGACAGATCGGTCCCCACCAGAATCATACCTTGGTGCTACACAGTGACAGACCTCCACCCAACAGCACGGCACCCCATTGTTTTGCAGTGACAGACCTGTCCCCACCAGTACTGCAGCCGAGGATTATGTGGTGACAAGATTGTAAATACCAGCATGGACCAGTTGTGCCAAATAATCTTTCTGAAAGCAATGTATAGGAGTACTTTACCCTATCATACCCACTGAATATCATTACATAGCTCAAAATACTTCGTCCAGACAAGCCAACCTGGAAGGCTGGAATCAGAACACAATCCAGATGAACAGTCTAAAAGGATTCCCATTTCTCACTGAATATTTGAAATGTTAAGGCAATATTGAGTGTTGAAAATCTGTGGTACCTTTGGTGCCTTGTTTACCATCACTCTCCACAGCCACAGTTTGATGATAATCCTCTACTCTGATGACACCGGATTTCACAGATAATCCAGGCACACATTTTGCCACAAACACCCAAATCTTTCGTCCATCAACATCCAAATCATGGCGTTCACGAATGTAAACATACTGAGGGTGAAGTTAGAGAATGAACCGTGATGACTCAAAATAACACAATTTTGTTCACTTGAAAGGCTGCATTTTTAAACTAACTTCAATCTCATGTCACAGGATTACAGAAACAAAAAATGAATTTAAATCTGCTCAGTTATTCCTTCGTTACTGCAAATTCCTAGCAATTTGAAAACTACTACAGGGCTTAACTGACTACTCCAGAGGTCAGTTACGATGCAATCACATCAACATGTGACTGAGGCACATAGAGCAGACTTCATAAGGGCATACATGGAACAGACAAGTGTTTCGTGATAATGCAACATCAAGATCACTTATGTCAAGATTAATGTTAATTCTCAAAAACAGCCATAGTGGGAATTTGACTCGTTCTATGGATTACAACACCAGTAACATAATGACAACAGGACGTTCTTCAATACTGTTACAACAATGGAGAAACAGCTTATTTTGCAAAGTTACACTGCTACTTTCTTTGGAAGTAATTTGCTCGCTCTTTAAAGATTGAATAATACACTTCCAGAAGCAGCTTTTGTTCTCAGGAATGAGCATTGCTCAGCAGGCCAATAGTTTTTGCTCATCTCTAATTATCCTTGAGAAGGTATTGGTTGGCTGCCTTCTTGAACAGCTGCAGTCCTTGTCGTCTTATTAACTGTAAAACAGGGAGTGACAGGATTTTTATGCAGTGAAAGTGAACAAACAGTAATATATTTCCAACTCAGGATAATGAATGGCATGGCGGGGGTATTGTGCTGGGGTAGTGTTCTTACATATCTACTGCTCTTGGCCTTCTTGATGGTGGAGGTTGCACATTTGAAAGGTTTCGAAGATGACTTGATCAGTTACTGCCGTATCTTACACATGGTACACGCTGCTGTTGTGCTTTAGTGGTAGAGGAAGAATGTTTAAAATGGCAGACTGAATGCCGATCAAGCAAGCTGCTTTGTCCTGGATGGAGTCATGTTTCAAGCATTGCTGGAGCTGTACTCGTCCAGGCACGTAGGGGAGCATTTCATCATGCTCATCACAACTTCATAGAATCCCTAGTGTTCAAGCAGGCCATTTGGTCTATCGAGTCCGCACTGACCCTCCAAACATCCCCACGCAGAGCCAACCCTTTACCCTAATCTTGTAACCTGCATTTCCAATGGCTAATCCACCCAGCCTGCACAACATGGGAAATTTAGCATTGCCGATCCACCTAACCTGCACGTCCTTGGAGGAACACCCGGAGGAAACCCATGCAGATACGAGGGCAGAGTGGTGGCTCAGTGGTTAAAAATGCTTCTTCTGAGTGCCAGGGACCAAGGTTCGATTCAACCCTTGTGCGACTGTCTGTGTGGAGTTTGCATGCTCTCCCCATGTCTGCCAGGTACTCCAGTTTCCTCCCACAGTCCAAAGATGTGCAAGTTAGATGGATTGGCCATGTCAAATTACCCACAGTATTCAGGGCTGTATATATTAGGTTAGCCATGGGAAACGCAGGGTTATATGGATAACTTAAGGGAACAGGTCTCTGTGTGGGATTCTTCCCAGAGGGTCAGTGTGGACACAATGGGCTGAATGGCCTGTTTCCACACTGTAAAAGGATTCTATGGAGAATGGCTGTATGGAATTTGCACAGTTGCCCAAGGGTGGAATCAAACTGGGTCCCTGATGTTGAGGCAGCAGTGCTAGCTAGAGTCACCATGATGACCTGTGAGAGTTATAGATGGACAGGCTTTAAAGGAGACAGATTACTGGTTAATTACTTGCAAAATTCACAAACTCTGACCTGCTCTTGTAGCCAAGTATTTTTTATGGCTGAATAAAAACTGAAAGAATTGTGGATGCTAAAAATCAAACAAAAACAGAAGTTGTTGGAAAAGCTCAGCTGGTCTGGCAGCATTTTTGCAGTGAAATGAGTGTTAACATTTCAGATCCAGTGACCCTTCTTCAAACAAGTTCTGAAATGTTAACTCTCATTTCTCTCCACAGATGCTGCCAGACCAGCTGAGCTTTTCCAGCAATTTGTTTTTTTTATTTTATATGGCTGGTCCACTTCAGTTTCTAGTCAATGGTAAAACCTCTTGGTGCTGAGAGCGGAGGAATTCAGTGATAGCAATGCCACTGAATGTCAAGGGAAAATGGTTAAATACGCTCCTGTCAAAGACAGTCATTGCTTGGTTATCTGCACGGTGAAAATGTTACCTGCCGCGTCAGCCCAAACCTGGATATTGTCCGGGTCTTGCTGCATTCACACATGGACTATTTCAGTATCTGAGGAGTTGCTGAACATTATGCAATCATCAGCAAACATCCTCAGTTCTGACCTTCTAATAGAGCAGAGGCCATTGATTAAACAGCTGAAGACTGTTAGGCCTAGGACACTATCCGGAGGAACTCCTGCAGAGATGATCTAGGAAAACACAGGAGGCCTCATAACATCCCAAACATGTTGGAGAATTCAGGGTTTAGCTCGGGGGAGGAACTGAAGGAAAATGGTTATTTTTGCACTTTGCCGAGGATAGCACAGAATTTAGAACATCCAAACGTGTCCTCCGAGTATCTCTAAATAACTAGATTAAACTGTCAGGCCAAGTCTGTGAATTTAGCCCCAGGAGGACAGTAGCACCTGGTACACTTTGAAAGAATTATACAATTCGCTCCATCCCCTTAATTCATTTCCACAGTTCTACAACTTCTTGTTTAAGTAATTATCCAGTTTCCTTTTAAGCAATAAATTTCATACTATAAACATCAAAAGTGTACTTTGATTTTTTTGCAATACACTTAAACTGGTTGCTGAGAGATATCAATTACTTTCCTTTTTCTGAAGACTGCAATAGCAAAAGCAGTTCAGCAGCATGCCACAATGCAATACCAAGATGCAGAGGGATACATAATGGATCCCAATATTTCACCACATTAATGCATTTATCATTGGATTGTAAAAGGTCACTGAGATCACATTCAAACAGCATTGAATAAAACTTCAACATTTCACTGGCAACAAACCATTTTCTCAAAACAACTGAGAAAAAACAAATTCTAATGTCAAAGAAATCTGAATTCCCAATGCAGTATCCCTTTGAACCCCCACCAGGGCTTCTCTGCATTGCAGTTAGAAAAACAAACAGGACACTTGAAAGGATACATCACGATTGGCGAGAAAAAACGGGTACTTGACTTGCCAGTAAATCACTTTCTGCCCGTTACACTCCTGCTCACACAGTTCTGCAGAGTAAAAGAAAGAAACAATTGAATGTTTAATGCTACCTAATAGTAAAAGGAGGATAGTAAAAAAGTTTTTTTTAGGTATGTGAAAGGCAAAAAAATGATTAAGACTAAAATTGGGCCCTTGAAGACAGAAACAGGGGAATATATTACAGGGCCTGTACTGCGCTGTATTCTTCTATGTTCTATGGAACAAAGAAATGGCAGAAGAATTGAATTGGTACTTCAGATCAGTGTTCACTGGGGAAGACACAAGCAATCTCCCTGAGGTAACAGTGGCTGAAGGACCTGAACTGAAGGGAATTTATATTTGCCAGGAATTGGTGTTGGAGAGACTGTTAGGTCTGAAGGTTGATAAGTCCCCGGGGCCTGATGGTCTACATCCCAGGGTACTGAAGGAGATGGCTCGAGAAATCGTGGATGCGTTGGTGATTATTTTCCAGAGTTCAATAGATTCGGGATCAGTTCCTGCGGATTGGAGGGTGGCTAATGTTGTACCACTTTTTAAGAAAGGTGGGAGAGAGAAAACAGGAAATTATAGACCAGTTAGTC
>NC_057733.1:55317057-55324747 GCF_004010195.1 Chiloscyllium plagiosum | reverse complement strand
GGGTGACCTGGACATGTTAGGTGAGTGGTCAGATGCATGGCAGATGCAGTTTAATGTGGATAAATGTATGGTTATCCACTTTGGTGGCAAGAACAGGAAGGCAGACTACTACCTCAATGGAATCGATTTATGTAAAGGGGCAGTACAGAGAGATATTGGTGTTCTTGTACACCAGTCAATGAAGGTAGGCATGCAGGTACAGCAGGTAGTGAAGAAGGCTAATAGCATGCTGGCCTTCATAACAAGAGGAATTGAGTATAGAAGCGAAGAGGTTCTTCTGCAGCTGTACAGGGCCCTGGTGAGACCATACCTGGAGTATTGTGTGCAGTTCTGGTCTCCAAATTTGAGGAAAGACATTCTGGCTATTGAGGGAGTGCAGCGTAGGTTCACGAGGTCAATTCCTGGAATGGTAGGATTACCTTTTGGTGAAAGACTGGAGCGACTGGGCTTGTATACCCTTGAGTTTAGAAGACGGAGAGGGGATCTCATTGAGCCATAAGATTATTAAAGGATTGGATACTCTGGAGGCAGGAAACATTTCCGCTGATGGGTGAATGCCGAACCAGAGGACACAACTTAAAAATACAGGGTAGGCCATTTAGGACAGAGATGAGGAGAAACGTCTTCACCCAGAGAGTGGTGGGTGTGTGGAATGCTCTGCCCCAGAGGGCAGTGGAGGCCTAGTCTCTGGATTCATTTAGCAAAGAGTTGGATAGAGCTCTTAAGGATTGTGGAATCTAGGGTTATGGAGATCAGGCAGGAACAGGATACTGATTAAGGATGATCAGCCATGATCATATTGAATGGTGGTGCAGGCTCGAAGGGCAGAATGGCCTACTCCTGCACCTATTGTCTAATGATTCATCAGTTTCCCCAAGCATTAGCATGTTGCAACTCGATTGAGGAGTGCTTTCTTCCGTATAACTAGATACCTATTTTGGACAATGCTCCCAACTTTCTAGCAAGGCCTCTTATTTTAGGGTGTGGGACCACAGACAGTAGTTTCCCTTGCATAGTATAATACAAAGCAGGCTATTTATAACAAACAAGGGCCATTACAGGCCAGACCCAGCATTAACCAATTATCTCCCAATATCAATGGGCAACGATAACACTGGCTCCTTTTACTTCTCCTGGTTTGATTTATAATAAACTAATCCATGCACTCCCATCCTAACCTGGAAATTAGTTACCACACACAGCAGGATGGAACCTGGGAATTTCCTGAGCTGTTGGAAAATAGGCCTTCATTTGGCAGCCAACTCCTTCCATAATTCTACAAAACATGGTTTGTACCAAATGACTCTTAACTATCTTCTGGACAACTAAGGATGGACAATAAATGCTGGCCCAGTTACTGATACTCACATCCCATGAACAAATACAAAAATCCTTCATTCCACAAATCAGCCCAGTGAACTTTTTTTGGATTGGTGACAATGCTAGTATATCCTTTTTTAAAGATGGGGACAAAACTGCACAAGCACACCAGGTGTTACCAATACCCTGTTTGGTTGTAACAAGACTTCCCTATTTTTAAACTCCAACCCTGAGTAATGCAGGCCAAAATTCTATCTGCCTTAATTACTTGCTGCACCTGCATGCTAACTGTCTTTCATGCAGAACACTCAAATCCCTCTGTGCTGCAGATATTTTGGACTCTCCCCAAACAGCCTGCCTTTTAATTCTTAGTACAGTACATAACCTCACACTTTCCAACATTAAACTCCATCTGCCAGGTTTTTTCCCCCCACTGTCAACCCATCTATATCCACTTGCAGATTCCTGATGTCTCCAGTGCAACGTGCCCTCCCACCTATTTTTGTATCAGCAAATTTGAATACATTGCAAATGCCTTTTTCACAGGTGGCCATTCGTCTCTTGAGCCTGGTCTATCATTGTAACAAGGCACAGTTTATCAGATTGGTTTCAAAGAACATGCTTTGATCCTAAATTTAGAACACAACCCCAGGACACAACAGTGCTGCCTTTGGTTACCAATTTAGTGGGACTTTTCAAGCAGATCTGATTTATGGGTCTGTACCTTTCTGAAAAGTGATCAAAGTTCCAATTGGTTCAGAGAGTTTTAACTAGGAGAAAGTGAGGACTGCAGATGCTGGAGACCAGAGTTGAAAAATGTGCTGGAAAAACACAGCAGGCCAGGCAGCATCCAAGGAGCAGGAGAATCGACCTTTCGGGCATAAGCCCTTCTTCAGGAATCCTGAAGGGCTTATGCCCGAAACTTCAATTCTCCTGCTCCTCGGATGCTGCCTGGCCTGCTGTGTTTTTCCAGCACTACATTTTTCAACTCAGTTTTAAGTCAAGCAGTTGAGGCTGGATTCAAACATCAGAAATGAATGTACTAATTTAACCTTAAATGTTTTTATTAAATTATGAAGGGCTTTACATAATTGAAGTAGAGATGACATTCTCAATTATGGAGTAATCAAAGCTAGTTGTAAATGTACAATAGACATTAATAAGTTCAACAAAGACATATAGACAGGCTTCTTTATCCAGAGTGCTGAGAATATGGAACTCTACCACAGGAATGGATTAGATGACTAGCAAAGCTTTAAAGAGGTTACCTGATTAAAAAAAACAAGGGATAAGGAGTAGAAGGATACGTTGGTAGACTGAGAAAAACCAATGGAGGATGTTCATGTGGAGTTGAAATGCCAGCATGAATTTAGTGAGGAGTGGCTTGTTCTTTATTGCAAATTCTGTGTAAAGACACTGTTTAGGGAGTTTGAATATCACATGACCCATCAAATGTAGTCAAACAAGCACAAAGTGTTTCAACTACTCTAGTAAAAACCACAAGATTAGACAGTAATGAACAATACCTGAATGTGTTCAGAAGGAGCCCACGCTGCAAACAGCCCACACAGAAATATGGAAAACAAACACAGACGCTGTATAGTAAGCATTTTGTACTAATAAATACTTTGTTTTAATCATTTAATGTGGTTTATTTTTAATCAATCTTTGGTTTTCACATTTTATCATTACCTGTGCTGAGGTAATTTTGTTCTGAAACATGTTTAGATTTGAAACTGCCTTAATATGATGCTCATAATTGTAGAAGCATGCGAGATTGCACGCACTCAAGTATAATAGATTTACAGCTAGTGGGGCCAGTTAGGAATGGGAGACATCTTTGAAATAAACCAAACCCAGGTCAAGTGGGTGAACACCCAAGAGGAAAGCTGATAGGGTGATATGGTTTATGGGGTAAAGTTGTTGCACTATGTAACTAGCAGTCAGGTTAACAGAAACCAGAACCTTCAAAAACAGTTAACAGGCAGACAATCTCTGTCTGATACAGAATGCACAGGGTGGAACTTCCCTGCAGCTTCCTGGGCTGGTTGTTTTAAAACACAAATAGACTATCATGCAAAAAATACATTTACCACCACCCCCACCCCATCACACACAGCACACACCAGAGGAGTCTTTAACATCACACACAGCAAGTGGAAAGAACATGATTGTTCAAAGACTACCTGACCTATAGTTCAGCAAAGCTCACAGATGTATGGCAGCTGTTTAAACAAAGAACTCCAACAAAATATCTCGGTCAGGAATTTCCTCAGAGCTGACCCCAGTTCATCGCATTTTGTACAAATGGGAGGGAAGTGGTACCAGCTCAGAAGAATGCCCACCTTTAAAGATGTGAGTGATGCCCACAATATTAATAATTTATATACTGGATTTTGATGTACAACTTGACCATTTAAGATCAGGGATTTCACACATCTACACACCATGCGCATTTATACAGTGCAAGTTGTTTGACACAGAGGAGAAAAGAGAAGTTGATGAGCAATGATTTAAAGGAAATTCCAGAGTTCTGGGCTTAAACAGCTGAAAGCACAGTCATAATGAAGGCATGGATCAGGCTTTCATCAATGTTTGATTCTGCCTTGCTTTAGCTCAACATGGTCAAGTAAATAGGTGGAACGTGAATTGGTTGAATATGGATGGGACCCTATTTCCAAATTTTGTGCAGGGTAAAGTGGAAAGTGGTCAGAAGCAGGAGTGTTGCTTTAACTTCCTCTTAAATGCTCTTGAACACGCAGCTGAAAAAATGTAAAAGTTTCCAGGTTGACAAAGTTTCTGATGAAGAACTCATGCTCAAAACTTTACTTAGCTGTGCTGTTTCAGCACCACACTTTTCGACGATGACTGATGAAGTTCAATTAAAAGCAAAGTACGGAGGATATTGCAGATCTGAAATGAAACTAAAATGCTGAAGAAACATAGCTGGTCTGGCAGCAATTGTGGAGAGACAAACAGAATTAACTTTTCAATCCAATGGGACTCTTCAGAACTTCAGAGGTTCAGTACCACACAAGGTACCTATTGCTTTCAAGAGGAACAAATAAAATCAGGCCCCTATTCAACATACATGCCTTCATTTCAAAGAATTAAGACAAACTGTCATTAAAACACCACTGATACTGTAAACAGTGTGAACCAACCTTTCACATAACTATCCCATTGCTTCCTATATTTCAGATCCATGTACACATCTACAAACAACTCTGGATCACAATCTGGAAAGGTTCCATAGATTTTGTATTCATAAAGACACAATTCCTGAAAAATACAAAACTCAGCAAGTTATAAATAGTTGTACAGTTCTCAATGGAGCAAAACCCTACATTGTTGAAATTCCACAACACAAGAAAAGAGCACAAGGTCTGGTCTTATAAAAGATAGCAAAAAGGCAAGGCTTTTACATGAACTATCAGGAAAACAGCGATGTCACCGATTATCATTAAGGATTGAAAAGCACCCAATAAACCAGCCATAAGATACTGAATGAATTAGGTTTTACAGAATCCCTACATTGCGGAAGCAGGCCATTTGGCCCATCGAGTCCATACCAGCCATCTGAAGAGCATCCTACCCAGACCCACCCCCCAACCCTATTGCTGTTACCCTGCATTTCTCATGTCTAATCCACATAGCCTGCACATGGGCAATTTAACATAGCCTACCCACCTGACCTGCAAATCTTTGGAGCGCCCAAAGGAAACCCACACAGACAGAATATGAAAACTCCATACAGACAGTGGCACCAAGGCAGATTCGAACCTGGGTCCCTAGCATTGAGGCAGCAGTGCTAGCAACTAAGCCATCATGCCGCCCCAAATTTCCTGAGTTTAGAAGAATGAGAACAACAATAGGTAGCCATTTAGGACTGAGATGAAAAGAAATTTTGTTTTGAAGGGGGGATCTTTAGAATTCTCTAACATATACAATGGAGGATACTCAGATAATGAAAGTACTCAAGGCAATGGTTAAAAGATCTATGAAATATGAAGCTTCTAAAGTGCCACTTGGTGAAGTGTGTAACTGGGGTCAATCTTTACACTTTTTAAAGCATTTACCGACAGGTTTAGTTTACCAGCATTTGTTAACCCTCACCCACCACAATTTCATGGGACATATGAAATGTAAATTCGTGAAGCGTTCTATATTTTATTGGGGATCGGTTTAGCTCCATTAGCTGAAGGGTTGGTTTACAGAGCAATGTGGTACCAACAGGATGGGTTCAATTCCCATCACTGATTTGAGGTTACCATGAAGGACTCTCCTTCTCAACCTTGGGCAGCATGGTGGCTCAGTGGTTAGCACTGTTGCCTCACAGCACCAGGGTCCCAAGTTTGATTCCAGCCTCAGGCGACTGCCTGTGTATACTTGGGGGTGCTCCGGTTTCCTCCCATAGTCCAAAGATGAATTAGGTGAATTAGCCATGCTAAATTGCCCATAGCGTTAGGGGCATTGGTCAGAGGGAAATGGGACTGGGTGGGTTACTCTTCGGAGGGTCGGTGTGGACTTGTTGGGCCGTAGGGCCTGTCTCCACACTGTCGGGAGACTAATCTAATCTCATATTTTCAAGTCAATCTGTTCAGATGTGCTATCTCAGGACTCTGAAGCAAGTGGGTCAAATGCAAGCCTCCTGGCTCAGAGTTAAGGACACTACCACTGTGCCACAAGAGCCATCCAGTCAGAATCCTGAGTTCACATCCATCACCTGCATAATTATACACATTTAATATACAATTAACATTGTAGAGGTTGTACAAAAGTGGAGTTGTGGCATTACTAAATTAAAACGCTGCCAGCTTCCTCAAATCTATTCAGTGTCCCAGCATCTGTTGCTCTCTGGGGTAGTGAATTTCACAGATTCATGACACTTTGGGAGAAGCAATCTATCCTCACCCATTTTAAATTTGCACCCCCTTATCCTAAAACATGACCTCTTATTTGAGACTGATCTACATGAGGAAACATCCCCACTGTGTCTACTTTGTCAATTTCCTTTAGTATCTTATAAACCTAAACTCCATAGAGTACAGACTTAAATGGCACTCTTTTTGCGTAAGACAAACTCTTATCTCTGAAATAATTTAGTGAAGCTCCTCTGAATGGCCTCCAATGCATCAAGGAAGGGGACCAAAATTGGATACAAGTTTCCACGTGCTGTCTCACTAATGCCTGCACAGTTTCAAGAACCCTGCACTTCCTCACTTTTACAACCCTTTAGCAATAAATGTTTCATTCACAATGACAGCTGGCCAAAACCACCTCATTCTGACTAATGGCGATCATTTTTTCCCTGTAAAGCATCCTTAGTACTCTACTGTATCTGGCAGGTCCATCCATCTTTTCTAAAGAAGAAGTGACCACTCAGTAACTCAATTTGCTGAGGCCCGATTCAAACTTGTCAAACAATTGCATATGGGACTGGCATGCAGGACAGGAAATAATCTCAATCCCTATAGCTAGGAGGTATACAATATCATTGAGCTTTCGCCCAGCAATTTCAGTAATACTCTCAGACATTAGCAGGAAATTATCTTGCAAAACATTTCCTCTCAGCTCCATCTCAGCCTTCCTCTGCACTGTCTTCATCAAAATCTTCCTGGCCAGGTACAACACAAATTGGTTGAATAGGTAACTCAACTGGCAGCACAAGGGCTTAGTGGTTAGCACTGCTGCCTCAATGCCAGAGACCAATTCCAGCCTTGTATGACTGTGTGGAGTTTGCACATCCTCCCAGTGTTTGCATGGGTTTCCTCCAGATGCTCTGGTTTCTACCACAATCCAAGTATGCACAGGTTAGGTGGATTGCCATGCTAAATAGTCCATACTCACCCATCACAGTGTATACCTGTCACATCATGTACCCTTCACACTGTATACCGGTCACACAGTGCATACTCCATAGCATCCAGGGATGTTCAGGTTAAATGGGTTAGCCATAGTTTTAAAAAAATCATGCAGGATTATGGGCATGGGTTCGGGGGGCAGCAGAATTAATGGGTGGAATGCTCTTCAAAGGGTCAGTGCTGCCTTGATGGGCCAAATAGCCTCTTCCCACACTGCAGGGACTTTATGATTCCAGGATATGATTTCAATCTGAAATATTTCCACTTTCATCTGAATAAAATTGCCAAATTGTAACCAAACCAGTGTCAGGTGTGGTTCAATTTTCATAGCACACTCATTTAGAGTCACAAGATTCCAAGATCAAGACCTATTGCAGGGTCATACAAAAAAAACAGTACAGCATAAAGGGGGAACTGCACTGTACTGTATGTTTGTGTCTGTACCATCTTCACACTAGGATGTGTATACAGAAAACTCCCATCTGTCTGTTCAAGCAGATGTACAA
>NC_057733.1:55310119-55316557 GCF_004010195.1 Chiloscyllium plagiosum | reverse complement strand
CCCACCACAAGCACACCGTATACCCACTACAAGCCCCACTGTATACCTACCACATCCCCATTGTATAACATCACAGCACCACTGTATACTCATCACAGGCCCACTGTATACACATCACAGCCCCACTATATACCTATTACTGTATATACCCATCACAGCCCCACTGTATAATCCTCACAGGCCCACTGTGTACCGATCACAGGCCCACTGTATACCCGTCACAGACCCACTGTATACGCATTACAGCACCACTTTATACCCATTACATCCCAAATGTATACCCATCACACGCCCACTGTATACCCATCACAGCCCCACTGTATAGATATCACAGGCTCACTGTATACCCATCACATCTCCATTGTACACCCATCACAGGCCCACTATATATCCATCACAGCCCCACTATATGCCCATCACGGCCCCACTGTATACTCATCACAGCACCACTGGATACCCATCACAGGCCCACTGTATACCCATCACAGCCCCACTGTATACTCATCACAGGCTAACCGTATACCCATCACAGGCTGACTGTATTCCCATCAGAGACCCACTGTATACCCATCACATCCCCACTGTTTATCCATCACAGCCTCATTGTATACCCATCACAGGCCCACTATAGACCCATCACAGCGCCACCGTATACCCACCACAAGCCCCACTGTATACCCACCACATCCCCATTGTATACCATCACAGCACCACTGTATACTCATCACAGGCCCACTGTATACACATCACAGCCCCACTATATATCTATTACTGTATATACCCATCACAGCCACACTGAAAACTCCTCACAGGCCCACTGTGTACCCATCACAGCTGACTGTATTCCCATCAGAGACCCACTGTATACCCATCACAGACCCACTGTATATCCGTCACAGCCTCACTGTATACCCATACAGGCCCACTGTATACCCATCACAACCCCACTGTTTACCCATCGCAGCCTCATTGTATACCCATCACAAGCCCACTATATACCCATCACAGCGCCACCGTATACCCACCACAAGCCCCACTGTATACCCACCACATCCCCATTGTATACCATCACAGCACCGCTGTATACCCATCACAGGCCCACTGTATACACATCACAGGCACACTATATATCTATTACTGTGTATACCTATCACAGCCCCACTGTATACTCCTCACAGGCCCACTGTGTACCCATCACAGGCCCACTGTATACCCATCACAGACCCACTGTATACGCATTACAGCACCACTGTATATACGTTACATCCCCAATGTATACCCATCACATCCCCAATGTATACCCATCACATGCCCACTGTATACACATCACAGACCCACTGTATACCCCTCACAGGTCCACTATATACCCATTACAGCCCCACTATAGACACATCACAGGCTCATTGTATACCCATCACATCCCCATTGTACACCCATCACAGGCCCACTACGTACCCTTTACATCCCCATTGTATACACATTACATCCCCACTGCATACCCATCACAGGCCCACTATATATCCATCACAGCCCCACTATATGCCCATCACAGCCCCACTGTATACCCATCACAGCACCACTGGATACCCATCACAGGCCCACTGTATACCCATCACAGGCCCACTGTTTACCCATCACAGCGCCACAGTATACCCATCACAGGCCCAATATTTACCCATCACGGACCCACTGTATAACCATCCCAGACCCACTGTATATCCATCACAGCCCCACTGTATACCCATCACAAGCCCACTGTTTACCCATTACATCCCCACTGTATTCGCATGATAGGCCCACTGTAAACCCATCACAGGCGCACTAAATACCTATCAAAGCCCCATTGTATACCCATCACAGCCCCACAGTATACCCATCACAGGCTCACTGTACACCCATCACAGGCCCAATATGTACGTATTTCTCTATATACCCATCACAGGCCCATTGTTTACCCATCACAGCCCCACTGTATACCCCCCACAGGCCCACTGTACACCCATCACAGGCCCACTGTATACCCATCACATCCCCACTGTATACGCATTACAGCACCACTGTATACCCATTACATCCCCACTGTATACCCATTACATCCCCACTGTATTCGCATGACAGGCCCACTGTATACCCATCACTGCCCCACTGTATACCCACCACAGCCCCACTGCATATCCATCACATCCCGACTGTATATACATCACAGGCCCACTGCATATCCATCACAGACCCACTGTATACCCATCACAGACCCACTGTATACCCATCACAGACCCACTGTATACCCATCACAGGCTCACTGTATATCCATCACAGCATCATTGTATACCCATCACAGGCCCACTGCTTACCCATCACAGGCCCATTGTATACCCATCACAGACCCACTGTATATTCATCAGAGCACCACTGTATACCCATCACAGGCCCACTAAATACCAGTCACAGCTCCACTGTATACCCATCACAGCCCCACAGTATACCCATCACAGGCCCAAAGTATTCCCACCACAGGTCCACTATATATCTATTACTCTATATACCCATCACAGGCCCATTGTATATCCATCACAGGCCCACTAAATACCCATCACATCCCCACTGTAAACCAATCACAGACCAATGTACACTCATGACAGCACCACTGTATACCGCTCACGGGCCCACTGAGGACCCATCACAGACCCACTGTATACCCATGACATCACCACTGTATGCCCATCACAGGCCCTCTGTATACCCCTCACAGGCCCAGTGTATACCCATCACAGCCCCACTTTGTACCCCTCACAGGTCCACTGTATACCCATCACCTCACCACTGCATACCCGTTACAGCACCACTGTATACCTATTACATCCCCACTGTATACCCCTCATAGGCCGAGTGTATACCCATCACATCCCCACAGTATCCCCATCACAGCCCCACTGTACATCCATCACAGACCCACTGTACACCCATCACAGACCCACTGTACACCCATCACAGACCCACTGTATACCCATCACAGGCCCACTAAATACCCATCACAGCCCCATTGTATACCCATCAGAGCTCCAAAGTATACCCATCACTGCCCCACTGTATACCCATCACAGGCCCACTGTACACCCATCACAGGCCCACTATATACCTATACTCGATACATCCATCACAGGCCCATTGTATACCCATCTCAGCACCACTGTATAGCCCTCACAGGCCCACTGTATACCCATCACAGGCCCACTGTATACCCATCACATCCCCACTGTATACCCATTACAGCACCACTGTATATCCATTACATCCCCACTGTATACACATCACAGGCCCACTATATACCCATCACA
Source organism: Chiloscyllium plagiosum (assembly GCF_004010195.1). Classification (NCBI taxonomy): domain Eukaryota; kingdom Metazoa; phylum Chordata; class Chondrichthyes; order Orectolobiformes; family Hemiscylliidae; genus Chiloscyllium; species Chiloscyllium plagiosum. Next base: position 55,313,222 of record NC_057733.1, on the reverse strand, counting down.
GCCCCATTGTATACCCATCACATCCCCACTGTATACCCACCACAAGCCCACTGCATACCCATCAAAGCCCCACTGTATACCCACAACAGCCCCATTGTATACCCATCACAGCACCACTGTATACCCATCACAGGCACACTGGATACCCCCCAGAGGCCTACTGTATACACATCATAGTCCCAATGTATACCCAACACATCCCCACTGTATATCCATTGCAGCACCACTGTATACCCATTACATCCCCACTGTATACGCATCACAGGCCCACTGTATACCCATCACATCCCCACTGTATATCCATCACATCCCCATTGTATACGCATCACAGGCCCACTGTATACCCATCACTGCCCCATTGTATACCCACCACAGGCCCACTGCATACCCATTACATCCCCACTGTATACCCATCACAGGCCCACTGCACATCCCTCAGAGGCCCACTGTATACCCATCACAGGCCCACTGTATACCCATCACAGGCCAACTGCATATCCATCACAGACCCACTGTATACCCATCACGGACCCACTGTATATCCATCACAGCACCATTGTATACCCATCACAGGCCAACTGCTTACCCATCACAGCCTCACTGTCTACCCATCACAGACTCACGGTATACCCATCACAGACCCACTGTATATCCATCACACCACCACTGGATACCCATCACAGGCCCACTGTATACCCATGAGGAGAAAGTGAGGTCTGCAGATGCTGGAGATCAGAGATGGAAATGTGTTGCTGGAAAAGCGCAGCAGGTCAGGCAGCATCTAGGGAACAGGAGAATCGACGTTTCGGGCATTAGCCCTTCTTCAGGAATGAGGAAAGTTGGTCCAGCAGGCTAAGATAAAAGATAGGGAGGAGGGACTTGGGGGAGGGGCGTCGGAAATGTGATAGGTGGAAAGAGGTCAAGGTGAGGGTGATAGGTCAGACTGGGGTGGGGCACAGCCTCACTGTCTACCCAACACAGGCCCACTGTATACCCATCACAGCCTCACTGTCTACCCAGCACAGGCCCACTGTATACCCATCACAGGCTCACTGTTTACCCATCACAGCCTTACTGTCTACCCAGCACAGGCCCACTGTATACCCATCACAGCCTCACTGTCTACCCAGCACAGGCCCACTGTATACCCATCACAGGCTCACTGTTTACCCATCACAGCCTTACTGTCTACCCAGCACAGGCCCACTGTATACCCATCACAGGCTCACTGTTTACCCATCACAGCCTTACTGTCTACCCAGCACAGGCCCACTGTATACCCATCACAGGCTCACTGTTTACCCATCACAGCCTTACTGTCTACCCAGCACAGGCCCACTGTATACCCATCACAGGCTCACTGTTTACCCATCACAGCCTTACTGTCTACCCAGCACAGGCCCACTGTATACCCATCACAGCCTCACTGTCTACCCAGCACAGGCCCACTGTATACCCATCACAGGCTCACTGTTTACCCATCACAGCCTTACTGTCTACCCAGCACAGGCCCACTGTATACCCATCACAGGCTCACTGTTTACCCATCACAGCCTTACTGTCTACCCAGCACAGGCCCACTGTATACCCATCACAGGCTCACTGTTTACCCATCACAGCCTTACTGTCTACCCAGCACAGGCCCACTGTATACCCATCACAGGCTCACTGTTTACCCATCACAGCCTTACTGTCTACCCAGCACAGGCCCACTGTATACCCATCACAGCCTCACTGTCTACCCAGCACAGGCCCACTGTATACCCATCACAGGCTCACTGTTTACCCATCACAGCCTTACTGTCTACCCAGCACAGGCCCACTGTATACCCATCACAGGCTCACTGTTTACCCATCACAGCCTTACTGTCTACCCAGCACAGGCCCACTGTATACCCATCACAGGCTCACTGTTTACCCATCACAGCCTTACTGTCTACCCAGCACAGGCCCACTGTATACCCATCACAGGCTCACTGTTTACCCATCACAGCCTCACTGTCTACCCAACACAGGCCCACTGTATACCCATCACAGCCTCACTGTCTACCCAGCACAGGCCCACTGTATACCCATCACAGGCTCACTGTTTACCCATCACAGCCTTACTGTCTACCCAGCACAGGCCCACTAAATACCAATCACAGCCTCACTGTATACCCATCACAGGCCCATTGTATACCCATCACAGGCCCACTGAATACCCATCACACCTCCACTGTATACCAATCACATCCACATTGTATACCCATTACAGCCTCACTGTCTACCCATCACAGGCCCACTGTATACCCATCACAGGCCCATTAAATACCAATCACAGCTGCACTGTATACCCATCACAGTCCCACAGTATATCCATCACAGCCCCACAGTTTACCCATCACAGGCCCAATGTATACTCACCTCAGGTCCACTATATATCTATTACTCTATATACCCATCACAAGGCCACTGTATACCCATTACAGCCTCACTGTATACCCATCACAGGCCCACTTTATACCCATCACAGACCCACTATATATCCATCACAGCTCCACTGTATACCCATCACAGCTCCACTGTATACCCATCACAGGCCCAATGTATACTCATCACAGGCCCATTGTATACCCATCACAGGCCCACTGTCTACCCACAACAGCCTCATTGTACACTCATCACAGGCCCACTGTATAACCATCACAGATCAACTGTATACCCATCACAGGCCCACTATATACCCATCACAGGCCCACTGTACACCCATCACAGGCCCACTAAATACCAATCACAGTTCTACTGTATACTCATCACAGCCCCACAGTATATTCATCACAGCCCCACTAAATACCCATCACATCCCCAATGTATACCCATCACAGACCCACTATAAACCTATTACTCTATATACCCCTCACAGGCTTACTGTGTACCCATCACAGCCCCACTGTATACCCATCACAGGCCCATTGTATACCCATCAGAGGCCCACTGAATACCCATCACACCTCCACTGTATACCAATCACATCCACATTGTATACCCATTACAGCCTCACTGTATACCCATCACAGGCCCACTTTATACCCATCACAGACCCACTATATATCCATCACAG
>NC_057733.1:55308455-55309634 GCF_004010195.1 Chiloscyllium plagiosum | reverse complement strand
ACAGCCCCATTGTATACCCATCACAGCCCCACTGTATACCCATCACAGGCCCACTGTATATCCATCACAGGCCCACTAAATACCAATCACAGCTCCACTGTATACCCATCACAGCCTCACAGTATATCCATCACAACCCCACAGTATACTCATCACAAGCCCATTGTATACCCATCACAGGCCCACTAAATACCCATCACATCCCCACTGTATACACACCACAAGCCCAATGTATACCCATCACAGCACCACTGTATACACATCACAGGCACACTGGATACCCCCCAGAGGCCTACTGTATACTCCCCAGAGGCCCACTGTATACCCATCACAGACCCAACGTATACCCAATACAGCCTCACTGACTACCCATCACAGACCCATGGTATACCCATCACAGACCCACTGTATATCCATCACACCACCACTGTATACCCATCACAGGCCCACTGTATATCCATCACAGGCCCACTAAATACCAATCACAGCTCCACTGTATACCCATCACAGCCTCACAGTATATCCATCACAACCCCACAGTATACTCATCACAAGCCCATTGTATACCCATCACAGGCCCACTAAATACCCATCACATCCCCACTGTATACCCATCACAGGCCGTCTGTATACCGCTCTGAGGCCCAGTGAACACACATCACAGCCCCACTGTATACCCTTCAGAGGCCCACTGTATACCAAACACAGACCCACTGTATACCCATCACATCGTCACTGCGTGCCCATCACAGCCCCATTGTATACCCATCACAGCCCCACTGTATACCCATCACAGGCCCACTGTGCACTCATCACAGGCCCACTATATGCCGATTACTCGATATATCCATCACAAGCCCATTGTATACCCATTACAGCCCCACTGTATACCCCACCACAGGCCCACTGTATACCCATCACAGGCCCACTATATACCCGTCACAGGCCCACTGTACACCCATCACAGACCAACTGCATACCCTCACAGCGCCACAGCACACTCATCCCAGCCCCACTGTATACCCATCACAGGCCCACTGTATACCCATCACAGCCCCACAGTATACCCATCACAGGCCCACTGTATACCCATCACAGACCCACTGTAGATTCTTCACAGCCCCACTGTATACCCATCACAGGCCCACTGTATACCCATCACAGCATGACTGAATACAC
>NC_057733.1:55306466-55308447 GCF_004010195.1 Chiloscyllium plagiosum | reverse complement strand
CCCCACTGTATACCCATCACAGCACCACTGGATACCCATCACAGGCCCACTATATATCTATCACAGCCCCACTATATGCCCATCACAGCTTCACTGTATACCCATCACAGCCCCACTGTATAGCCATCACAGCCCCACTGTACCCATCACAGCCCCACTGTATACCCATCACAGACCCACAGTATATCCATCACAGCACCACTGTATACCCATCACCGGGTCACTGTATACCCATCACAGGTTCACTGTATACCCATCACAGCCCCACTGGAAACCCACCATAGCCCCACTGCATACCCATCACATCCCCACTGTATACCCATGACAGGCCCACTGTATATCCCTCAGAGGCCCACTGTATACCCATCACAGCACCACTGTATACCCCTCACAGGCCTATTGTATACCCATCACAGGTCCACTATGTACACATCACATCCCCACTATATGCCCATCACAACCCCACAGTATACCCATCACAGACCCACTGTATACCCCCCACAGGCCCACTGTATACCCATCACAGGCTGACTGTATACCCATCACAGGCCCACTGTATACCCATCACAGACCCACTGTATAGATCAAAGGCCCACTGTATACCCATCATAACCCCACTATATGCCCATCACATCCCCACTGTGTACCCACCACAGCCCCACTGTATACCCATCACAGGCACACTGTATACACAGCACATCCCCACTGTATACCCATCACAGCACCACTGTATACCCATCACAGCACCACTGTATACCCATCACAGGCACACTGTATACCCATCACAAGCCCATTGCATACCCATCACAGCCCCACTGTATACCCACCACAGTCCCACTGTATACCCATCACAGGCCCATTATATATCCACCACAGTCCCACTGTATACCCACCACAGGCCCACTGTGTACCCATCAGAGGCCCACTCTTTACCCATCACATACTCACTGTATACGCATTACAGCACCACTGTATTCCCATTACATCCCTACTATGTACCCATCACACGCCCACAGTATACCCATCACAGACCCACTGTATACCCCTCACAGGCCCACTATATACCCATCACAGCTCCACTATATACACATCACAGGCTCACTGTATACCCATCACAGCCCCACTGTATACCCATCACAGATCCACTGTATACCCATCACAGCCCCACTGCATACCCATTACAGACCCACAGTATATCTATCACAGCACCACTGTATACACATCACCGGCCCACTGTAAACACATCACCGGCCCACTGTAAACACATCACAGGCTCACTGTATATCCACCACAGTCCCACTATATACCCATCACATCGCCACCGTAAACCCACCACAAGCCCCACTGTATACCCACCACAAGCCCACTGTATACCCATCACAGCCTCACTGTATACCCCTCACAGGCCTACTGTGCACCTCTCACACACCCACTGTGTACCCATCACAGGCTGACTGTATACCCATCAGACCTACTGTATACGCATTACAGCACCACTGTATACCCATTACATCCCCAATGTATACCCATCACACGCCCACTGTATACCGATCACAGACCCACTGTATACGCATTATAGCACCACTGTATACCCGTTACATCCCCAATGTATACCCATCATACGCCCACTGTATACACATCACAGGCTCACTGTATACCCATCACATCTCCATTGTACACCCATCACAGCCCCACTATATATGCATCACAGACCCACTGTATACCCATCACAGGCCCACTATATATCCATCACAGCCCCACTATATGCCCATCACACCACACAGTATACCCATCAAAAGGCCCACTATGTACATATTTCTAAATATACCCATCACAGGCGCATTGTTTACCCATCACAGCCCCACTGTATACCTCCACAGGCCCACTGTATACCCATTACAGGCCCACTGTATACGCATTACAGCACCACTGTATACCCATTACATCCCTACTGTATACCCATTATACGCCCACTGTATAC
>NC_057733.1:55299828-55305633 GCF_004010195.1 Chiloscyllium plagiosum | reverse complement strand
CCCACTGTATACCCATCACAGACCCACTGTATACCAATCACAGGCCCACTATATATCCACCACAGTCCCACTATATACCCACCACAAGCCCCACTGTATACCCACCACAAGCCCCACTTTATACCCACCACAGGCCCACTGCGTACCCATTACATCCCCACTATGTACCCATCACACGCCCACAGTATACCCATCACAGACCCACACTTTACCCATCACATACTCACTGTATACGCATTACAGCACCACTGTATACCCCTCACAGGCCCACTATATACCCATCACAGCCCCACTATATACACATCACAGGCTCACTGTATACCCATCACATCCCCATTGTACACCCATCACAGGCCCACTACATACCCATTACATCCCCATTATATACAAATTACATCCCCCTTGCATACCCATCACAGGCCCACTATATATCTATCACAGCCCCACTATATGCCCATCACAACTTCACTGTATACCCATCACAGCCCCACTGTATAGCCATCACAGCCCCACTGAACCCATCACAGCCCCACTGTATACCCATCACAGACCCACAGTATATCCATCACAGCACCACTGTATACCCATCACCGGGTCACTGTATACCCATCACAGGTTCACTGTATACCCATCCCAGCCCCACTGGAAACCCACCACAGCCCCACTGCATACCCATCACATCCCCACTGTATACCCATGACAGGCCCACTGTATATCCCTCAGAGGCCCACTGTATACCCATCACAGCACCACTGTATACCCCTCACAGGCCTATTGTATACCCATCACAGGTCCACTATGTACACATCACATCCCCACTATATGCCCATCACAACCCCACAGTATACCCATCACAGGCCCACTCTATACCCATCACAGGCCCACTATATACCTATTACTCTATATACCCATCACAGGCCCATTGTATACCCATCACAGGACCATTGTATACCCATCACAACCCCACTGTATACCCATCACAGACCAACTGCATACCCATCGCAGCCCCACTAAATACCCATCACAGCCTCACTGTATACCCATTATAGGCCCACTGTATACCCATCATAGTCCCACTGTATGCCCATCACAGGCCCAATCTATACCCATCACAGCCCCACAGTATACCCATCATAGGCCCACTATATACCCATCACAGGCCCACAGTATACCCATCACAGCTCCACAGTATATCTATCACACAAAAACCCATCACAGATCCACTATTTACCTGTCACACTATATACACATCACAGGCCCACTGTATACCCATAACAGATCCACAGTATACCCATCACAACCCCACTATACATCCATCACAGCCCCACTGTATACCCATCACAGCCCCACTATATACCATCACTGGCCCACTGTATACCCATCACAAACCCACTGTAATCCCATCACAGCCCCACTGTATACCAATCACGGATCTACTATATACCGATCACGGACCTACTATATACACATATCACAGACCCACTATATACTCATCACAGCCCTTCTATATACCCATCACAGGCCCACTGTATACCCATCACTGGCCCACTGTATACCCATCACAGGCCTTCTATAACCCTATCACTGGTCATTTTTACACACGTTACATGTCTTTAATGTACCTATCACATGTACATTTCATCCTCATAATTAACTCATTGCATAATTGGCACGTAGTCAGTGTATGCACAACTCACATCTTTTCATCACCGTTTTTTTTATATCCATCACATATATACAGTACACTCATCATATACTCATTTCATACCCTGCACATGTCTATTTTATGCCGATTGCATACTTTCATTTTATTTGCCACATATCCAGTACACAAATTTACACACAAATTGGCCACATATTTATGAAATCTAATTACTCTGATTGTATACACAGAAATGCAAACAGCTCTCATCATCGAAAACAAACAGGGTTAATCTCACACCAACACAAACAATTCTAACTGCACACATACAATTGGGCTGGTTGCAAATACATAAACAGAAACAGACTGAATACAAATAGGTCTAATCAAACACATGTAAACATAAGTGAGTCTAATTGCACATAAATAAACAAACAGATCTGAGTCTAGATAATCAAATACAAAATGGGTGAGATCTTACAGATCCAACTGTGGAAAGATCTAAACAAAAACTGGATGTAATTGCCTATGCAGAAAATAAATTTGGTCGTACAAAGCACACATAATAAATTCAAGACAGAGCTCTGCATGAATTAAGATATGATTTTATTTCAACAATGACAGTGTAGATGCGAGAAGGCTATTTAGACTGAGAAGTCTAAAAGTAGGGACCACAGAAAGTGGTGCTCTAGAAAGATCATCATTTATTGCTCATCACTTGGCCGTTTTAGGGGGAAGCTGAGAGTTACCACATTGCTGTGCACCTGGAGTCTCACGTAGGCCAGATAAGGAAGGCAGATTTATTTTCCAAAGCACATTAGTGAAACTGATTGATTATTACAACAATCCAGTAATTTCGTGATCACAAAACTGAAACTGCTTTTCATTCTGAATTTATTTAATTAATTGCATTTTGTTATTTTGAACATTTTCAGATCAATCTTTCAAGCCACTGATTGAGTGATTCAGCAATATAGTGTGCTATCATTTTCTCAGTAATGCAGGAAAGTGGAATTCAGATGGAAGATCATATGCCAGGATCATTTAACCACAAAGTAAGCTCAAAGGGTATACTCCTGTTTCTATTTCTCATATAGGAACATCAGAACAAAGATCAAGAGAAGGCCACTTGGCTCTTTGAGTCGGCTCCACCATCTAACCACTGATGGCTGATCTGATTTTAACCTCAAGTCCACACTCCTGCATACTCCTGATAATCCCTCATTCCCTTGGTCATCAAGAATCTATCCACTTCTGCATTAAGGAAAGTTCTTCATCCTTTTTTCAATGGCAAACCCCTTATTAGTAAAGTATGACCCTTAGTTCTAGACTCTCCCACAATAGGAAACACCTTTTGACATCAATCCGTTCAATTTTCCTCATGATCATATATGTTTCAATAAAGTCACCTCTGACACTTCTAAACTGCAGAGTTTATGGTTTAGCCTTTCCACAGAAGGCAAACTGCTCATTCCAGGTATTAGATTTTGCTAATTACACTAAATTATTTGTTTATGCTAATATCTGCCCAATTCTACTTTAAGAATGCAACTTGGGTCAGATTTCACACAAAAAAATATAAATTAGTGCAATCATACCTCCCATTACTCAACTTATCAGAGAGTAATATTTAAGGTGAACATGTGCAAAATGTAAATTACACACACATTTTATTTTCTTTATGATAGTAATTCAGTCTTTAGGTGTTTCATGATGTAAAGTAATACACAGTTGTGGCGTTTATATGTGCTAAAATACAGGGAATGATCAGAGCATGGATGTGACCATGAATTGAGCTGTGAATTAGTAGTGAATATCATCATTATGTCAATATATACAATCACATCTCTGACTGCAGTTGAGCAGTCTGTGTCCCCAAATAAAATGAAAGCAGGTCAGGCAGCATCCGAGGAGCAGGAAAACCGACATTTCGGGCAAAAGCTGTTCATCAGGAATGAGGGTGGGAGCCTTGGGGGTGGAGAGATAAATGGAAAAGGAATGGGGCTGGTGGGAAGGTAGCTGAGAGTGCAGTCCTCACTTTCACCTGGTTGAGATTAACCTCACTGTGAATCCCCTTCCAAGGATGCCTACCTTGAAGAAATGCTCCTCCTCTCTCCACAAAGATCTCAGTGAGTCCCTCTCTCACTGCAACCCCCAGCTTGGCTCTTCTGCCCTGAAGCTCTTACCCATCCTACCTGTCCATCTTCCTTCCCACCTGTTTGCTCCATCCTCCAATCTGACTTATCAGTATCAACTCCACTTTCCCTCCTGCTCCCCATTGCCGTTAATCCCACTTTTCATCAGAAACATATCTATTTCTTTCCTGAATCTGTTGATTGATTCTGCCTCCACTGCAGTCTGGGGCAGTGAGTTCCACAGATTCACAACCCTCTGAGAGAAGAAGTTTCTCCTCCTCTCAGTCTAGACCCTACCTCCTCACACTCTATATCTACGATCTCTTGGTTGAGACGGTCCCACAAAGGGAGCACCTATTCAATGTCCACCTTATCAGTCCCTTCAGCATTTTATATATCTCAATCAGAATTCCTATGAGTACAAAGCCAAGCTATTCAACTGATCCTCATATGATAAGTCTTTCACCCCTGGAATCAACCTGGTGAACCTCCTCTGAACTGTCCCCTATGTCACCATATCCTTCCTCAGGTGAGGAGACCAAAACTGAACACAATATTCCAGGTGTGCTCTCACCCACACCTTTTATAATTGTAACAACAATTCTTTACCTTTACAATCCGGTTCTTTTGCAGTAAATGCCAGGATTCAATATGCCTTGTTTATTATATGCTGCAACGGCACAACTACTTGCTGCAATTCATGCTTAAAGACACCCAGATCCTTCTGCATAGATGCACTTTGAATCTGCTTCCCATTTAAATGATAATTTCCCCTTTTGTTTTTCTGGCCAAAGTGGGTAACCTTGCCCTTATCCAAATTAAACTCCTTCTGCCAGAATCTGGCCCCATTCTCATAGCCCACTCTTGCTCCTTTTCCAATCACCCGAAGTCGCTGTCTTCCACCAAGGAAAGCAGTTTCGGCCTGTCAACTCTGACCCCAGCCTCCTCAGAATTCTGAACATCTCTCTCATGCCTTCACTTCCCTAAGGGGGACACCCCCAATCACTGTGATCTATTCTCTCAGCTGAAGTCAACCCATTTGATTCTCGGAAATCTTCTCTAAATTGAGATCTCGACCTACATTGCAGTTGTTCCAATTCTGTCAGCTTGGTATCAGATCTGTCAGTCAGGATCAGCAACCCTCTACCAAACATGGCAAGCTGCTGGTCAAACTCACCCCAATGCCAGGTAGGGCCTTATAGAATCCCTACTCTGTGGAAGCAGGCCATTCAGACCATCAGGACCACGCCAACCCTCCCACCAGCATCCACCTCTCCCCATTCCTATTACCCCACATTTCTTGTGGTTAACCCACCTGCACACTTTGAGCAATTTAGCATGGTCAATCCAACTAACCTGCACATCTTTGGAACTGTGGGAGGAACCCAGAGGGAACCCATGGGGGAAATGTGCAAACTCCACATAGACAGTTGCCCAAGGGTGGAACCGAACTCAGGTCCCTGGCACTGAGAGGCAGTGGTGTTAACTACTGAGTCACCTTGCCACCCAAAAGCAGAAGAGAATCTCTTGATTAGACTGTCCTTGTTGAGGTTATGTAAGATGCCAACAAGCAAATATCACATTGCTCAGTTTAAAATCTATCTTCTTTATTCATTCTTTCATGGGATGGGCCATCACTGTCCATCCCCCATTGCCCTGGAACTGGCGGCTGGCCAATCAATCCCATTCTGTAAGTCTGCAATCACACACAGGCCAGTCCAGGTACAAATGGTAGATTCCCCTCCTAAGGGGAAATCCAGACTTTTTAATGATGATATTTCAAAGTTATAACCAAAGATTTGTCTCAATTAAATTTAATCAGTCTGACCTGCCATAGTCAGGTTTGAGCCCCTGTTTGGAGAGCATCAGTATAGGTGGCACAGTGGCTCAGTGGTTAGCACTGCTGGTTCACAGCACCAGGAATCTGGGTTTGATTCCAGCCATGGATGGCTGTCTGTGTGGAGTTCGCAGATTCTCCCCATGTCTGTGCTGGTTTCCTCCCACAATCCAAAGATGTGTAGGTCAGGT
>NC_057733.1:55295173-55299768 GCF_004010195.1 Chiloscyllium plagiosum | reverse complement strand
GGAAGGTGAGGACCAGATGGGTTCTGCTCTTGTTGTGGTTGGAGGGGTGGGGTTCGAAGATGGAGGTGCAGGAAGTGGATGAGATGCACTGGAGGGCATCATCAACCACGTGGGAGGGGAAATTGCGGTCTTTAAAAAAGGCAGCCATCTGGTATGTTCTGTGGTGAAGTAGAATGCAGCGGAGGCGGAGGAATTGGGAATAAGGGATAACATTTTTGCAGGAGGCAGGGTGGGAGGAGGTGTAATCCAGGTAGCTGTGGGAGTCGGTGCGTTTGTAGAAAATGTCAGTGTTGCGTTGGTCACTGTTGATGGAGATGGAGAGGTCCAGGAAGGGGAGGGAGGTGTCAGAGATGGTCCAGGTAAATTTAAGGTCAGGGTGGAATGTGTTGGTGAAGTTAATGAACTCTTCAACATCCTTGTGGGAGCACGAGGTGGCGCCGATGCAGTCGTCAATGTGGCGAAGGAAAAGCTGGAGAGTGGTGCCGGTGTAACTCCGGAAGATAAAGTGTTCCACGTAACCGACAAAGAGACAGGCATAGCTGGGGCCCATGCGGGTGCCCATGGCTACCCCTTTCGTCTGAAGGAAGTGGGAGGATTCGAAGGAGAAATTGTTAAGGGTGAGGACCATTTCAGCTAAACGAATGACAGTGTCAGTGGAAGGGTAGTAGTGGGGGTGTCGGGAGAGGAGGAAACGGGGCACTTGGTGTCCTTGGTCATGGGGATGGAGGTGTAGAGGAATTTGATGTCCATGGTGAAGATGAGGCAATGGGGGCCAGGGAAACTGACATCTTGGAGGAGGTGGAGGGCATGGGTGTGTCCCGACCGTATCTTGGGAGTTCCTGGACTGGGGGAATAGGACAGTATTAAGGTATGTGGGGACAAATTCGGTGGGGCAGGAGCAGGCTGAGATATTGAGTCAACAGGGTTAGTCAGGCTTGTGGATCTTGGGTAGGAGATAGAATCGGGCGGTGCGGCGTTTCTGGACTATGAGATTGGAAGCTGTGGGCGGGGGATCCCCTGAGGTGATGAGGTTGTGGATGGTCTGGGAGATTATGGTTTGGGGGGGGGGGGGGGGGGTGAGGTCGTGGTCAAGTAGGAGGAGGTGTCTTCAAGTTGGTGCCTGGCTTCAGTGGTGTAGAGGTCAGTGCACCAAACTACCACAGCACCCCCTTTGTCTGCTGGTTTGATGGTGAGGTTGAGTTGGAACAGAGGGAGTGGAGGACTGCGCTTTGTGAGGGTGAGAGGTTGGAGTGGGTGAGAGGGTTGGACAGGTTGAAGTGGTCAATGCCCCGGCAGCAGTTGAAAATAAAGAGGTCAAGGACGGGTAATAGGAGTAACTATGAGCCTGGAAAGGAGTTGTGCAGTTGACTTGTCTACATGGATTTCAGTAAGTCTATAAATAAGGTGTGACTTGAGAGATTGGCCAAGAAAAGCCCTTTGGATCCAGGAAAATTAGGCTATTGGATCCAAAACTGCCTTAGTAGCAGGAACTAGAGGGTTCTGGTTCAGGTTTGTTTTAATGACTGGAAACCTGTATCTAGTGGTATACCACAGGGTTTGGTGCTGGGTGCCTGGTGTTTGTAGTGTACATTAATGAATTAGACATGAATATAAGTTCCATTCGTAAGTTGGAGATGACACAAATATTGTTGTGGGGTAAATAGCAAGGAGGGAAGCATTAGATTACAGGACAGTATAGACCTGCTGGTCAGATGGGCAGATGACTACGTGACCATAAGATATAAGCAATTTAGGCAATTCAGCGCATAAGTCTGTACCACCATTCATTCATGTTTGATATATTTCTCAATCCCATTCTCCTGCCTTCTCTCCACAACCTTTAATCCCCTCCCTAATCAAGAACATATCTGTCTCAGTCTAAAAAAGACACTCAGTGATTTGGTCTCCACAGTATTCTGTGGAAATGAGTTCCACAGGTTCCCCACCTTCTGGCTGAAGAAACTCCTCCTCGTCTCAGTTCTAAAGGGTTGTCCCTTCTCCCTGAGGCTGTGCCTGCTCCTACTAGAACAAAACAAACTTGCTGCCCTTATTCAGTCTGTATCCTTCTGTTCCCTCCCTATTCGTGTAACTATCCAGGTGCCTCTTAAATGTCCCTAATGTGGCTGCTTCTACCATCTCTCCTGGCAGTGCATTCCAGATTCCTACTATGCTTTACATGAAAAACTTCCCTCACACATCTCCTTCAAACTTTCCCCTCTCCCCTTGAACCTGTGCCCCCTTGTTATTGAAACATCAACCCTGGGAAAAAGCCTCTGACTATCCACCCTATCTATGCCTCTCATAATTTTGTAGACCTCTATCATGTCTCCTCTCAGTCACCGTCTTTCCAGTGAAAACAATCCTAGTCTTTTTAACCTTTCCCCAGAGCCAATGCCCTTGAGATTAGGCAACATCCTGGTGAACCTTCTTTGCACTTTCTCTCCAAAGCTTCCACATCCTTCTGGTAGTGTGGTGACCAAAACTGCACACAATACTCCAAATGCGGCCTAACAAGGGGTTTATATGGCTGCAACATGATTCGCCAACTCTTGTACTCCATGCCCCAGCTGATGAAGACATGCACGCCATGTGCCTTCTTAATCACCACGGCCACCTGAGTTGCCACTTTTAAGGAGCTGTGGGCCTGCACATCCAGATCCAGCTGTATTTTAATGTTCCTAAGGATTCTGATATTTACAGTATAATTCACATCTAAATTTGATCCTCCAAAATGCATCACCTTGCATTTGTCTGGATTAAACTCCATCTGCCATTTCTGTGCCCAAGTCGCCAATCTATCCATATCTTGTATCCTTTCACAACTGTTGGCATTATCAGCAGCTCCAGCAATCTTCATATCATCTGCAAACTTACTAATCAGACCACCCACATTTTCCTCCAGATCATTTATAAATACTACAAACAACAGAGGACCAAAGACAGATCCCTGTGGAACACCACTGGTTGCCGGTCTCCATTAGTGGTTCCCACTACTAGTGGAAACATCTTCTCCATGTCCACTTTTTCCAGGCCTCTCAGTACTCTGTACTTTTCAATGAGATTCCCCCTTATCCTTCCAAACTCCACTGAGTACAGACCCAGAGTCATAAGAGTCATGCAGCATGGAAACAGACCCTTTGGTATAAGACATCCACGGCTGCATGTTCCCAAACTAAACTAGTCCCACTTGCCATATCCTTCCAAACCTTTCCTATTCATGTACTTATCCAAATGTCTTTTAAGTGTTGTAACTGTACTTGCACCCACCACATCCACTGGCAGTTTGTTCCACACACAAACCACTCTCTGTTGAAAGACGTTGCCCCTCATGTCATAGAGTCATAGAAGCCACATTAGATTTGGTACTGGGTAATTAGCCCGGGCAAGTATTAGACTTAGAAGTAGGTGAACACTTTGGTGATAGCGATCACAATTCTGTTATGTTTACTTTAGTGATAGAAAGGGATAGGTGTATACCACTGGGCAACAGATACAGCTGGGGGAAAGGCAATTACGATGTGATTAGGCAAGATTTAGGAAGCATAGGATGCAGAAGGAAAATGCAGGGGATGGGCACATTAGAAATGTGGAGCATATTCAAGGAAAAGCTCCTCTGTGTCCTAGATAAGTATGTACCTGTCAGGCAGGGAGGAAGCTGTAGAGCGCGGGAGCCGTGGTTTACAAAGGAAGTGGAATCTCTGGTCAAGAGGAAGAAGTAGGCTTATGTTAGGGTGAGATGTGAAGGCTCAGTTAGGGCGCTTGAGGGTTACAAGGTAGCCAGGAAAGATCTAAAGACAGAGCTCAGAAGAGCCAGGAGGAGACATGAGAAGTTGTTGGCGGATAGGATCAGGGTAAACCCTAAGGCTTTCTATAGGTATTTAAGGAATAAAAGAATGACAAGAGTAAGATTAGGGCCAATCAAGGATAGTAGTGGGAAGTTGTGTGTGGAGTCCGAGGAGGTAGGGGAAGCACTAAATAAATATTTTTCGATAGTATTCACTCTAGAAAACGACAATGTTGTCGAGGAGAATACTGAGATACAGGCTACTAGACTGGGTGGGATTGAGGTTCACAAGGAAAATGTATTAGAGATCCTGCAGAATGTGAAAATAGATAACCAAAAGAGAAAATGCTGGAAAATCTCAGCAGGTCTGGCAGCATCTGTAAGGAGAGAAAAGAGCTAACGTTTCGAGTCTAACTGACCCTTTGTCAAAGCCTTACAGATGCTGCCAGACCTGCTGAGATTTTCCAGCATTTACTCTTTTGGTTTCAGATTCCAGCCTCGCAGTAATTTGCTTTTATCGAGTGAAAATAGATAAGTCCCCTGGGCTGGATGGGATTTATCCTAGGATCCTCTGGGAAGCCAGGGAGGAGATTGCCAAGTCTTTGGCATTGATCTTTAAATCGTCATTGTCTACAGGAATAGTGCCAGAAGACTGGAGGATAGCAAATGTGGTTCCCCTGTTCAAGAAGGGGAGTAGAGACAACCCTGATAATTATAGACCAGTGAGCCTTACTTCAGTTGTTGGTAAAGTGTTGGAAAAGATGATAAGAGATAGGATTTATAATCAACTAGAAAAGAATAATTTGATTAG
>NC_057733.1:55287724-55293621 GCF_004010195.1 Chiloscyllium plagiosum | reverse complement strand
ATACCCATCCAAATGCCTCTTAAATGTTGCAATTGTACCAGCCTCCACCACATCCTCTGGCAGTTCATTCCATACATGTACCATCCTCTGAGTGAAAAAGTTGCCCCTTAGGTCTCTTTTATATCTTTCCCCCCTCCCCCTAAACCTATGCCCTCTATGCCCTGGGCTCCCTGATCCCAGGGAAAAGACTTTGTCTATTTATCCTATCCATGCCCCTCATAATTTTGTAAACCTCTATAAGGTCACCCCTCAGCCTCCGGCGCTCCAGGGAAAACAGCCCCAGACTGTTCAGCCTCTCCCTATAGCTCAAATCCTCCAATCCTGGCAACATTCTTGTAAATCTTCATTTTAACTCTTTCTCCTCTCACATTATAAATATGCCCCCTGGCTCTGAGTACTCCCATCCTAGGGAAAAGACCTGTGTTGGTCATTATATCTATGCCCTTCATGATTTTATTAACCTTGATAAGGTCACCCCTCAATCTCCTACACTCCAGTGAAAGAAGTCCCAACATATCTAGCCTATTTATATAAATCAAGCCCTCCATTCCCGGCAACATCCTGATAAATCTTTTCTGAACCCTCTCTAATTTAATAATATTCTTCCCACAGCAAGACAACCAGACTGCACACAGTACTCCAGAAGAGACTTCACCAACATCATGTCCAACCTCAACATATGTCCCGACTCCTATGGAGCAATGAAAGCAAGCAAGGTAAATGCCTTCTTAATCACCCAGTCTACCTGTGATACAAATTTCAAACAATTATGTACCTAAATCCCTAGGTGTCTCTGTTCTATAACACTACCCATGGCCCTACCATTAATTGTGTAAGTCCTGTCTTTGTTTGTTTCACCAAAATGCAATATCTCACATCTATCCAAATTAAACTCCATCTGCCACGCCTCAGCCCATTGACCAACTGATAAAGTCTCTTTATCATGTTAGATAACCTTCTTCGCTGTCCACTATACTAATTGCTAATCATATGACAAGCTTTTCATTCCCGGGATCATTCTTGTAAACGTCCTCCAGATACCTTCCAAAGCCAGCACATCCTTCCTTGGATTTGGGGCCAGAAGCTGCTCACAGTATTCCAAGTGTAGTCTGACCATACAGTCTCATTAGAGGTACAGACTATTTTCTAAATGGAGAAAGGCTTTAGAAATCTGAAGCACAAAAGGGGTGTACCCTTGCTCATGTTTTCCAGCCCTCTCAAAATGACTGCTAACCTTATAAAAATCCTGAACTAGGACTGCTACGTCCTTTTGTGCTTCAGATTTCTAAAGCCTTTCTCCATTTAGAAAATAGTCTGTACCTCTAATTTTCCTACCAAAGTGCATAACTTCATACCTTTCTACACTGTATTCCATTTGCCACTTCTTTATCCATTCTTCTAGTGTGTCCAAGGCCTTCTGCAGCTTCCCTACTTCTTCAACACTACCCACTCCTCCAATCTATCTTTGTGTCATTAGCAACAATGCCCTCGGTTCCTTCATCCAGATTATTAATGTATAACATTAAGGGCAGGACTTACAGTTGTGGTCCCAACACTGACCCCAACGGAACTCCATTATTCACTGGCTGCCATCCTGAAAAAGACCCCTTTATACCCATTCATTGCTCTCTGCCACTCTGCCAATCCTCTCTCCATACCAGTACAATGCCCCATGCCTCCATTGTGGCACTCTGTTAAAAGCCTACTGGAAATCCAAATAGACAACATCCACCATCTCTCCTTTGTCGAGTTTACATATTACTTCCTAAAATATTCTAACACATCTGTCAGGCCTGACGTCCCGTTGCTGACGCGGTGCTGAGTCAACCCTATATTACCATGCATTTCCAAGTACTCCGCAATCTCATCCTCAGTAATGGTCTCTAAAATCTTACCAACAACTGAGGCCAGGCTGACTGGCCTATGAATTATGACTGAGGGAGACTGAGTGCTGGATGGAAATGAAATAAAAGCAGAAAATTATGGAAATAACCTACTGGTCAGACAGCAACTATAGTCAGAAATAAAGTTAATATTACAGTTTTTGAGTTCACAAATGGAAAAAAGTTCGAATGTAGCCGGATCTAAGTGAGTACAGGGGCAGGGTAAGGAGGGGAGGAAAGAAAAAATGAAGCGATTTGTGATTGGCTGGAAGCTAAAAAAAATGACAAAAAGGATTATGGTGCAAGGCAAAAAGAGACAGTGATGGGGCAAATAAAAATTCATTATCTAGGGGAGGTGTAAGTGAGAAACAACTAAAATGTTAGTGAAATGTATTAACACCTCCCCCCACCCCACCCCAGCCTATCCCTCTCATATACAGATTCTCTCTTCCTACCTCCAGTATGTCTAAGGACAGATTTCGTGGAAAGAAATGTAGATGAAAAGAATATTTGAAGGCAACTCTTTCACAGGCAATAACACAAACCCTTTCAACAGGAGATGTGTTGCAGACACGTATTGCTACATTACAATCTAATAGATTATTCACATCACACATACCTGTTGAGATGCTTCTTTTTGACGTTGCTGGGATATTTTTGTTTCTATAATATATCATATTTTCATTAACTAACACTAACGGTGAGATAAGGATAGGCTAATGTGTGCCAAGACGTGATACCAGGACTGAGATCAGTGCAAGCACACACACACGCTCACACAGAGAGGTGGGGGGGGGGGGGGGGGATGAATCCGATCTGTCGGCAAGCTCCTCCGGGAAGGATTGCTTCCCTGTCACTCTGCTGTAATCAAGCACAGGACAGGCTGAGACACAGGGCACCGGAGCCACAGAGAGCGGCACCACGACAGCG
Organism: Chiloscyllium plagiosum; assembly: GCF_004010195.1. NCBI lineage: Eukaryota > Metazoa > Chordata > Chondrichthyes > Orectolobiformes > Hemiscylliidae > Chiloscyllium > Chiloscyllium plagiosum. The sequence continues at coordinate 55,290,808 of NC_057733.1, read as the reverse complement.
CCTGCTCTGCTCTCCTCCGTCCTTGTCCTGAGAGGGGTTTTAGCGCCTGGCCGCTGTGTGGGAGCAGGGACCGAGCTCATTTCTGCCAGGTATTCTGACTTGCAGTGGGTGAAACTGACTGACTTTCAAAAAGAATTTTTATTTGACGAGAAACATTTGACATGAGCAGACAAGTCGAACTCATTGGATAACTGTTTAAAAGCCGGTCCCGGTACATTTGCCGAATTACTTTCCGCCCCACTGTTTCCTTCTCTCAAACTGTTTTCAAACTAATTGTGAATAGCCTTCATGCTACAGTTACGGTGTTTAAACGTTCAACATTGTAGGTATTTGCGCCGTTGACGAGTATTCCCACTACCTTTCCATGTTATGCTGTATCCCAGGTGTCATTGTGCTTGTTTCCCCCAGCATTTCATTCAATATTCACTGTTTTTTCTGTGTGTGTGATCAGGTACTCACGGGCTCTCCCCTTGCCCATCTCTCTGATTGTTCTTACATCCTGGGATGCGCTGGCTGGATGTGATGGAGGAGTGAAAGGAAAGAGATTTATTCGGGAAAGACAAAGCGAAGAGAAGAGCGAGGTTCTGGGGAGTGCGGGATGATAGAGGAGCCGCTGAAGGAGATGCCAGCACTGGCCACTCTCCCAGAGAAGGGCTCCGGGGACTGCCCGGTTCCAGCAGCCGCTCAGTCCCTGAGCAGCCAGAGCCAGCTGGCGGCAGCTACCGGCGGAGCTGAGCTCTCCTGCTCCCGGTGTACTGTACCCTTTGGCCTGGTCACTCTGATCGCTGGCATGGTGGTCACTGCTGTCGCCTACAGCTTCAACTCGCACGGCTCCATTATCTCCGGCTTCGGGCTGGCGCTGCTGACTTTGGGGGTTCTCCTGGTGATCTCCAGTGCGGTGTGCTGGAAAGTGAGACAGTGCCGAAAGCGGGCTAATAGGAGAGAGAGCCAGACTGCACTGATGGCGAACACAGGATTGTTGGTCTAAGATACATTTTAGACCATACCATGGAGACCAAACTAGTTGGCCTGGGACCTCAAGCCTGTGCATCCAAACCTTGGAGATTTACAACAACAATGACTGCGTGGATTTGTCCTGCAGCTTTGATTGGAGCTGCTTTACAATATCACTTCAAACCTTAGCAATTCATCGACAGCAAACCTTCAATAACAGGAGACCAATGATCTTTCTTAACTTTCTCTGGAGCCTTTGGTTTGACCTGTTCAAGTCAACTTGTAGCAGGACGAGTGATTGAAAGACAGAAACAACTAAATGTGGGGATCGAAATGCGTGATTCTCAGCATGTCCACGATAGCAAATTGAAGACTGCACTAACTGTGGTATTAAAAATGATTTTATTGCTAATTTATTGCCAGCTCTAAGCCAAACCCTGTCAACAGCTTTTCGGGTTGTTCCTAGTCAAGAAACGTTTAAACAAGGAAAAGCTTCTTTTCTCTCCAGGGATGCTGCCTGCCCCGCTGGGATCTCCAGCATGTCTTGATCTCAGTGCTCTTCTACCTTTAGTTTGCATGCAGCCTGCTCCTTCTCCAGTTGTCCTTCCCAGCTGGATTCATTCCTTCTACGAGCAATGTTCTTTCCTATTCTCCTTTGCCAGTCTTGCTATTGTCCCATTCTGGTCCGTCTCATTCTAAAAACCCACTGAATGAATTTCTGTTGGTAATGTTTGTACCACAATTTAATTTATAAACTATAACTGATATTAGGAATGAGGAAAAATGTAACATCTGCATATTCTCACCCAAAGCCTCTTCATCTAATCTGAAGCATATTGGTATTTGACCATTTTATTTCAATGTTTGGAGCATTGATGGCAATAAGAATGGTTTTTATGATGACACAGGAAAAAAAATCCATTAAAATTATTCACTCCAAAGTAATCAAGGAATCATTGGGAATATGAAGGCTTTTAACTTGTCAATTTAACTGATTTCCTGCACTTTTCCATCTCTTCCTTGCTCATCCTCTGCCTTCCCAACTTTTGCTCTTATCCCTATTCTTCAGCCTTTCTGTCACCTCACCATCTCCATCAATCATCTCCCCTTCTCTCCTCCTATCCCCTTCTCCAAACTTTTCATTGTCTAGCGACTTGACTTGATTTTGAGGATGCTGAAAATGTGTTGCTGGAAAAGTGCAGCAGGTCAGGAATCCTGAAGAAGGGCTTATGTCCGAAACGTCGATTCTCCTGCTCCTTGGATGCTGCCTGACCTGCTGCGCTTTTCTAGCAACACGTTTTCAGCTCTGATCTCCAGCATCTGCAGTCCTCACTTTCTCCTCGTTGATTTTGAGGATATCATGATCAGCTTTAGATGGCAAATATAAACTTAACATAAATGTGAATCCATGTCTTTCTGATATTCACAGTGTGTCTAGCTTGGCACTTTGATGTTTCCCTATGGCTTTCATTTGAACGGTACATGATCTCATTAAATAAAATGCCTGTTTCACTGCCATCAGTACTGGCCTCTGAATTGATTTCCAAGATAAATAATTCTGTTTGTTTTGGGATAATGATAAAGGAATTGAGCCGAGCATTCCAAACCAAATTAGTACACAGCAGATGAGATAGAGAACAGATATATGGGAATACTAAATAACTGAAGGAAAGTAAAAGACATATCCAAGAAAAAACAGGACCGATAGATAAGAATTCAGGACAGTTTTAAGAGAAGAAAAGGCCTAAAGTAGAATACATGAAACTACAAGGCAGATACAGAAAGGTACAGCACAGATAAGGAAGATTACATGACAGCTACTGTAATCTGTATGAAAGCGAAACATTGATACTTTTTTTGTAATCTCCAATCCCATTTCCTTACCTCTCCACAATCTGCACACCCACTCCTCCACCTCCGCTCAATCTCCACAACGCCTCAACACCCGCTCAAATTCCACACCCACTCCACTACTTCTCCCCAATCTCCACACCGACTCCTCTACCTCCCCCCAAACTCCACACCCACTCCTCTACCTCGCCCCAATCTCCACACCCACTCCGCTACCTCTCCCCAATCTCCACACCCACTCCGCTACCTCTCCCAATTTCAACACCCATTTCTACCTCC
>NC_057733.1:55267178-55283491 GCF_004010195.1 Chiloscyllium plagiosum | reverse complement strand
TACACTTTCACAGTGCTCGTGGTCTGGTTCGATTCCAACCTCAGGCGTTTCTCTGTGTGGAGTTTGCATGTTCTCTCCAGGTCTGTGCGCATTTCATCCCACAGTTCAATGATGTGCAGATTAGGTGAATTGGCCAAGCTAATCTTCTCATTGTGTTCACTGATGTGTAGGTTAGACACATTATTGAGGGGTCAATATCGGGGGGAGAAGAATGGGTCTGTGTAGGTTACTCTTCCAAGGACCTGTTTCCACACGACATGCATTCGATGAATGTGAACAGGACAATATCAAACGGAAAGAATAGTATGCACATAAGTATTTCATCAGTGGATATACAGTTCGACAGGGTTGTGCACATATAGAACATAGTACATTACAGCGCAATACTGACCCTTCTGCCCTCAATGTTGCGCCAACCTATGAAACCAGTCTGAAGCCCAACTAACCTACACTACTCCATTTTTCATCCATATGCCTATCCAATGACCACTTAAATGACCTTAAAGTTGGCGAGTCAACTTCTGTTGCAGGCAGTGCGTTCCACACCCCGCTACTCTTTGAGAAATAAATGACCTCTGACATCTGACTTGTTTCCGCTCCATCTCAATTTAAAGCTACGTATCATCTTGTACACCTCTATCAAGTCACCCCTAAACCTTCTTTTCTCCCATGAAAACAGCCCCAAGTGCCTCAGCCTTTCCTCATACGATCTTTCTACCATACCAGGCAACATGCTGGTAAACCTCCTCTGCACCCGTTCCAATGCCTCCACATACTTTCTATAGTATGGCGACCAAAACTGCACACAATACTCCAGATGTGGCCGCACCAGAGTCCTATACAACTGCAACATGACCTCAGTACTCCGGGACTTAATTCCTATACCAATAAAAGCCAGTACGGCATATGCCTTCTTCACCGCACTATTTACCTGGGTGGCAACTTTCAAAGATTTGTGTACATGGACACCAAGATCCCTCTGCTCATCCACACTACCAAGTATCTGACCGTTAGCCCAGTACCCCATCTTTTTATAACCCTCTCCTCTACCCCTTTCCCAATCTCTAAACCCACTCTGCCAACTCTGCATATTTCCAAATATACTCTACCTCTCTCCCAATCTTCAATCCTGTTTCTCAACCTCTCTGCCAATATCCAACCTAAACCCTCTACCTCTCCCTCTTTCCAATCTCCAAATTCTACTTCTTTTAGCAATGTCCAAACCCACTCCCTCCCTCCCTCTCAATCTCCAAATCCACTCCTCTAACTCTCTCCCAATTTCTATCCCTATCTCCAAACCCACTCTATTAGGTTTCTCCCATTTTGCAATTCAGCTTAAAATATTAGTTTGCTTGTGCACTTTAATCTCTTCTGTGAACACTTTAATCTCTGCTGTGAAGATGGCATCAGTTAGTGGCTTGGAGTGAATGCAGCAGAGATTCACCAGGATATTATCTGTGATGGAGAAATTTAGCTTTGAAGACAGGCTGGCTAAGCTCCGGTTATCTTGTTTGTTTAGCTTAGAGGAGAGAAGGCTGAGGGGAACCTGATTGGGGTGTATAAGATTATGAAGGACATGAGCAGGGTGAATAGGAAGCAGCTCTTCCCTTTAGTTGGAAAGTCTAAAACGGGGGGCATAATTTTAAGGTGAAGGGCAGGTGGTTTGCATGGAATTTGATGGAAGATTTTTCACACAGGAGGTGGCAGGAGGGTTATTGAGGCAGGAAAACTCACTATCTTTGTTAAGTATGTGAATAAGCATTTGAAATGTTCTAACATTCAATCTTATGGGTAAAGCATTGGAAAATGGGATTAGTTAGTACAGATTTCAAAGGGACAAATGGCCTCTTCTGTTTTGTATGCCTCTATGAATCAACATTGGATAACTCTTGTGAAATTTCTGAAAGATCGTTTTCTGGCAAGTAATTGCTTTGATGGAAACAGAATGATACTTAGTAGGGTCAGACCCGTGTTGGTCACTTATATTCACTGTTTTCTAAGATACATGTTCCAAAACAGCCTTGGGTTAGACCATTTCAATTTCTTGTGAAGACTCACAGCCCTTTATTCCAACTGTAAACAGGGAAGGCATGGTTTTGTTGGCACGATAATTTATCTTAGAATCTCCACAACAAAATAATTCATCAATGTCATACATTAAATGAATTTTTCACTCTTTGAATATCCAAGTCCTATAATGGTTTTGTTGTGATCACCTGGGATATTATTGCAAGATTATGGGTAGCCTGTTGCTGCTGTAAGACTTTGGTAAATTGGTGCAATCTGACTTGATCAGATTCTGTGTAGTCTACGGCTGATTGTGGTGTGCTCTGGATTGTGGTGTATCTATTTGGATTGAAAGTATGTGAAAAAGCAAGAAAGCTCTTGTCTGTTAGTCTCTGCCTTCAGTGGAGGGTAACTGTTCATCACTCAAATAGCTGACTGATCAATATTACATAGCTGAAGATCACATTTGATTTTAGAAAACATGAATTTAGGACAGGTTAAAATTAAAACTTATTCAATTCAATCTGTCCTTTTTTTTTGTTGTGCAACAAATAAATTCATTTCAGAACACACAAGTAAATTAGAAACATGAATCAATCACAAAGGAATATATCTGTTCAATGGCTCAGAATTCTCACTGGAGTTTGCAAATTAATTCAAACAGATCAGCATTTTTTGTCATAAATGGATGGAGAGGAATTTTAAAAACATGTATTGAATAATTGTAAAATAACATTTGTACAAGTCATTTCTACCCTCATGATTTTATAGACAGCGTGCGTGTCAGTTTGGTAAAACATAAAGAATGATGGATAAGTTATCAAAGATATCCACTGAAATAATGAGTAAAGGAGGATCAAGAAAAATACAGATAATTTTTAAAGGAGTAGGGATTGCAAGGAAGATGAGATTGAGGGATATGGACAGGCTGTGTAGGTGCGTTTAAATGTTATTGTGAGAAGGAAGAGTTGAGAGATAAGGCATGTATTTAAAGTTAAGGTTAAGGGATATACAAGAATATGTGAGATGGAGTGAGGGATGTGGTATTAAATAGAAATATATTAACAGAATGCCATTGAGGTAAATGATCAGTCCTGATCTGAAATGGCAGAGCAGGCTTGAGAGTCGAAAATGGCCTCCATTCATTCCTATGCTCTTATGGTGGGATGGTGGCTAGCTGTGATATTATGAGAAAGGCAGAACGGTGATGAAAACACCTTTATCCTTCTTAAACTTTTCTCAGGATGATTGTATGCTTACTTTAGTAGATTGAATGGCAAATCACTAGTGTCCAACAGTAAACTGTCTCATTAATACTAGCAGATATTGAACTGGTCAATTCAGAGACTTTCTACAAATGAACACAAACTTCAACAACTAGAATAAAACAAAGAACTGTTCAAGAAAACAACAAATGCTGGAGATCCCAGCAGGTCAGGCAGAATCTGCGGAGAGAAGCAAGTTAATGTTTCGAGCCTAGATGACTCTTTGTCGGAACAGTAGATGCTGATGAAAGCTCACTGGACTCAAAACGTTAACTCTGATTTTCACCTCACAAATGCTGCCAGACCTGCTGAGATTCTCTAGCACTTTCTATTTTTGTTCCAGCAATGCATATTGCTGGAGAAATGGTGGCATGGTGATAATGTCACCGAATGAATCATCCAGAGATCCAGATGATATGAGCAGATGAGAATCAGCTTTCTTCTTTTTAACCTCACCTTGGTCAGCAACAACAAGTATTTTTATTTAATTTTAACACACAATTATCACACTTCAGTTAAAATATAGTTCACTATAAAACCAAGGAGCCAAATACCAAGATTTTATTGAATGAAAGAAATATGAATTTTCTTACCTACAATGTCTTAGAGGAAAAAAAATGAAAATGTGATATCAAAACAAGTTCATAGTTCCTTGAAAGTGGAGTTGCAGATAGACAGGATACTGAATGAGGTGTTTGGTGTGCTTGCCTTTATTGGTCAGTGCATTGAGTAGGAGGTCATATTGTGGCTGTACAGGATATTGGTTGGGCCACTTTTGGAATACCACATGCAATTCTGGTCTACCTGCAATTGGAAGGATGTTGTGAAACTTGAAAGGGTTCAGAAAAGATTTACAAGGATGTTGCCAGGGTTGGAGGGTTTGAGCTGTAGGGAGAGGTTATTTTCCCTGAAGCATCAGAGGCTCAGCAGTGACCTTTAGAGGTTTATAAAATCATGAGGGACATGGATAGGGTCAACGTCTTTTCCAAAACTGAAGGGCATAAGTTTAAGGTGAGAGGGGAAAAGTTTAAAAGGGACCTAAAGGGCAACCTTTTCAGACAGAGGGTGGTGCATTTATGGAATGAGCTGCCAGAGGAAGTGGTGGAGGCTGATAGAATTACAACATATAAAAGATATCTGGATTGGGATATGAATAGGAAGGGTTTAGAGGGATATGGGCTAAATGCTGGTAAATGGAACTAGATAAATTTAGGATATCAGGCTGGCATGGACGAGTTGGACCAAAGGGTCTGTTTCCATGCTGTACAGTTCTATGACTCTATAAATACACAGGCATACACAAACACAGGTAATAGGTTTTAAAAGCTTTCATTTGGTGCAGACAGGAAAAATAAAGATGAAGCAGTTAAAATATGTCTTTAACTTTTGAAGTCCAGATTCTTAACTCAAGACCACAGTTACAGAATTTATGAATATCTTTGAACTTTTGCCGAGTGATTATTTTCCTTAATTGCTTTTTCTGAAATGATTAGAAACATAGAGAGGGACAGAGAGAGAGAGAGAGTGCGAGTTCCAGCTCTTGTTGCCACAATTCATTTTTACATCTCTCTGTTCTGCTGTGCAAAAGCAGGTATTGCAATATAGTTCAATGAATATTTTTGAGTTTGCTCCACTCTCCAAACTGGCTAACTTGCAGGTAAACCAGTATGTGAAATGTGAAAATATGTCTGATAATTATGGAGGTTTAAAATTAAATTAAGGTGATTTTAAAAAGGAAATATAAGTTTCTTGATGTTTACTCGATTGTCTACTTTCGACATAATTAGACAAAATGGTGATCTCATCACTTTTGTCTATTCCACATGAGTGGCTTGCCTCAGTGTGCAGTCAGGTAACCACGACAGTCATTTTAGGTCCATGTTTCGTTTTAAACACCATTTTGGTCTATGAAAGATATAATAATCAGATGATGGAACTTAAATTTGATAATCCATATTTATCACCATAAGAACCCAGGTTATATGGAGACAGAGAGAGAGAAATACAGAGAGAGAGAGAGAGAGAGAGACAGAAGCCTTTATCCAATTGATACAGTAAAAATGAGACAGCGTTCCTCCAGGACCGAGGGTGCTACATGGACAGCACAAACTCCACAATTGTACATGGCACAAAGTGCATAAGAAGTGCAAAACATGCAGGTTACAGTATAATAGAAGAATGATAAATAAATGACATTTCTCTAGCAGCAATTCAAAGTCGTGCAAAGAATTTCAGATGGGAAAGAGTCCGATCATACTGTGTTAAGGAGCCTGATGGCTTGGGGAAGAAACTGTTGCATAGTCTGGCCGTGAAAGACCGAATCTTTGGTCTCTTCTGCCAGGTGGCAGGAGGGAGAAGAACGTAAGTGAGGGGTATGCAGGGTCTTCCACAATGCTCTTAGTCTTTTGGATGCAGCATGTGGTGTAATGTCTGTAATGGAGGGAAAACAGACCCCAATGATGGTGTCCTCACTATCTGTTGTAGGGTCTTACAATCCAAAATGGTGCAATTCCTGATCCAGGCAGTGATGCAGCAGCTCAGGGTACTCTCAATGGGGTGAGGTTGGGTTATGGGGGGTGAGCTTTCCTCAGTCTGTGCAGAAAGTAGAGACGTTGCTGGGCTTTCTTGGCTATGGAGCTGGTGTTGAGGGTCCAGGTGAGATTCTCCACCAGGTGGATGCCAAGAAATTTGGTGCTGTTCACGATATTCACGGGGGATCCATTGATGCCCAATGGAGAGTGGTCGCTCTGTGCCATCCTGAAGTCAACAACTATCTCTTTTGTCTTGTCCACGTTCAGGGACAGGTTGTTGGCTCTGCGCCAGTTTGTTAGCTGCTACACCTCTTCTTTGTATACTGACTCATCATTCCTGCTAATGAGACACATTACAGTTGTATCATCAGCGAACCTGATGATGTGGTTTGACCTGTGCATCGCTGCACAGTCGTGTGTCAGCAGTGGACTGAGCACACAGCCCTGGGGATTGGATAGACTGGGTCGTTTTCCTTGTAGCAGAGGAGATTGAGGGGGTACATGACAGAGAGGTATAAAATTATGAGTTGCATAAATAGGGTAGACAAGAATGAACATTTCATCTTGGTGGAGGGATCAATGACCTGCAGCATAGATTTAAGGTAAGGGACAGGCAGTTTATAGGGGATGTGAGGGAAAACCTTTTAAGACCATAAGACATAGGAGCGGAAGTAAGGCCATTCGGCCCATCGGGTCCACTCTGCCATTCAATCATGGCTGATGGGCATTTCAACTCCACTTATCCGCATTCTCCCCGTAGCCCTTAATTCCTTGTGACATCAAGGGGGATATAGGGAACCTGGAACACACAGCACGTAAGGGTTGTAGAGCCAGAAACTCTCATTACATTGAAGAACTATTTAGATTTGCACTAGCAATGACAAGGCATACGAGGATGAAAGTCTGAATACAGGCTGAGTTAGAACATGGAGACTCATGACCTATGCCTATGTGACTATTACAGCTAGAGACAAAATGGTTCCTTGTGCCTACATGACTAGCTGCAGCTAGTCTCGAAAGCTACCTAAATAACTAACCACTAGAATGCAGAAGTAGACCAATAAAATGAGGAAATGCTAACCACACTCTGCACAGCTGCAGACCTTTGTATCATAAAATAAAAAAGACCTAACCATTATGATCTAAGTTGTTCACCAGTTAATATCATTGGATCAAGCAACTATCTACGAAGTGATATCATGTATTGATTGGTAATTGTCTGAATATATTATGTGATCACGCCTCATGTTCTGCTTTAAGAAAAGTATAAAAATGCCCCTGTATTAAGCCAGTGTGTGCAGTTCCTCTGAGGGATACAGAAGTACATAACTTCTGTGTTCCGGATGTTCTATACCCAGCCGTATTGAAAATAAAGAGTGAAGTCTTAACAGTCAGATCGATTGTGAATATTTATTGACCTATTGCGGAACCAAGAGACCCTTGCTGGGGGTCCACATCTTCAAGGTTACAGCTCAAATGCTAGAAAATGGGATTAGAGTAGTTAGGTTCTTGTTTTTGACTGGTACAGATTTGATGGGCCAAAAGGCCTTTTCCTGCACTGTAGACATCTATGACTTTATGAAAGGGTAATGCGCTGGGGGCATGGATTCAAATCCTACCATGGAAGCTGATAGAATTTAAGTTCTGTTAATAAATCTAAAATGAAAGCTGGTCTCAGTAGGGTGAAAATGACAATTATTGTCAATGTTGTTAAAAAAGAACTCCATTTGGTTCACCAATGTCCTTTTGGGAAGAACCTGGCTTATATATGACTCCAGGCACATAGCAATATGTTTGATTCAACGTTGGATAAATAACTTGCCAGCGACATCCACACCGTATGAAAGAATTTAAAAATGTGGTGATTCATTAATGACGTGAAGTTATATAGACAGTCCTGAAGAAGGTGTGAAGACATACATTAGGTTCAGAAATTCACAGCTGCAAGGGAGGTGAGTGGAGAGATCTGAAGACACATGAAAGTCAACTTAAGTAAAAGTAAAATACTACAGATGCTGAAGATCAAAGCCAATGTGGTGTTACAGTTAAAGTGGATGAAGACACAGCCTCGGGTGACTGTCTGTGTGGAGTTTGCACGTTCCCCCCGTGTTTGCGTGTGTTTCCTCTGGGTGCTCTGATTTCTTCCCACAATCCAAAGATGTGCAGGTCAGGTGAATTGGCCATGCTAAACTGCCCATAGTTGGGATGTGTCGGTTAGGTGCACTAGTCAGGGGTAAATGTAGAGTAGTAGGGGAATGGGTGTGGACTTGCTGAGCCGAAGGGCTTGTTTTCACACTGTAGGGATTCTATTTTATAAAAGATATGGGCTAGAGCTCTAAAGTGTCACAGACCAGTGATACCCACAGAGTGTGACCAAAAGCCCATGTGTTTGAACAGATGGGGTTAAAATTAAGTCAGGACTGGAGAACCGATGTACAGTACTGGAAGACTCGTATTCATTGTAAAATCAGAAACAGCACGCCTACAATCTTCTGTGCCAGATGCATATGTAATTGTGCTAACAACACAAATTTATGGTCACATTTATACCAGGAGCAGGGAAGCAGCAAAGCTATTTGCAGGCCGGTAAAATCCACATTACAATTTTCTGAACCAATATCCTTCCTCAGTCATACTTTAGTAACAATTCTAGCTCCTCTTCTTTCTCTATTTATCAGTCCTTCCCAAAAAATAAATAAACTTGGATGTTTACTTCCCATTCTTGGCAGCCCTGCAGCCATGTCTTTGTAATTTCATCTATATCAATAACACTACAAATAGACAGTTACAGTTAATTCATCTGCTTTATTGTAAATGCTCCATGAATTAAGATACAAAGCTTTTAAATTTCTCTTTTTAAGATTACTTACTTTCAGTGTGGAAACAGGCCCTTCGGCCCAATAAGTCCACACCGACCCTCCGAAGAGCAACCCACCCCCCTAACACTATGGGCAATTTAGCACGGCTAATTCACCTGTCCTGCACATCTTTGGACTGTGGGAGGAAACCAGAGCACCCGGAGGAAACCCACACAGACACGGGGAGAATGTGCAAACTCCACATAGACAGTTGCCTGAGGCAGGAATTGAACCCGGGTCTCTGGCGTTGTGAGGCAGCAGTGCTAACCACTGTGCCACCGTGCGTCACCTTAACGTTAAGTTGCACTGTGATCCAATTTGTTTTTCACTCTAGTTTGTTCTGACCGTCACATGGTTATTTTTCTGTTCATTGTTTTTATCCATGTTTTCCCATCCTCTGTCTCCCTGTTCAGCTTCAGGTTCCTGACCCCTGCAATTCTAGCTTGAGCTCTCTCCAACAGCATTAGCAAACAGCCATAGAGGACATTGGCCCCAATCCTGCCGAGAGCAACTTGTCCTGTTTTATACTGGTCTAATCTTTACGAGAACTGGTGCCAATGTCCCAGGAATCAGAATCCATCTTGAGACACTATTCATCTGATGTATCTTATTATTTCTATGCTCACTAGCATATTGCACTGATAGTAATCCTGAGTACAGGCCCTTCGGGCCTCGATGTTGCACCAACCTGTGGAGCCAGTCTAACGTACACTATTTAATTACCATCCATATGTTTATCCAATGACCATTTAAATACCTTTAACGTTGGTGAGTCTACTACAGCTGCAGGCAGGGTGTTCCACGCCCTTACTACTCTCTGAGTAAAGAACCTACCTCTGACATCTGTCCTATATCTATCACCCCTCAATTTAAAGCTATGTCCCCTAATGTTAGCCATCACCATCCAAGGAAAAAGGCTCTCACATCCACCCTATCTAATCCTCTGATCATCTTGTATGCCTCTGTTAAGTCACTTCTTAATCTTCTTCTAACGGAAATAGCCTCAGGTCCCTCAGCCTTTCCTCATAAGACTTTCCCCCCATACCAGGCAACATACTAGTAAATCACTTCTGCATCCTTTCCAACATTTCCACATCCTTCCTATAATGTGGCGATCAGAACTGTATGCAATACTCCAAGTGCAGCTACACCAGAGTTTTGTACAGCTGCAACATAACCTCATGGCTCCTCTACCAATAAAAGGTAACACACCTTATGCCTTCTTAACAACGCTATCAACCTGGGTGGCAACTGTCAGGAATCTATGCACATGGACACCGAGATCTCTCTGCTCATCCACACTACCAACAATCTTACCATTAGCCCAGTACTCTATATTCCTGTTATTCTTTCTAAAGTGAATCACCTCACACTTTTCCACATTAACTGGCATTTGCTACCTCTCAGCCCAGCTCTGCTGCTTATCTATGTCTCTCTGTAACCTGCAACATCCTTCCACACTGTCCCCAACTCCATCGACTTTAGTGTCATCTGCAAATTTACTAACCCATCCTTCTATGCCCTCATCCAGGTCGTTTATAAAAATGACAAACAGCAGTGGCCCCCAAACAGATCCTTGCAGTTCATCACTAGTAACTGAACTCCAGAATGAACATTTCCCATCAACAACCCTCTGTTTTCTTTCAGCTAGCCAATTTCTGATCCAAACCACTAAATCACCCTCAATCCCATGCCTCCATATTTTCTGCAACAGCCGACCGTGGGGAACCTTATCAAATGCCTTACTGAAATCCAGGTACACCACATCAACTGTTTTACCCTCATTTACCTGCTTGGTCACCTTCTCAAAGAACTCGATAAGGTTTGTGAGACACGACCTACCCTTCACAAAACCATGCTGACTATCCCTAATCAAATTATTCCTTTCCAGATGATTATAAATCCTATCTCTTATAATCCTTCCCAACAGTTTGCCCACGACAGAAGTAAAGCTCACTGGTCTATAATTACCAGGGTTGTCTCTACTTCCCTTCTTGAATAAGGGAAAACATTTGTTATTCTCCAGTCTTTGAGGTCCTACTTTTTAATTGATGATCAAACTCCCCATACGCAACAGGAACCTTGTTTTCCTTCTAAATCTATGTCTTCAGTACTGACATGTATCACGAGCACTGACTGTTTACTCTTCGCTTCCTACAGCCTCTCCAAAACATCTTTGACTCTGGCACAGGAAGGCAACATACCATGCTGGAATATCTTTTGCAGCTGCAGAAATTCTTCCTCCCTCTCTCTTGTGCAGCACAATTACCCACGGTGCCATGCTCCAGGCCCCCATTGCTATACCCTGAGGAGGCATCTGCCCCAACAGTATCTAAAACAGTATACTTGTCAGAGAGATGGATGGCCACAGGCCATCCTGTACTACCTGCCTTCCTCTCCTCTGCCTGTTGGCCACCCACCTCCTTTCTGCCTATTCAGTCTCAATATGTACTGTCACTATCTGATGGAACTTGTGAGTCCACCAGCCACTCTAGCTCTGAAATATGGTTAGCCAGTAGCTACAACAGGACTTTTTAAAATTACTGATGGGATATGGGCATTATTGGCTGGACTGGGATCTATTGCCCTTCCTTAATTGCCATTGAGAAGGTGGTGTTGAACTGAATTTTTGAACTGTTGCGGTCCATTTGGTGCAGGTAAATGCCATTAAGGAGGGAGTTTCAGGATTTTGATCTTGATGCAATGGCGATATATTTCCAAGGACAGTAAGTGGCTTGGAGGGAAATTTGCAAGTGGTAGTGTTCTCATGTATCTGCTGGTCTTATCCTTCTAGATGAAAGTAGTCATGGGTTTGAAAGGTGCTGTCTAAAGAGTCTTGGTGAATTAAGCTTGCATCCCATTCGCATTCATAATTACCTGCTGAATCTGCCTACTAATTTGATGTGACTCAATCACTAGAATACATAGATCTTTTTGCACCTCAGAGTTCTGCTAGGTCCATAGACTTGAATGTTTTAACAAGTGCTCATCCAAGTACTTTTTAAAGGTTGTGAGGTATCCTGACTCAACTGTCCTCCCAGGCAGTGCATTCCAATTCCCACAGCCCCTCTAAATCATCTGCCTTTCACCTGAACTGATGTCCCCTTGTTATTGACCTCCCAATTCAGGAGAATTGCACTTTGCATCCACTCTGTCCATGCCCCTCATAATCATATGCACTGCAACAAGACACCTCTCAGCCCTCTGCTCTAAAGTAACCAACCTGAGCTTATCCAGTCTCTCAGCGAGTTTTGAGAAGGTTTGTAGCTCAGGTTGAGGTTTTGGATGTAGGTTTGCTCACTGAGCTGAAAAGTTCATTTCCAGACGTTTCA
This sequence comes from Chiloscyllium plagiosum, assembly GCF_004010195.1. Lineage (NCBI taxonomy): Eukaryota > Metazoa > Chordata > Chondrichthyes > Orectolobiformes > Hemiscylliidae > Chiloscyllium > Chiloscyllium plagiosum. The sequence continues at coordinate 55,271,498 of NC_057733.1, read as the reverse complement.
TTACCTTACTAGGTAACATCTTCAGTGGACCTCAGGCGAAATATCAACAAATATCAACAAATATCAACAAACACATCGAGTTAGACCCCATTCACCACCCCCTGAGAAAAGGAACCGGAAGTTACTTCACCACAGGAAATAACATCACCAAAGGAAATGACATCACCAACCCAAAGAAACCCAAACATATAAATAGAAAGCAGGAAGCTTCAGCATTGCTTCGTATGAGGTCCACTGAAGATGTTACCTAGTAAGGTAATGAAATGTATAGAAATGAACCTTTCAGCTCAGCGAGCAAACCTACATCCATTATCCAGCCTTTCTTCACAGCTAAACGGCTCAATCCCAGCCAACATTCTCTGCACTGTCTCCAGTTCAATTACATTCTTCCTCCAGTGTCCTGAGCAGAACTGCACACAGTACTCCAGCTGTGGCCTAACCAAAGTTCTGTACAATTCCAACATGACCTCAAACAAAAAGAGAAATTGCTAGAAAAGCTCAGCAAGTCTGGCAGCATTTGTGGAGAGAAATCAGAGTCTATCTCCTCCTGTAACTTAACACCTTGTTCCTCATTGTCAATTGCATGGTTAATCTTTGTATCATCTATAAATTTACTTACCATCCCTTCTACATTCTCATCTATATCATTAAATATATTACAAACCATAGAGAGCCCAGCACTGATCCCTGTGGTACACCACTGGACACCAGCCTCCTATCACACAAACAGCCTTCTACCATACTCTTTCCTACCATTAAACCCATATTGGATTCAACTTGCTAAGATACCTTAGATCACAAGTACCTTTGTTTTCTTTGTCAGTTTCTTTTGTGGGACCTTATCAAAGGCTTTCCTGAAATCCATATAAACTACAAGTGCCCTACCATCATCCACTCATCTCCTCAAAAAATTTAATCCAATTTGTTCAGCATGACTTCCATCTGATAAAGCTGACTATCCCTGATAAAACTTTGCATTTCCAAGTGGTAATTAATTCTCATCTTTAGAATTTTCTCCTGATGTTTCTCTGCTACTGATGTGAGACTCACTGATCTGTAATTCCCTGGTTTACCTCGACAATTTTTCTTGAAAAGGAGAAGCATGTTAACTGTCTTCCAATTCTCTGGCCAGAGAGGAATTTAGAAGTTGTGTCAAAGCCACTGTAATTCTTTCCCTCATTAGAGTTCATTGAGGAGGTAATGAGAAAGTTAGACAAAGGAGAGCCAGTGAACATGATCTATTTGGATTTCCAGAAGGCATCTGACAATGTGCTGAACAGGAGGCTACTAAAATAAGGTAAAAGCCCATGGTGTTAGTGGCCAGGTTCTGGCATGGATAGAGGATTGGCTGACTGGCAGAAGGCAGAGAGTGGGGATAAAGGGGTCTTTTTCAGGATGGCAGTCAGTGACTAGTGGAGTTCCACAGGGTTCAGTGTTGGGACCACACCTATTCACATTATACATTAATAATCTGAACAAAGGAACTGAGGGCATTGTTGGTAAGTTTGCAGGTTCACAAAGATAGCTGGAGGAACAGGTATTGAGGATGCAGAGAGTCTGCAGAAGAACTTGAACAAGATAGGAGAGTGGACAAAAACGTGGAAGATGGAATACAGTGTGGGAAAGTGTGAAGTTATGCACTTTGTTAGGAAGAATTAAGGTGTAGACTATTTTCTAAATGTAAGGCCTCAGAATTCTGAAACACAAAGGAACTTGAGAGTCTGAGTTCTTGGGATTCACCTTAATCTCATCTGACAGTGTTTTCCATGTCCTGTCTTTGCTGTTCAAATCACTTCCTTGAGATCACCCAGATATCCAGGGTTCTCTGGGCATGCTACTCCTACATTTTTCCCTAAAGGGATTATGTTTGGCCTGTACTCTCACCAATTTGATTTTGAGTGCACCTGCCCCCCACACAATTGTTATACAGTCTACTCTGGCTAGATCCTCCATTATGTTAATAACGTCAGACTTTACCCAATCCAAAACCTTTTATTTGCACAGATCATCGTTTTCCTTTCCCACAACAAACAAATTGTACAGTGCTGTAGTCATTACCACTAAAATGCTCTCCCATTGTTACCTCAAATATCTGTTCAACTTTGTTCCCCAGAATGATGTTGAAAAGTGTGGCACTATAAAAGCACAGCAGGTCAGGCAGCATGCAATGACCAGAACAGTCAACGTTTCCAGCATAATCCCTTCATCAGGACTGAAGTACTCACTTTCCCCAGAATTATGTCTAACATGGCATTGTTCCTTGTTGGCCATCTTCATATTGATGTTAAAAGCTCTACTGAATAACCTTCAAGAAATCTGTCCCCTCTAAATCTTTCACATGATGACCCCAATTAATGCTGAGGAAGTTGAAATCCCTAATATAATTACCCTATTACTGCTTTTACACATCTCATGAATTTTATACATATTACTGCTCTATTCCACTATTTGGAGGTCTATAATATATTCCCAATAGTGTGACTGCCACCTTTTTATTCCTTCACTGTACCCACAAAGCCTCATTTGACATTTTCCAAGATACTGTCCATCCTCACTACAGTAATTGACTCCTTAATTAATATGGCGAAAGTGAGGACTGCAGATACTGGAAATTAGAGTCAAGATTAGAGTGGTGCTGGTAAAGCACAGCAGGTCAGCAGATATTATACCCAGCATATTGAGTTGTCAGTCCGCCCCTCTCTTAACCATGTCTCTGTGACAGCAACAACATCACAATTCCATATGTCAATCCACACCCTTAACTCATTTATCCTACCTGTAAAACTCCTTGCATTAAAGCAGAGGCCATTCAACCTTGCCTAACTGCCTTGAAATTCAACATTGCTGAACGGCCTCTGCCTTGGTTCCTTTCCTAAAGTATGCTGTGTCCTTATTGTACTAATACGCTTTGACCCCGAAATGTTTCTAGTCTTTATTACATCCTCTTCACAACATACTCTCCTACCTATCTTTATGTCATCTCCAAATTTAACTATCAAGTCATCACTCCCTCATCCAAGTCATCGACATAAATTGTAAAAACGCAAGCCCAGCACAGATTATGAGCGATTCCCGATGTCACATCCTGACAATCAGAAAAAGATCAATTTATGCAATCTTTCTGTTTTCTGTCAGCCAGCTAATATTCTATCCATGTTAACATTTTAACCTCTACACCATGAATTCCCACTTTGATTAAGAACAATATGCAATACATTGACAAATGCCTTCTAAACATTGAAGTACACTAAATCCACAGATTTCCCTTTTATCTACTTTGCTTATTACTGCTCTAAAGAACTCCAATAAATTCATTTCAGAAAATTATGCTGATTCTTCTCGATTGCCTTGAGTTTTTCTAAGTGACTAACTATTACCTCTTTAATGATCAATTATAATATCTTTTCCCAATATTGCTTAGAACTTCCTTTGAGCAGAAGATTTGAATGGAACTGTTTTTGTAAGATGTGTTCAGGAGGGTTTCCCAACTCAGTACGTTGACAGGCCGATGAGGGGAGAGGCCATTCTAGACTTGGTGCTCGGAAACAAGGTGGGCAGGTATCAGATCTTGTGGTGGGAGAGCATTTTGGTGATAGTGACCACAACTGCCTCACATTCTACATAGCTATGGAGAAGGAGAGGATTAAATGGGAGAATATTTAATTGGGGAAGAGGAAACTATGATGCGATTAGACATGAGTTAGGAAGCATGGACTGGGAGCAATTGTTCCATGGTAAAGGCACTATAGACATGTGGAGACTGTTTAAGGAACAGTTGTTGCGAGTGATGAATAAATATGTCCCTCTGAGACAGGCAAGAAGGGGTAAGATAAAGGAACCTTGGATGACGAGAGCAGTGGAGCTTCTTGTCAAAAGGAAGAAGGTAGCTTACATAAAGTGGAGGAAGCTAGGGTCAAGCTCAGCTCTAGAGGATTACAGGCAGGCGTGGAAGAAGCTCAAAAATGGTCTGAGGAGAGCCAGGAGGAGGCACGAGAAAGGCTTGCAAGAATGGATTAGGGAGAACACAAAGGCATTTTACACTTATGTGAGGAATAAGAGAATGGTCAAAGAAAGAGTAGGGCCAATCAGGGATAGCATAGGGAACTTGTGTGTGGAGTCTGAGGAGGTAAGGGAAGCCCCTAAATGAGTTTTTTGCTTCTGTCTTTACAAAAGAAACGAACTTTGTAGTGAATGAAACCTTTGAAGAGCAGGTGTGCATGCTGGAATGGATAGAGATAGAGGAAGCTGATGTGCTGAAAATTTTGTCAAACGTTAAGATTGATTGACAAGTCGCCAGGCCAGGACCAGATTTGTCCTCGG
>NC_057733.1:55261094-55266142 GCF_004010195.1 Chiloscyllium plagiosum | reverse complement strand
AGTCGATAGCCAGAGACTATTTCCCAGGGCAGAAATGACTAACACGAGGGGTCTTAGTTTTAATCTGGTTGGAGGAAAGTATAGAGGGGATGTCAGAGGCGGGTTCTTTACACAGAGAGTTGTGAGAGCATGGAATGCGTTGCCAGCAGCAGTTATGGAAGCAAGGTCATTGGGGACATTTAAGAGACTACTGGACATGCATATGGTCACAGAAATTTGAGGGTGCATACATGAGGATCAATGGTCGGCACAACATTGTGGGCTGAAGGGCCTGTTCTCTGCTGTACTGTTCTAAGTTCTATCTTTCCCCTGATAGATACCAAGCTAAGGGGCCTTCCTGTTTTCTGCCCCTTTCTATCCTTGAATGGAGGGATTATATTGCTACATTCCATGATGGAACCCACTAGTATCAAACAATTTCGAAAATTAGCACTAATACATCGAATACCTCATTAGCACATCCTTTAAGACACCAGGACGAAGTCCTCCAGAACCAAGGACTTGTCAGCCTGCAGATCAATCAGTTTGTTCAGTGTATCATCAGTTGGCTGTGCTATAAGTCACATTGACAGGCCATAACCTTGAAAACCTTGTATTTATCTATTGTTTCTCTTTAGCTCAAGGATGCTTCACAGCGATGAAGCAAGTTTTGAAATATTGTACATAAATAGGAAAAGCAGCTACTACCTTTGGTCAACTTGTAAATCGCACATGTGATAGCACCAAACTGACCCCGTAGGACCAAACTGATCATTTATAAGACCTGTGCTCTTAGCACCTGGCTGTATAGCTGTGAAACATGTACGATTTACAACACCAAGGTAAGAAGCTCTTCGTGACTGTGGCACTTTATGGGTATATCCTGTGAGGAGAAAACTACGAATGCAGCAATGCTGACAAAGGCAGAACTCCCAGGTTTGTTGACACTAACCTAAAAGAGGCAGCTTCTGTATTTCAGGCATGCGCACAGGATGGAAGATGATTGAATAGCCAAAGCCAGATGATCAAGGGGACACCCGCCAGTCCACTTCAAGAATGCTTGCAAACATGATATCAAGTCCTTAAAAACCAATTAAAGTTCCTGAAAGTCACCAATTGGCAAGAGGGAAATGGCAACACCCCCTGCGGGCTGGTAGTCTCTTTCATGACAACCAGTGATTGCATAGCTGTCAATGCTATAAACAACTCACAATGATACACAGCAACTTCATGCGTGACATGAACCTGTCTCTTAAGGATTGTTCTTCAGCCATCAACACAGGTGCAGCAAATGAAAATCCCTCGCCTAAATGGATTTTTTGTCTAGGTCCATTATCTCTCATAAATGGAAGGATACTGACAACAGATGTCACTGTTGTAATGTAGAGAATGACAGCAGCCAATTTACACACAAGCAGTCCCACACACAGCAGTAATAAGTTGTCACATAAACAAATTGGTTGAGGGATAAATATTGGTGAGGACTCAGGATGAACACTCCTCTTATTCAAATAGCAATGTCTGTGGGATACTTTATGTCCATTGAAGAGGGAAGAAGGGCCCTGTTTAATATTTCACTTGACAATGTAGCAGTCTTTTAGTACTGTAATCATCAGCTTAGATTTTGTGTTCAAGTCTCTTGAAGGGAACCAAAACCCATTACCCTCCAACTCTGACATTCAAGTTTAATTAAATAATGTGGATGATATTAATCACCATTTAGAGAGGCATGGCTTTGGAACGGGCAAGTCATGCCTATCTAATTCTATTGGACACAATCCTATGAGAATGTGGTTATCATTGCATATATAAAGTTTCAGATGATAGTGGACAAGACACTACATAAGAGAGCTAATAGTAAAGTTTAGTGTCAGAGAAGGGTGTATCTGATGGTGTAACAACATTGCGGCATAGAAAAGTGCCTGGTAACAAAGGAGGTGTTGTTAGGTGGAGGAACTCTCCCAGGGTGGGGTTTGTAGTGAGAGAGGAGCCATGGGCAAAGTTTCCTCTAAGCTGCACTACGGTGCATATACACAGCTGCTCCAAGGGTCTGCATATTCATAGCACTTACATCCAGTTCCAGAAGTAACTGCGAGACATGAACCTCAGAGATCTTGAATCATAAACCTAGGTATCTTTTAATATGAACCACAGAAAGTTAGTGTGCAGGTACAGCAAGTGATTAGCAAGGAAATTTATTGCTAGGAGAATGGAATATAAACGCAGAAACATTTTACTGTAGCTGTACAGGGACTAAATGAAACCCAAACTACAGAACTGTGTACAGTTTTAGTCACCTTATTTGAAAAAAGGTATAAGTATCTCAGTTGTCATCCACTTAGGTCAAAGAGGAGTCATAGGCAAAGTTTTCTCTAATCTGCATGGCTTTGCATGCATGGAGCTGCTCTGTGCTGAAGTATGTATCTTTGGCCTGCTTCTATTTTTCAAGTAGATACTATCTTTTAGTGATATCATCTGAAAGCAGAGCCTCGTTTTCACATGAATGCTGGTGGCACCCATCATTACAACACCGTCATCTACCTTCAAACCTACACTTTTATTGCTGCTTAATTGTTAATTTTTACTGAATAAGCAGAAATTTGTGCCAAACAAATTATGAGAAGATGGAAGCCATTGTATTCAGTTCCTGATCCAATCTCTGTTCTCTAGCTCCTAGTCGGCAACACCCAAATCCCACGAATGAATAAAAATAGGTAAGTAATGTCTTGATTTAAAGTTTGTAAGAGACCACACTTTTTTTCTTGCATTATGGACTTAAAATGAAAAATATTGATACTGCTGCTAAAGAGAAGAATGTTCAAGAAGATGTTTGCAACTGGAAACACAAGTGAAGCTAACTGATGCATAAGAGATAAAGGGCTGAATCTTACTGTGGTGATTGGAACAAGGTCAGCCAGGTGGATGTCACAGAATATGAGTTCCCTGATTGGGGCTATTAACCTGGTCCAATCAGGGAGCCCTGGCTGACAGCTATAAACAGGATCGTCAGAGGTTCTGTTCACTCTGGGAGCTGGCTTTGAGGAGGCTGGATCAGTATCAAGGACTCTCCACATGTAAATAAAGAGGGACTTGGTGATGGGATACTGGCCTCTGTAGAGTTATTTCAGGTTTCGCTGAAAAGTGTAACACCACCCTTTCCTAAAATCCAGACATTTTCCAGCACAAATCACTAAACAGTGCTATTTGTGGGTTTGAAAAAGATGTTGTGGCAGTCTCCATAACAACAGTGACTGTACTTCATATAATTTATTGCATGAGGTATTTGAGCTGTTTCTAACAACTGAAATAAATCCTATGTAATTGAAAGTCTTTTTCATAATGACAAGCCTGGAATAAAGCCACTGAAAGCTGTTCAAGAATATGGTGGGAGCTTAGTTAGATTTATACAGTCAAAACTAGGTATTAAGCCATTTACAGGCTGTTTGTGCAAAATTCCAAAAGGAAGTTTGCACTCTTTGTATTTTCACTATCTTTTAAACTTCCCACAGGTCTACTCTCAGTAGGAATATCTTTGGGATTGTTTTAGTGATAATATTGACCAATATTAGCAACAACCTGCTCATTAGTGCTGACCAAACTGTCCATCCACGCTAATCCCATTTCCCTGCACTTGGTGCATACCATTCTAAACCTTTCCTATCTATGTATTTGTCTAAATGCCTTTTAAATGTTGTTAATGTACCCACTTTAACCACTTCCGCTGGCAGCTCATTCCATATGTGTACCACCCTCTGTGCAAAAAAAGTTGCCCCTCAGGTTCTCTTTTATTCTTTCCCCTCTTAACTTACACTGATGCCCTCTCGTCCTTGATTCCCCAACCCTGGGAAAAGGACTGAGTGCATTCACCCCATCCATGCCTCTCATGACTTTATACACTTCTACAAGAACTCCCCTCAGTCTCCTACGCTATAAAGGAAAAAGTCCGACCTTTCCCTATAACTCAGACCATTGAGTCCTGGCAACATCCTTGTAAATTTCCTCTGCACTCTTTCCAGTTTAATAATATCCTTCCTCTGGCAAGGTGACCAAAACTGAACACAATACTCCAGTTGCAGCCTCAACAACGTCCTGTACAACTGCAACATAACTTCCCAACTTCTATACTCAATTCCCTGACTGATGAAGGCCAGTGTGCCAAAAGCTTTCTTCTTTGCTCTGTTTACCTGTGACTCCACTTTCACAGAACCATGCACCTGAACTTCAAGGTCCCTCTGTTCGACTATACTCCCAAAGCTCTACTATTCACTGTGAAACTCCTATCTTGATTTGACATTACAAAACGCAAGACCTCATCTGAGCAGATCCGGTGTATGCGTAGGGCTTGTCCATAGGAAATGGCTGTTTTGGGTGGAAGCTGGAGAAGTGTAGCATTGTGAGGTTGTCTAATAATAATAACTGCAGTATTTTGCCAAGCGGAATCATGGGCCAACCCAAAGAAAGTCCAAAGGTGCCAAGGCCAACGGGGTACGACGCTCAACTCATCGACCGCCAGTTCTGATGTGCCACAGCAAGGAACCGTAATGACCTCTTCAGGAGACAGACACGTGCTGCAACTGACAGGGCACCCTTCGTTGTCCAGTACATCCCAGGGGCTGAAAAGTTACGCCATGTTCTTTGTGACCTGCAACACATTATCAATGAGGATGAGCACCTCACCAAGACCTTCCCCACACCTCCACTACTCACCTTTAAACAACCGCCAAACCTCAAACAGATCATTGTTCGTAGCAAACTGCCCGGCTCTCAGGACACTTCCATACAACCCTGTCATGGTGGACGCTGCAAGATACCACTATTACGCGTGGGAACACCTCCCACCTTGTACATGGCAGGTACTCATGTGGCTCAGCCAACATTGTCTATCTTATACATTGCAGGCAAGGATGCCCGGAGGCATGGTACATTGGGGAAACCGAGCAAAGGCTACGACAACGGATGAATGGGCACCGCACAACAATCAATAGACAGTTGGGTTCCCTCCCAGATGGGGAACACTTCAGTGGTCCAGGACATTCAGCCTCGGACCTTCGGGTGACCATCCTCCAAGG
>NC_057733.1:55231880-55260549 GCF_004010195.1 Chiloscyllium plagiosum | reverse complement strand
GTGTGCTTCCAATTAAACCTGTTGGACTATAACCTGGTGTTGTGTGATTTTTAACTTTGTACACCCCAGTCCAACACCAGCATCTCCAAATCATAAACATATCATGGTCTTCTCCTTGATTTATACACCAATATTGTTCTCCTCACTAGTGAAAATGACACAAAGTATTTCTCTGGGCTAGAAATTCAATACTTCTTTCTGGGACTTGATGTTCACGAGAGGTGCACTCAAAATGTGGCCAAACAAATTGATTATTGACCTGTAAATCTTTTAAATACTGATGACAGTTTGTAAGAGCAAGAGAGTTTCCCAGTCAGCTGACCTGGAGAAAACAATGGCCAATAACTGCAGTATTTTGCCAAGCGGAATCATGGGCCAACCCAAAGAAAGTCCAAAGGTGCCAAGGCCTGCTTAGAACATGACAGTTGAAGAGAGAAAGAGTTATAAAAGCTGACATCCCAATTGTGGCTTTGACTTATTTATTGGTCCTAACTACTGGGATTTAGATGGTTCCCTGTTAGCAATGCCACTGTTGCGAGCTTTGTAACATTTTAAAACTGCTCAGATTTAATCTTGTTTCTAGAACCAGCAGGGACATTATCCAGTGGATACATTTAGATAGGGTGGCTGTGAGAAGATAGTTAATTTAACCAGTGATTACAGGCTGAATCAAGATTAATATGTGTATTTCCTTCGAACAGAAGTGGTTGATTACTTTCTGTAACAGTGCTGCATGGGTCATGGATGAGTCTTTATGTAATAAGACATAAACAGATCCCAAACAAAATCGCTCCTGTAATAAGGACAAACCTCAGTTTCCTTTGCACTTCTGATTGTTAACATAATCACTAGTGGTAGAAATTTCAGCTCTTAAAACTGCATTTTTCAGTGAGCTTGTCAGTGGTTGTTAATTACATACAAAACACAGAAAAGCTCCTGACATCCATCAAAAGAAATCATATGGCCAAGAGTAACATCGGAGCAACTACATCACAGACAGTCAATTGACCTTAATTATTAATATGGGAAGAGGTTCAGTGTCAAACCCACTGAATCAGTGGGAAAGGACAGTGTATGACCCACGGCCCCAGATCAGAATTTGACCCACTTTCCCGGAAAATGGGAATAAAACAGCATGTTACCTACTGTCTAGAGTGTGGAAGGAGAGAGCCTGACCTATTGTCTGAGAGTGTGGCAGTGTGTCATCCATTATCCCAGGGTGAGAAAGGACAGGGAGTCCAGGAAGGAGTCAGTGATGGGAGAGTCCATCAATGGAAAAGGACATCTTGGCAGGAAAGAGGGAGCGAGGAGAGCCCCCTATGTATATAGGCCAGCCACTTCAAACCAATCATGTAATGATGTGCCCCACTTTCTACATGTCATTTCAATAAAATAATTCAAAGAATAAGCATCTGATTCTGCTTGCCTGCCTATACCAACTTGTTATGACATAGGAGAAAGTGAGATCTGCAGATGCTGGAGATCAGAGCTGAAAATGTGTTGCTGGAAAAGCGCAGCAGGTCAGGCAGCATCCAGGGAACAGGAGAATCGACGTTTCGGGCATAAGCCTGAAGAAACGTCGATTCTCCTGTTCCCTGGATGCTGCCTGACCTGCTGCGCTTTTCCAGCAACACATTTTCAGCTGTTATGACATAGACAACATATTATCCAGCTAAATTAGCTTGTTAAGACCAACCCACTTACTGTTTTGTGGTGATCATGTTCAGGCTTGGCAAAAAACAGACTGAAATAACTCCACCCTTTATTTACACATGGAAAGCCCTTGACACTGATCCATCTTTCTCAAAGCCAGCTCTCAGAGTGATCAGAATCTCTGATACTCCTGCCTATATTTTTTTTTCTTTATTCAATTTCCACCACCAGGAAGGTTGGAAAACACCCGGGTGGCCAGTGACAAGCACTGCCCTTCACATCAAAGGGCAGTGCTGTGTGATCAAAACAGTAAGGGGAACCATCATTTAGATATTTTTTTTTTCTTTTTTTCTTTTTTTTTATTAACCCCCACACTACCGCGTAACTGCGGTAGTTACTCCTGCCTATATTCATCAACCAGGGCTCCCTGATTGGACCAGATTATCAGCCCCAATGAAGGAACTCATATTCTATGAGTTCATCTGGCTGACCTCGAACCAATCATGACATTCCTTCCCCTCTGAATCTGAGGACATGGGCCAGTTCATTTTTTTTGTAGCTCCTCCTGTTGCACTTCAGCATCTGATATGGACAGTGTGCAACACTCAGTAGCTTACCCCTTGTGCCCGAAGCAACTTGGAAGAAATTAATTCTTCTGTACAGGTGGCAAAGATATCAAGGAGGTGACACCCACTGTGTCCATCTCAGATTCTGAGGTCTCACCAACATTTGATAGAGACAGACAGCCCATGTGTTCTGGCAGTCGGAAAGGCAGCCGAGGTGCTGGGCACCTTTTGCTCCTGCACCATTTGCAAGTTTTCACATGGTCCACGTGCTTGTTCAGGACCATCACTCCTACCCAAACTTTATATGATACTGGACCTGACCTTGCATCAACCATGCCTCTCACCCATGCACAGCTATTCCCATGGTGCCTACACCAAACTTTGTCACCTGAAGTAAACGGTCTCTCTCACTTAGTGGACTCTTGTGTCTGGCATTAGCATTCTTGATGCTGTTTCATTCATCCGCCCAGGTCTGGAAATATCAGGTGTAACCCAATGCAGATTCTTCTCCCCATTAGCAACTCTGTTGGAGCTATCCCTGGGGTTGCATGAGCAGTCCTTTAATCAAATAGGAACTGGGATAGTTTGGTATCTAAAGAAGCTATAGATTGCTTCTTTAAGCCTGACTTCAAAGTTTGCACTGTCTTTGTCTGCCAGACTATTGGATGATGGATGGTATGGAGCTGTCCTTATATGGTGAATACCATTCAACTTTTGTAAATACTCAAATTCCCTGCAGGTAGACGATGGCCTGTTATCTGTGACCAACCCTTCCAGGAGACCATGTATTGCAAAAGATGAATGCAGTTTTTCGATCATCGTCCCCATGTTTAACCAATTAACTCTATGCACATGCAGCCACTTTGAGTGGGCATCCACAATGACTCAGGACATTGAGTCCATGGAAGGACCTGAATAGTTGATGTGTAACTGCGTCCGAAGTTTTCCCGTCTTTTCCCACGAATGTGAGGGAGCTGCTGCGGGTCAGTTTTGACCTTGCTGGCACTCTGGGTACTGCCCCACCAATGCAGCTACGTCTGCACCCAATCCTGGTCAGCAAACATAACCTCTCACCAACATCTTCATTTTGGAAACCCCTGAATGGCCCTGGTGGAGTTCAGCCAATATCTGGTGGCGACCTTAGCTCAGGACAATCACTCTTGCTCCCCATAATAATATGAGGAGAAAGTGAGGTCTGCAGATGCTGGAGATCAGAGCTGAAAATGTGTTGCTGGAAAAGCCCAGCAGGTCAGGCAGCATCCAGGGAACAAGAGAATCGACGTTTCGGGCATAAGCCCTTCTTCAGGACTCCTTATGCCTGAAACGTCGATTCTCCTGTTCCCTGGATACTGCCTGACCTGCTGCGCTTTTCCAGCAACACATTTTCACCCCATAATAATATGCAAATCTTGGCTGTAATTTTGTCTCCCTTGATCCAAAAACCTTTCAATTCTGGTTGTGATGGCCCTTTGGTTTCCCACATCACCACCAGCTGTTTCAGTTTTGGAGAAAGTGAGGACTGGAGATGCTGGAGATCAGAGTTGAAGAGTGTGGTGCTGGAAAAGGACAGCCAGTCAGGCAGCAACTGAGAAGCAGGAGAGTCGATGTTTTGAGCATAAGCTCTTCAAGGTTTGAGGCTGTGAGTGGGAACTCCCCTGAGGTGATGAGGTTGTAGATGGCCTGGGAGATGATGGTTTGGTGATGAAAGGTGAGGTCATGGTCAACGGGGCAGTAGGAAAAGGTGTTCATGAGTTGATGCCTGGCTTCAGCAATATAGAGGTCAGTGTGCCAAAATATCACTGTGCTGGCCCCCTTGTCTGCTGCTTTGATGGTGAGGCTGGGGTTGCAGCAGAGGGAACAGAGGACTGCGTATTGCGAGGCCGAAGTGGGTGACAGGGGTGGACAGATTGAGACAGCCAGTGTCCCAGCAGCAATTGGAAATTAAGAGATCAAGGGCAGGCAACAGACCAGCACAGGGTGTTCGGGTGGATGGGGTGTGTTGGAGGTGGGAGAAAGGGTCCTCAGAGTGTGGGTGGGAGTCTTGATGGAAAAAATAAGCACGGAGGCAGAGGCAGCGGAAGAAAAGTTCAACGTCGCAATGCATGTTGAATTCATTGATCCAGGAGCATAGGGAAACGAAGGTGAGGCCTTTACTGAGGACTAATCGTTCATCCTCAGTGAGGGGGATGTCTGGGCAGATGGTAAAACACAGCAGGGCTGGGAGTTGGGACCTGGTGTGGAGTTGGAGCTGGGAATGGGGGTGGTGACTATCTCTGGAGTGGGTGTGGTTTTAGGATTGTGGGTGATGTCACTAATGGAAGTGACGCTCACTCTGGGGGCAGGGGGCTGTTGTGGCCTCTATGGGGTTGGAGACTGTTGTTGGGAGATCCCCTGAGATGATGAGGTTGTGGATGGACTGGGAGATGGTGATGGGAAGTGAGTCATGGTCAAAGGGGGAGTAGGAGGTGTCACAAGTTGGCGCCTGGTTTCAGTAGGTAGAAGTCAGTGCACCAAACTACCAGAGCACTCCCCCCACTTATCCGTTGGTTTGCTGGTGAGGTTGGGGTTGGTGCAGAGGGGGTGGAGGGCTGCGGATTGCAAAGGTAAGAGGCTGGAGTGGGTGAGGGGGGGTGGACAGGTTGAGGCGGTCAATGTCACAGCAGCAATTGGAAATGAAGATATCCAGGACGGGTAACAGACCAGCACGGGGTGTCCAGGTGGATGGGCTTATGCTCGAAACATCAACTCTCCTGCTCTTCGGATGCTGCTTTCCAGAACCACACTCTTCAGCAGTTTCAGTTTTGCCAGGACTGGATCTTTCTGCATCTAAAGTCTGATATTGTCACCTGTGACTGTAAGTGTGTCCAGAAAATTTAAAACCATTACCGACTCTTCCAGTGACGATATCACGTGTGGTGTCTCTGCCAGAGTGAAGCAGCTCAATGTATCTGTATTTGCTACTTGGCCTCCTGAATGGTGTTCCAACTTGCAAGTATACGTATTTAGTATTAGAGCCCACCGCTCAGCCTGAAGCTATGGCGGCACTGTCTTGTCCTTTTTAAATAGACTTAGCAGGGGTTTGTGGTCTGTTATTATTAAACATTTACATTCTTAAAGGAATTGATGGAACTTTGTGACTCCAAGTATGAAGGCCAAACTTTCCTTTTCTATAGGACACGCATACTCTGCACTAGCCAAAGTCCCTGGATGCCAATGCTTGGGGTGTTACCCTCCATTTGGCCATCTATCAGCTAATGCTCCCTTGATGACATATGGGAGGGCATCGCATGTCAATACCAGATCTCGTTTGGGATCACAGTGTGCCAACAACTTAAACGATGATGGCTGTTTCTTCACTTTTCTGAAAGCTATGGCTTGGCTGTGTGACCATTTCCACAGCCAACCATTTTTTTAAAGAACTAATGCAAAAATGCCAGGACTGAGGCCAGATATATATATGAACTTTCCATAATAGTTCACCAGCCCAATGAAAGACTTAAGCTTTGGTACTAATGTGGGAGCTGGGGCACCTTTGATTGTCCTCACTTTATCTTCCAATGTGTTTAACCCAGTCTTATCGACTCTATTGCCCGAGGAGGTCACATGGAGTGCCTGGACCACATATTTGTCCCTTCTAAGGCATACGCCCACCTGGGAGAAATGTCTAAGGACTATATCCAAGTTCTCTAAGTGATCCTTCTTGGTCTTTTTAAAAACTTTATTCATTTGTGGGATGTGGGCGTTGCTGGCTGGCTAGCATTTATTACCCATCCCCACTTGCCCTTGAGAAGGTGGGGGTGAGCTGCCTTCTTGAACCAGTGCAGTCCACCTGCTGTGGGTTGACCCACGATGCCACTAAGGATGGATTCCAGGATTTTGACCAGTGATACTGAAGGAACAGCAACATATTCCAAGTCAGGATGGTGAGTGGCTTGAAGGTAGTGATGTTCCCCTATATCTGCTACTCTTGTCCTTCTAGACAGAAGCGGCCATGGGTTTGGAAGGTGCTGTCTGAGGACTTTTGGTGAATTTCTGCAGTACCTCTGGTAGATAGTACACACTGCTGCTACTGAGCATTGGTGGTGGAGGGAGCGGGTATTTGTGGATGTGGTACCAATCAAGTGGGTTGCTTTGTCTTGGATGGTGTCAAGCTTCTTGACTGTCGTTCGGGCTGCACTCATCCAGGCAAGTGGGGAGTATTTCACCACACTGCTGACCTGTGCCTTGCAGATGGTGGGCAGGCTTTGAGGAGTCAGGAGGTGAATTACTTGCTGCAGTATTCCTCGCATTTAACTTTTGTAGCCACTGTGTTTATGTTGTGAGTCCAGTTGACTTTCTGATCAATAATAACCCCCCGGATGTTAATATGGAGGATTCAATGATGGTAGCACAGTTGAGTGTCAAGAGATGGTGGTTAGATAGTCTCTTTTTGGTGATAGTCATAGCCTGGCATTTGTGTGGCGTGAATGTTCCTTGCCATTTGTCAGCCCAACGCTGGATTTTGTCCAGATCTTGTTGCATTTGAATATGGACTGTTTCAGTATCTGAGGAATTGTGAATGGTGCTGAACATTGTGCAGGCATTAGTGAATATATCTGACCTTATGATGGAAGGAAGGTCATTGATGAAGCAGCTAAAGATGGTTGGGCCTAGGCACTACTCTGAGTAACTCCTGCAGAGATATCCTGGAGCTGAGATGATTGACCTCTGACAACTACGATCATCGTCCTATGACTCCAACAACCAGAGAGTTTGCCCCCGATTCCCATTGATTCCAGATTTGCTAGGGTTCTTCAATGTCACACTTGGTCAAATGTTGTCTTGACGTCAAGGGCTGCCACAGTTCCCTCACCTCCGGAATTCAGCTCTTTTGTCCAAGTTTGAACCAAGACTGTGAGGTCAGGAGCTGAGTGGGCCTTGCAGAATTCAAACTGGGCGTCACTGAGCAGGTTATTGTTGAGCAGGTGCTGTTTGATAGCATTTTTAATAACACCTTCCATCACTTTACTGATGATCGAGAGAAAACTGATGGGACGATAATTGGTCAAGTTGGCTTTGTCTTGCTTTTCATGTCCAAGACATACCTAGTCAATTTTCCATATTGTCGGTTAGATGCCAGTGTTGTTACTGTACTGGAACAGCTTGGCTAGGGACAAGCATGTTCTGGAGGCTTCTGTATTGTTGCTAGAATGTTGTTAGGGCCCATAGCCTTTGCAGTATCCCTGTTATTAACATGCCATGTGGGTAAATGGAGGCATGGGGTAGACCTTGTAAAATGTTCTCCATCCTCAGCTGAAATATTGCACAGGCTGACGTAACCCCAAATGGCAGTCTTGTATATTGATACAAACTCTTTTGGGTATTAATTGTAGCAAGCTTCTGGGAATTTTCATCCATCCACAATTGCAAGTATGCATAGCTCATGTCAAGCTTTGTGAAGGATAGCCAGCTTTGTGAAGGATAGCCAGCTTTGAGGAATTAGGTATTTATCCAGCTGTAAAAAGTGGTTTACTGTTTGTTTAAAATCCCCACAAAGCCAAATAGACCCATCGAGCCTCACAATCGGTACGATCGGTGCTGCCCAACCCACAAACTGTGCTGGTTTGATAATTCCTTCACTTTCCAGCCTCCAAATTTCTGCCTCTACTGGCAAACGACCCAGGAAGGGCCTAGAATCGCAGTATTGTTTTCCTGGTCAATATGGTCTTGGCTCCTTTGATAATCCCTAGACCTTCCTGAAAAATGGCCAGGTGTTTAATTCGGACTTCACTCAGGCAGCCATTTTCTCATTGAAAAATGTTGAGCCAATCAGGTGAACCTTACTCAACCATCAAGCTTAGGCCCGAGTCTTTTACTACAATTAGTGGGAACTGAACCAGCTGCTTCTCATCAGAGACTAGAACCAAAGTTGTACCCTTAACCTGTAAAGGCTCCCAGTATAGGTTCTCTGTCTAGCTGAGGTCTGGTGCAAACCTAAGGGTTGGAGTCCAGAGCGAATTTTGTTGAAGACTGGTTCACCCTCCATTAGAACAGGGTGATCAGTTAACCAGACATTTATTTTGATTGGTTCTGATTTTAATGTTGCTCAGCAATTTTACTGTTCCAAACCAGATGTAGATAAACTTTCCTGGGATTGCACTCTCCTGGATACTGGCCTATGAGATCTCTTCCTTAATTTAGGTCTAGTGGGATTCTTTTGCTATCTCGAGTCTGCATATCGGAAGTAACAATAAAGGCTTGCCAACCTAGATCCTGAAGTACATTTTAATTGCTTGACCAAGGCATGGCTTGGTTTTACTGTGGGTTGACCGGTTCAGGATATGCCCTGAGTGAGACTATGCAATTGACTTCACTCAAGTGGTGTTCCCCAAGCTCTGTCGGACTGACAAGGATGTCGACTTCCATTGGAATACCCTCCCAGTCATAAGTTCCACTTGTCGCCTTTTTAAATGATAAAGCCAGTTGTAGTACCTGTTTGAAGTTCAGTTGGGCTTCAGCTAATATGAGTTTTTGCATGGTTAAATCATTAATCCCATATACCAAACTGTTTTTCAGCATCTCATTAAGGGTTTAATCAAAGGCACATGCCTCTGCCAGTCATCTTAACCGAGTCAAAAATCCTAATACAGCTTCCCCGATTTTCAAATTGCTGAGTAAAACCGATAGTGTCTCTATGTCATTTGTGCAGAAAATATAATACATGAAAACATAATACATGATTTACACATATTGGCCCAGTCTTCAACTGGGATCGAACAGCTCAAGCTTCCCAAATAATGGCTTGATGTCAGAAATGCTTACCCCAACTTTAAAGATGACTATTGTGAGCAAATTTCTTCAGGAGCATGCATTTCTCTTGTCACCACTGAAATAACTCCACAGAGGCCATTATTCTGTCACTGAGATACTTTCTATTTACATGTGGACAGTCCTTGACACTGAGAGTCAGAGTGAACAGGATGTTTAACATGCTTGTTTATATGTCAGCCAGGGCTCCCTGTTTGGACCAGGTTAACAGCCCCAAAAAGGGAACTCATATTTTATGAGGCCCATCTAGCTGACCTCTTTACAATCTTTACACAGACCTCTCACCATCCTGCTGAAAATCAGCTCTTGTTTAACCCATTGTCCTACTCAATTTCAAGAACATGAAAAGTAATGTCTGGTCCACTGTGGTAAGTGAGCAGTGAGGAATGAATATTGATATGGGAATGCCCCACGCTTCTTGCAGTAGTGCTGCAAATCCTTAATTAGAACAAGGAATCTCGGTTTGGTTTTATCATCCTCTTTTTAAGCAACTTTTTCTTATTATCACATTGCCTTTCAAGTCTGGATTATATGTTAAATCTACAGAGGTTCATAAACATAGATTTCTCAGAGAGTGCTTTGTTGCTCTAATCTAGCGCTCTTTAGAAGTATTGTATGCCCTAACATCTGAATGCCTGTCAAATAACTGGATTGTGGATTCAATGGGCCCCACCAACAGACTAATTTTACTGCCTGAGGCCTTGTCAGGGCTTGGCAACTCACAGTTCTCACGGATTTTCAATCTATCACAAGGGAACAGACATGGCCAAAAGTGACACTTAAATCCTCCATGTTCTCTCGACCTGCTGTTTGACGTAATATCTGAAATTAAATCCAATTACTATTACAAAGGAGAGAAGGAAATTGAAAGGTGTTGGGCTTTTCCGATACGTGACTGTGTATGAGAAAGTCACTAATTAGATTCATTACTTTGACTCTGATACATAGCTTCAGTCTCCTTGACTTAGTCACTTTTGGGCTTGGACCCTTCCAGGTATTCAAATGTTTGCCGTAGTTTCCCTTGCAGCTCAAGCGAGAGGCCCACAGAACACAAGTTTCTGGATAATTCAATCCCTGGGGAGATTTACTGGAGGCTTAATGACTTTCTGACTGTCAGTGCAGCTGATCCCACCCCATCATAACACTGCTTCATTTACTAATCCATTCAGCAGATGTACTCAATCCACAACACCTCTGCTGAATTTTCACATGCATTTCTCCTCCTTGTAACAACATCTAAAAACCATTATTTTCCTAAATTAAATACAAATCCAAACCAAAACTTGGTATATATCTGACAACAGGACTGTCTGAAGTCATTTACTATAATGTGTATAAATGGGTAACTTCTCCCTGCTAGATATCTTTTTTGCTTCCTCTCAGCCTAGATAGGAAATCGCTTTACTTCCACTTGACTTTCTCAACTCATTTATGCCAATAATATGGCAAAGATTGACCTAACTGCCAATGGAATCATGGATACAAATCATTATCCAAGAATTTCAGGTTGTGGCTGATGGAAAATGACACCATCATCTATCTTCAGCCTATGTCTTCCATTCAATGCAATGTTAAGGTATCTTGATATGCAGCATGGGTCAGATATTGGCAACCATGTGTTTTTGCAATGTTTGGTAGATGAAGAGACACTCCAGAGGGAGTTTTACTCTGTATCTAATTCCACACTGTACCTATCCAGGGAGTGTTTGATGGGGACAGTGTAGTGCAAGCTTTACTCCGTATTTAACCCTGCTTTGCCCCTGTCCTGACAGTGTTTGATGAGGACAGTATAGAGGGAGCTTTATTCTGTATCTGACCCCAAGCTATACCTGCATGGATAAGGGAAATACAATTATTGTGGGGTAATGTGCATAGGCGGGAGGAAGAGATACATAAGTCATTCAGAGTTCCCAGTCAAAATCATCTTGCTACTGAGTGTCCCGAAAGGGTACATGGGCAGAGATCAGGTGAAACATCATTGGACCTGGCTCTGATTCGCACTATGAATGGTCTGTTAACATTCACTCACTAAACTCATGTATGAAGTTGACTATTTCTGTGAGATATAACATGTGGGATGCAAGCACAATTGAACTCATTCCCAACCAACAATCATCATCAGTGAAAGAGCAAGAGAAATGATAGGCAAAGTAGAGTCTGATGACTGGAGTGAACCCAGGCAGTAATATTATTGGTGCTGAGAAGCAGGCTGTATGTGAACTGTCACTGTGATAAACAGCAGCACAGGAAAAGAATTGTGTGCTGATCAAAAAAGGCATCATGCCTTTGCAAGAGCTGCAAGGAAGGCAGCTGTTGTCTGTTAAAACTGGGATGGGCCTTCATGAATGTTGTAGCAAATTTTATTGTTTCATCTTCTCTGTCTCACCCTTCCTGAAAAATCTGGCATTGTCTACTTTTCCAGCCCATTCTGGGAATGAGCTGTCATGGGAATGAAAGCTCAACTGCTTGTATGTATTACTGCATTATGTATATAAATTCAGTCAGAGCCCAAATAGAAAAAGGATAATTGCATTACTCTTTTTCCTATTGTATTGACTGCTGCTCTTCCAAAATTCTTTATTTTTTGCCTCTTTTAAGATGCAAATCTGCCATTTTAGTCACTCTTCATCCTTGTATTGCTAACCCTTCAGGTTGTCCTGGAGTAACTCCAGGACACTGCTGCAAGCAAAATTAACCTAAGAAAAATAAGTGGGCTTCAAGCAACAATTTTAAAATTATTTTCTTAAAATACTCCCATGGATGATTGGAAAATGTCTCTGACTCACGGTTGAGATTTATCCAATCACTTAACAAAGATTTGTTCATTTTTCAATTAGCTGTATGAAAACAGTTTGCTTGGAGGACAGCATAGGGGTTTAAGATGGCATGGGACATGTGAAATCTCCAGGAGTATACCCATCCAAATTCTTCTTCCTTATGTTCTTGGTGCTAAAATCAAGAGTCATCCACCCTCTCCTAACTTAATTGATTCTGCAGATATCTATATTTCCCTCAGCTTTCTTTTCCTCCGATCTGCAGGCTTTTAAAATCCCAGATAGCTTTAGCTAATTGCTACTTGTTGCTCACCTGCATTCTTACTCATCCCAAAATCATCAGTGCTTTATTTTCCTGATCCTTAGCCTTTCTCCTTGGTTTTGGAATTTAAAAAGAATATTTGAAAAACACATAAAATCAAAAATCTGCAGATACTGAAAATCTGAAACAAACATGTGAATGCTGGATAAACTTAGCAGGTTGGGCAGCATTTGAGAAGAGAGAAACAGTAAATCTATCTGGGAATTCTGAAGAAAAGTTCAACATGTTAACCAGATTCAAAATTCGGTTTCTGGCTCCACAGATGCTGTCAGACCTACTGAGTTTCTCCAGCATTCCACATGTTCGTTATCTCAGTAAGACAGTCTTCCCTTGCAGAAAATGCAGAACTTTTTTTTTCAACTTAGGAGGAGACAGGAATGAGCTAGGAAGGCTCTCTTCAAGTAATGTGATGATGTGATCAGTGAGATTTATGTCATTAAGTAGTAATAAATTCTTCCTCTGCTACAGAAATACTAACCACCACATCAAGCATAGCTTTTTAATCACTCACCTCACCTTCTTTAACCTTCAATCTTTCTCAAAATCCAAAACACACCACCACTGTCCATTCCTGTTTCTGGAGGCTCCTATTTCAAGAACAAGATCATTGCACCAGGTCCACACAGAGTTCTTCTTTAAGTTTACATGTCATTCCTTGTACTCCATACTATTCATACCTCAGCTCCACCACATCAGCTCCAGCAGTCAGTTTACATCCACTCAATCTATTTTATCAAATCATTCTGCACAACAGAAATGTGGAGGTGATTTATGGAGCATTTGCTGTGAGTATTGGATAACTTTGTCCCACTGAGACAGGTAAGGATAGGTATGGTAAAGGAGCCTTGGATGACAAGAGCAGAGGAGTTTCTCGTCAAAAGGAAGAAGGAAGCTTGCTTAAAGTTGAGGAGGCAAGGATCTGGCACAGAAAATGAGGTCTGCAGATGCTGGAGATCAGAGATGGAAATGTGTTGCTGGAGAAGCGCAGCAGGTCAGGCAGCATCTAGGGAACAGGAGAATCGACGTTTCGGGCATTGGATCTGGCACAGCTTTACAGGATTACAGAGTAGCTAGGAAAGAACTCAAAAATGAACTGAGGAGAACTAGGAAGGAGCACGAAAAAGCCTTGGCATGAAGGATCAGGGAAAACTCAAAGGCATTCTACACATACGTTAGGAATAAGAGAATGATCAGACAGAGGTTATGGCTGATCAGGGATGGTGGAGGGAACTTCTGCATGGAATCTGAAGAGGTAGGGGAGGGCCTAAATGAGTTTTTTGCTTCAGTATTCACTAGAGAGAGGGACCTTGTTGATAGTGCTAACACTGTGGATCGTTGAACAGATTGATATTAAGAAAGTGGATGTGCTGGAAATTCTGGGAATCATCAAGATAGATAAGTCCCCAGGGTCCGTACCAGATTACTACGGGAAGTGAAGAGTGAAATTGCTGCGCCTTTGGCGATGACCTTTGCATCCTCACTCTCCATGGGAGTAATACCGGATGATTGGAAGGAGACGAATATTGTTCCTCTGTTCAAGAAAGGGAATAGGGAAATCCCTGGGAATTACAGACCAGTCTGTCTTATGCTTGTGGTAAGCAAGGTACAGGAAAGAATTCTGAGAGACAGGATTTATGACTATTTGGAAAAACATAGTTTGATTAAAGATAGTCAGCATGGCTTTGTGAGAGGCAGGTCATTCCTCACAAGCCTTTTTGAGTTCTTTGAGGATGTGACGAGACAAGTTGACAAAAGTCGGGCAGTGAATTTGGTGTAAATGGATTTCAGTAAGGCATTTGATAAGATTGCCCACGTAGCTCATTCAGAAAGTTAGAATGTATAGGATACAGGGAAATCTGGCTGTCTGGTTACAGAATTGGCTGGCTGAAAGAAAACAGCAAGTGATAGTGGATGGAAAGTATTCCGCCTGGAGATCAGTGACCAGTGGTGTCCCACTGGGATCTGTTCTTGAATCTCTGCTCTTTGTAGTTTTTATAAGTGACTTGGATGAAGATGTGGAAGGGTGGATTAGTAAGTTTGCCGAAGACACAAAGGTCAGTGGTGTTGTAGATAGTGTTGAGGGCGGTTGCAGTCTACAACAAGACATTGACAGGATGCAGAGCTGGGCTGGGAAGTGGCAGATGGCGTTCAACCTGAATAAATGCGAAGTGATTCATTTTGGAAGATCAAATTTGAATGCTGAGTTAAAGACAGGATTCTTTGCAGTTTGGAGAAACAGCAGGATCTTGGGGTCCACATACATAGATCCCTCAAAGTTGCCACCCAATTCGATAAGGTTGTTAAGAAGGCATATGGTGTGTTGGTTTTCATTAACATGGGAACTGAGTTTAAGAGCCATGAGGTTTTGCTGCAGCTCTATAAAATCCTGGTTAGACCACACTTGGAAAATTGCGTCCAATTCTGATCGTGTCATTATAGGAAGAATGCAGATGCTTTAGAGAGGGTTAAAAGAGATTTACCGGAATGCTGCCTGGATTGAAGGGCTTTTCACATTGGAGGAAAGAAGGAAGAGAGGTGACTTGATAGAGGTATACAAGGTAATGAGAGGCATAGATAACTAGCCAGAGACCTTTCCCCAGGGCAGAAATGACTGTCACGAGGGGTCATAATTTTAAGGTGATTGGAGGAAGGTATGGGGGGGATGTCAGAGATTGCTTCTTTCCACAGAGAATGGTGGGTGTGTGGAATGCACTGCCAGCAGCAGTAGTAGTAGAGTCAGAAACATTAGGGACATTTAAGCGACTGCTGGACAAGCACATGGACGGCAGTAAATTGCGGGGCACGTAGTTTAAGTTGATCATAGATTAAGATAAATGCTTGGCACAACACCGTGGGCCAAAGGGCCTGTACTGTGCTGTACTGCTCTATGTTCTATGTTCATTCCACCACTGCCACCCTTCCTCTTTTCATTCAAAAAAGCTTTAAAATCCACCTCCTTAAACATGTTCAGTTTGTTCCCTTCCTCCTTCCCTATTCCCGCTTGGCCAAGGTGTTTACAAAACGTAAAAGGTGTGCTGAACACTTTCTGCTGACAACGATGTCCTTTAAGGAGGCAATGTCAGTGAAGGGAGGAGCTGCCCATTGGACTCGGAAACCCTTCCAATATACCACAAGGGCTATTGCACAGGAAGCTACTGCAAAGACTGTCCAAATACAATCTTATTTCAACAAGTTTCCATTCTTTAAAGATTATTTCCCACTGATTCATGCAATGATGTAATTGTATTCCTAGTTATATTGTCTCATTCCCCAAGTGCTTATTCTCTGAGTTAAATTGTCTCATCACAGCACTTGCTTTAAAAAGACACTTCTGCTTATTATAAACTACCCACATTCTGTATTCACAAGCATGATGCCATCATCTGATGCTTCCCAATACTTTGAGCACAAACTTGGCTGGAAATAGCTCAGCAACAGTGACTGAGCATGAAATCCATTCACCTACTGGATTGCAACTTGGGCAACAGCCAGACCTCAGAGCAAACAATAGGCCTGGAGCACACACTGGTGTGAATCAAGAGCTCTGACCTTCCCACTACTAAGCACAAGCTGTTCTGAGCCTTGCTGCTGGCAATTGTATATTTAGATAGATGTCAAAGGTGATATCTTTAAATGTTGAACAAGAATGTTGCCTGACCTTGAGAATTGAAGATATAAGGACAGATTGGATAGATTTATCCTTAGAGCAGAGGAGGCTGAGGGGAGACTCAATTGAGGTGTACAAAATAATGAGGGGCTTGGAGAAAAGTTGACATAGAAAATCTCTTATTCCTAGCAGCAAGATTAATTATAGAAGACACAGATTTAAGCTGCTCAGTAAGAGGATTAGAGGCAATATGAGGAAAATTGTTTTCCCCCAGATGGTGGTGGGTATCTGGAATTCACCGCCCAATTTGGCATTTGAGGCAGAAACCCTCAACTTATTTAAGTGGATCCTGGATTTGCAGCTGCAGTACTGTCATCAGCATGGGTGTGGGAAGATGGGATTACAATGGATGGTTAGTTTCCTCAACTGGGCAGACGTAAGGGGCTTAATGGCCTCTTTCTGTGCTGCAATGCTTCCATGGGTCGATATTATAATACAGTAGATTCTTTGTTCTGTCTTTAATTACCTTAGTTCTGCCCATATAGAAGAAAAAGCAAACAAGTTCTCACCAATACACCAGGGAAACAAAGGGAAGGATGGATTGAAGGGTTAGTATTAGTAAAAAGAAAGTGCTAGAGAAATTAATGGCACTAAAAACTGATAACTCCTCAGAGTCTGATAATCTACATTCCAGAAGAAAGGTGAACAAGGAAACAGAACATGCATTGATTGCCAACTTTCAAAATCTGTAGATTCTGGGGCAATTAGAGGATGACCAATAGAACCTCACTGTTTAAAAAAAGAAGAGTGAGAAAGCAGGAAATCACCAACTGGTTAGACTAACATCAGTTGTAGGGAAATAGTGATGTCCATTCTAAATCATGTCAAAACTGGACACTTAAAACATACCAACAGTATCACTCAAAGGCAACATGGATTTATGAAAGGCATATCATGTTTGGCAAACCTACTGGAATTTTTTAGGACGTAACTGGTAGAATAGATGAGATAGAACCAGTGAATGTGACTTATTTGGATTTTTAGGAAGATTTTGATGAAGTCCAAGTCAAGGTTATTGTGCAAACTCAAAGCACATGTGATTTATGGTAATAGACTGGTATGGATTGAGAATTGGTTAGCAGACAGAAAATAAAGAGAAGGAATAAATGGGTCACTGGTAGAGTGGAAAATCTCTCCCTCTGAAAATATTGAATGG
This sequence comes from Chiloscyllium plagiosum, assembly GCF_004010195.1. NCBI lineage: Eukaryota > Metazoa > Chordata > Chondrichthyes > Orectolobiformes > Hemiscylliidae > Chiloscyllium > Chiloscyllium plagiosum. The sequence goes on along the minus strand of NC_057733.1, from coordinate 55,243,604 downwards.
AATTCTCAAGGGTATTAGGTAAAGGTATCAAGGGACAGGCAGCAAATGAATCTAGAGTTGAGATATTGATCAGTTAGCATCTAATAACTGTGTAGAGACCATTTTATTTTACTTTTCCACACCTTGATTGTGGAGTCGAACAGGAAAAGGACTGTTTTAAAAAACAAGGATTGTTGAAGGATTGTGAAACTTTTTAAAAGCAAATTACCTGACACTTATTGTAAGTGCTGTCTGCACAGCCGTCCGTGAGTTCAAGCAGTGAGGCAAAATCTAGTTACAGACAAGTTGGAGCCTCCTAACTACTAGCAACTACGAGAGTGGCTCCTAGGTAACTGAACAGCTTGTGGGTGTGAACATTCATATCAGAAGCCATTGGACCTCTGGAAGGAAAGGAGCTGTTTTTGCTCTGCAGTAAAAAGCCATCCCGAGCCTGAAGAGAGCAAGTTTATCTTCCCCCAGTTGTTGCTGTAAGCTTGGATTATTAAACCAGTAATAAGATATTTCATAATAGTGAACTATCTGCTTTATGCTTCCTGAAATCAAGTGAAAGAAAGAAAATCAAGCAGCAGCATTTTCTAACAAGCCAAAAGAATCACCTCAGCTAACCCTGTGGAAAGGGACTACTGAACTACCTTCCCAGTCTCTCCTTCCATTGATTCTGTCAATGCCTTTCTGTATGAGTGTGTCGGTGAGTTTATAAGGGAGTTATAGTTTTAAGTCATTAAATTTTATGTCAATTGTTCATAATTGTTTATCTGTAGTTAGAACCTAGTTAGTTGTAGTAAGTATTCATTCTTGTTCAGTGTAGAAAGCTGTTCTGTGTTTTCTGTCAGTCTGAATCTAAAAGACAGATAAATTAGGGAATTCTGCATACTTTTTAAAATCTATAACTTTTGCGACGACTCTGGGAAGGTGGGGCTTAATTTAGTTTAGGTGCTGGTCCGGGATTTATTTGAAACAGAGATAACTAAGGTTTGAATGTGGAATTAGTAAACTACACAGGTGAATAAAATCACCACGTTCTGTACTGCATTTAAGCCATGCCAGAGGAAACAGCAAAGGATTTCCTGCAGAAGGCAAAGTTGCCCTGGCAATCTTAAGGGAACTTTCAAAATCTAGGTTGATTGACTTGGTGAGTAACTGAAGGTAATATTGCCTGGCAGAGCTATGAGTGAATGATGGTTGACCATGGGTTGCATCCTCATCATGGCTGATTATAGGTTCATCCTTGTTGTTCTAGCTTTCTGTTTCCCTGAAGCAACATCAGTTGTGACTGAAGAGACCAACGCTGAAATGACAGTCGCAGTCGCAGAGGTCACGGTTGTATGCAGTCATTGATCTGCTAGAACTGCTACAATCCTTCCTTGGTGCCCGCTTATCTGCTGCAGCACTCATCAGCTTCTTTTCCCCTGTTTTGAGATGGTGGTTGTTCAGAGTGTTTCTCCATCTCATGCAGTCAACTGCAAGCCTTTCCCAAAACTCTGTAACAATATCAAGCTCTTTCATGTCCCTCATGTAGACATCCTTGTAGCACAGCTGAGGACGCCCAGTGGGTCTCTTCCCAGATCCAGGCTCTCCATAGAAGATATCCTTTGGGATGTGGCTATCCTCCATGCAGTGAACGTGGCTCAGCCAGTGCAGTCTCCACTGCCTGAGCAGAGTGTACACACTGAGAAGGCCAGCATGAGATAGAACCGCTGCACTGGACACTCTGTCTTGCCAGGATACAGCAGATGCTCCTCAAGTGGAAGGTATTCAGTCTTCTCTCTTGTCTGGCATATGTAGTCCATGTTTCTCTGCCGTACAGCAGTATGCTAATGATGCAGGTGTTGTAGACTGACATTTTTGACTTCACTGTCAGATTGGGATTTGTCCATACTCGAGTCGTGAGGCGAGCAAAAGTTGAGGCTAGCAAAAGTTGAGGCTGCTTTCCCAATCCTTTTGTCGATCTCTGTGTCCAAGGAGATGTTGTCAGTGATGGTAGATAAGGTACATAAACTGATGGACGAAACTGAGTTCATAGTCGTCAATTGTGATGACTGGCTGTGCCTCTGTGTCTTGTCTCAGGACGCTTATCTTCTTCAGAGTGATTGTCAGCCCAAAATTGTTGCAAGCGTGGGAGAGGCAGTCTGTCAGCAAATGGAGCTCCTGCTGGGTGTGTGTTGCAACTGCAGCATCATCGCCAAATAGTATGTCGCTGATGAGTGCTGCACATACTTTTGTCTTGGCTCTGAGGTGGGCCAGATTGAACAGCCTGCTGTCTGATCTAGTGTGTAGGTAAATCCCCTTCATTGTGGTGCCAAAGGCATGTTTCAGGAGCACAGCAAAAAAAATCCCAAAGAGTGTAGGAGCAAGGGCGCAGCCTTGTTTGACGCCGCTGCGGATATCGAAGGACTCAGAAGAGCTGCCATTGAACTGCACTGTCCCCTTAATGTTCCTGTGGAAGGATTCGATCATGCTCAGTAGTTTCGGTGGGCAGCCAATCTTCAGGAGAACCTTGAAAAGGCCATTTCTGCTGATCAGGCCAAACACCTGGTGAGGTCAATGAAGGCGACATACAGGGGCTTTTTCTGTTCTCTGCACTTCTTTTGCCTTGGTGAAGGGAGAAGATCATGTTTACTGTTGACCTTTTAGCTCGGTTACCGCACTGTGATTCCGGGTGTACACGTTCTGCCAGTTTCTGCAGGTGAGTCAAAATGACCCAAGCGAAGGCTTTGCCAACAGTGTTGAAGAGACAGATGCCTCTGTAATTGTTGCAGGCACTTCTCTCGCCTTTGTTCTTGTAGAGGGCAATGATCTTGGCATCCCTCATGGTCTATGGTATAGCTCTTTCTTGCCAGCACTAGCAGAGGACTTCATTCAATGGGAGCAGTAAGCTAGTCTTGCAGCACTCGATCAGATCAGGAGGATTCCCATCGCTTCCTGGGGCCTTACCTGAGGCCAGGCTGTCAATGGCCTTGCTGAGCTCTTCTATTGATGGCTCTGTGTCTAGCTCCTCCATGGCCGGCAAGCACATGATGGCATCAAGTGCTGAAGCGGACGTGTACTCTGGACATCAGAGTAGTGTTCAACCCACCTCTCCATCTGCTGGCCTTGGTCTGTGATTACTTCCCCGGTAGAGGATTTGAGGGGGGCTATCATGCTCTGAGTTGGTCTTAGTGCCTTCTTGATGCCCTCGTACAATCTCCTGATGTTCCGTGTTATAGCAGCCATCTGAATTTCCTCACTTAGCCATGTCCAGTACTTGTTAGCGCAATGCCTGGCAGTCTACTGAACCTTGAACCTGGCAGCCCTGAGAATCTGCAGGCTCTTCCCAATAGGTGACCACTTGTCCTCAGCTGGGACAACATGCTGGATTCAACAAGGAGGGGGTCATCATGGCTGCCTTAGCCTGAAACCAGTCGTGTGACTTGGTGAGTAACTGAAGGTAATATTGCCTGGCAGAGCTGAGCAGGCAGAGATAATTGAGGTACTAGTATGACACTTGAGCTTAGAGGAAATTTAAGAGAGATCATGTACTTTGTTTCAAGAAATATCAGAATCAAATGAAATTCAGTTATGGCCAAGAAGAGAAAATGAGGAAACTGGAGATGGAATTCCAAAGGGAAGAAAAAGACACAAAAAGAGCAGAGAAAGTTCAGGAAAGTGAAATGGAATTGAAAATACTGGAGATGAGAAAACTAGATTTAGAATTGCAAGAGAGAGAGAAAAAGTGAGAGAATATGAAAATCATCTTTAAAGTGGAAACAGGAGTTGATGCAGGCCTTTAAAAGGAGAATCTGAGGTATCCATTCCTGGTGAAGAGCTTATGCACAAAACGTCAACTCTCCTGCTCCTCAGATGCTGCCTGACCAGCTGTGCTTTTCCAGCACCACTCTTCGAAGGAGAATCTGACTCAGGATTTAAAGTCCAGTGACCAAATGTTTAAGTTTGCACAGGCCCCGCCAAAATTTGAGGAAAAGGATTTGGAGGCATTCTTTATGTAATCACAAAAATGACTAGGCAGATGATTGGACAAAAGAGGATTGGACCCATTGCTCATACAGAGTAAGTTGAAGAGTAAGGAAAAGCGCAGCAGGTTAGGCAGCATCCAGGGAACAGGAGAATTGACGTTTCGGGCATAAGCAATTCATTCCTGAAGAAGGGCTTATGCCCGAAACGTCGATTCTCCTGTTCCCTGGATGCTGCCTGACCTGCTGCGCTTTTCCAGCAACACAGATCTCCAGCATCTGCAGACCTCACTTTCTCCTCAAAGTTGAAGAGTAAGGCAGAGGAAAAAAGAAAAGTGTTGCCAAGGACAACAAAAGTGATGGCTGTAATAGAATTCTTTTTTCCTAAAAGTAAATGTGAAATTCTGAGATATTTAGGAATGTGTGGGTTTTGCTGGAAATTTGGTCTTACTATTGTTATAAAGCGGAGGTTGACCCCACTCTGAGACTAAAACCAAAACATCCAAAGAGGAGCATGTCGCCCCATAATCTGTAAAAGGAATGTGAAAAGTGGTGTAACCTGCTTTACAACAACTTCTAGTGGTTAAATAAAATAAATCCCTGACACTCACTTTAAAATCAATAAGTAACAATTTATTTAGATTAGATTAGATTACATTAGATTACATTACAGTGTGGAAACAGGCCCTTCGGCCCAACAAGTCCACACCGACCCGCCGAAGCGAACCCACCCATACCCCTACATTTACCCCTTACCTAACACTACGGGCAATTTAGTATGGCCAATTCACCTAGCCCTGCACATCTTTGGACTGTGGGAGGAAACCGGAGCACCCGGAGGAAACCCACGCAGACACGGGGAGAACGTGCAAACTCCACACAGTCAGTCGCCTGAGGCGGGAATTGAACCCGGGTCTCTGGCGCTGCGAGGCAACAGTGCTAACCACTGTGCCACCGTGCCGCCCATAAAAGGAATGTGAAAAGTGAACATTTATCTAACAGTGAACAAAATAACTAAACTATTAACAAACTGACTGATTATTCTCTAATAACGCAAGATTGTAAAGGCATGCTGTTTCAATAAATACAAGTCCCAGTCATATATATATATATATATATATATACATATATAAAAATTAGTCTCTCGAAATTACAGCTAGGTTACATGTCTTCCAGAATGTTCTGTGCCTTCTCTGTCAATTCTTGTCAGGAATATTAACTAGTTGTGTCATTGATACTGTTGTTACTTAGATGGTATTTTCTCTAATAGAGGAGGCTGTGGGAGCCAGCGACTCTGTCTTGAGAGCTGAGGGCAGTTAGCTCTAGCGGATGGCAACTAGCTCTGAGATCTTTGTCCAACTGGCCCCTTCATTTTATACCCATGATAACATATCAATATTTCTTACAATAGGACTGGTCCTATGTTGTCAAATGCATCAGACTTAAATTTAATAGTATTGGTATTTTGGCATCTAAATACCAGGTTCAAATTGATTGACTAAATTCTAAATCTGTTCTCTTGATAGAAACTATGCTTGGCCTGCTAACCATATGGCTTTCGATATAAATGTTTCAATTCGGGTGCTCTCTATGTACTTGCTAACTTTCAAGCAGCTGCTCACAGACATCTATTTTAAATCTTTCAGCACAGAAAAAAAGCACAGGACCTTTTAAAGGGACCATGTAATGCTTTCCCCTCAACAATTTACAATTTTATAATTATACAAACACCAATTTCTGAATTGGGTTAAGACAAGAGTGAGCTGAGCCATCAAGTTTGTATTTGCTTGTTCTGGATTCTCCACAAAAGGAAACCTTTCTCTGTGTATATACTATCAATTTAAAAGAAAAAAATTATGATTTTAAATATCTGATTCGATATCAAACTGCAACACTTAGTCACACAAGCAACATTTATGCAATTTAAGCTCCATGGTCAAATATCCTGTCAGCTTTCACAGTCCAGATTTATACAAAATAAGAGAATCCCTCATGAACATCTATGTGAAAACTGGAAATACTAAGAAGGTTCAAAAATAGCATCAAAATGCTTCTAAATCATTACTAAATCATTACCCCTCAACTGAGGCATGGTGACCTGCGTTAAAGTCACCACCAGTTTAGTTTCTCTCTCTCTCTCTCTCTAATGAAAGCCTCTCACGAGAGCCTCTCACAGGCGTATACCCCGTCACATACATACACATCCTCTTTCACATGCACTCACATGCACACTCACATGCTCACACCCATTCTGTCTCTCCTGCACATGCACACGTGTAGGTTTATGGGGTAAATTTGTATTTGCAGAATTACATATCGTTTTACTCAAAAACTGCATAAATCCATGTAAGATTCTGTAAGTCAAACTTTAGAAATAGAACCAGTCTGACTTAACATTGGGACAGACTTTAACCTCACACCTTTAATGTATTATCTGAGCTGAAATGGCATCTATTGTTAGAAAAGTTGAAGCTATCTTGAGGTTTTCATATTAAAGAACCAAAACTAGCGTATCCCATTCTAAAAGATGAAAGACTTCATCTAAAATTTGCTTAATATATCATTATGATTCCATGACACTATTCTGTTCCACAACCACCTGATGAAGAGGCAGCACCTCAAAAGCTAGTGCTTCCAAATAACCCTGTTGGATGATAACCTGGTGCTGTGTGACTTTTAACTTAATGAAACAACAGCCCTATGGGACTGTAGTGACTTTAAATAAATCTCAAACTCGGTTTGTGAGATGTCTACCTCAACTAGCAGATTTGAGTAGATTGAAAGCTTATACTAAGTACAGCAATTTCTAAATTGTGTTCTCGAGATATAATTTATAATTAATATAAATGAATTCAAACGTGGCTATTTCTAATTCAAACTGGCTGGGAAATTTTATGGGATTGTTGTAACCAATCCCTGCCAATTCTCTTATATTTATCTGCTATATAAAATTTACTCAGGGGCAACCAACTTGAAAGTGCTCTCAGGTTTTAAGGCAAGAAGGTGAGTGTCTAACATAACACGGGTGTTGGCAATCCAAGGAGTAACATCATTTAACACCTGGACAGCATTTCAGCTGCATTTCTTGGAGCCACAGGGGATGGAGATACTAATCAAGTATTTTGCATCAGTGTTTACTGTGCAGAAGGACATGGAAGACATAGAATGTGGGGAAATAGTTGGGAGCATCTTGAAAATGTCCATACTACAGAGGAGGAGGTGCAGGATGTCTTAAAACATACAAGTGGATCCCCAGGATCTGATCAGGTGTACCCTAGAATTCTGTGGGAAGCTAGGGAAATGATTGCTGGGCCCACTGCTGAGATACTCATATCATCTATAGTCACAGGTGAGATGCCGGAAGACTGGAGGTTGGCTAACGCTGTGCCATTATTTAAGAAAGATGGTAAGGAAAAGTCAGGGAATTATAGACCTGTGAGCCTGACGTCAGTGGTGGGCAAGTTGTTAGAGGGAATCCTGATGGACAGGATTTAATATATTTGGAAAGGCAAGAACTGATTAGGAACTGTCAGCATGGCTTTGTGCCTGGGAAAGCTGTCTCCGAATTTGATTGAGTTCTTTGAAGAAATAACAAAGAGGATTGATGAGGACAGAGTGGTAAATGTAATCTACATGGACTTCAGTAAGGCCTTCCACAAGTTTCCTCGTGGGAGACTGGTTAACAAGGTTAGATCTCATGGAATATAGGGAGGACAAGCAATTTGGATACAGAACTAGCTTGAAGGTAGAAGACAGAGGGTGATGGTGGAGGGTTGCTTTTCAGACTGGAGGCCTGTGACCAGTGGTGTGCCATAAGGATCGGTGCTGGGTCCATTGCTTTTCATTACTTATATAAATGATTTGGATGTGAACATAGGAGGTATAGTTGGTAAGTTTGCAAATGACACCAAAGTCGAAGGTGTAGTGGACAGTGAAGAAGGTTACCTCAGAGTACAACGGGATCTTGATCAGTTGGGCCAATGGGCTGAGGAGTGGCAGATGGAGCTTAATTTAGATAAATGTGAGGTGTTGCATTTTGGAAAAGCAAATCAGAGCAGGACTTACACACTTAATGGTAAGGCCCTGGGGTGTGTTGCTGAACAAAGAGACCTTGGAATGCAGGTTCATAGTTCCTTGAAAGTGGAGTCGCAGGTAGATAGGATAATGAAGAAGGCGCTTAGTATGCTTTCATTTATTAGTCAGAGTATTGAGTACAGGAGTTGGGAGGTCATGTTGCGGCTGTACAGGACATTGGTTCGGCCACTTTTGGAATCTGGTCTCCTTCCTATCGGAAGGATGTTGTGAAACTTGAAAGAGTTGAGAAAAGATTTACAAGGATGTTGCCAAGATTGAAGAATTTGAGCTATAGGGAGAGGCTGAATAGGCTGGGACTGTTTCATCCTGGAGTATTGGAGGCTGAGGGGTGATCTTATTGAAGTTTTCACTCATGAGTGGCATTGATATGATAAATAGACAAGGTCATTTTTCTGGGATAGGGGTGTCCAGAAGTAGAGGGAATAGATTTAGGGTGGGGGGAAAGACATAAAAGGGATCTAAGGAGCAATGTTTTCACACAGAGGGTGGTGCATGTATGGAATGAGCTGGCAGGGAAAGTGGTGGAGTTGAAAGGTGTGGTGCTAGAAAAGCACAGCCGGTTAGGCCATATCCGAGGAGCAGGAGAATCAACGTTTCAAACATAAGCCCTTCATCAGGAATGCCTCCTCGGATACGGCCTGACCGGCTGTGCTTTTCCAGCACCACACCTTCCGACTCTGATCTCTCACATCTGCAGTCCTCACTTTCTCCTAGAGGAAGTGGTGGAGGCTGGCACAATTACAACATTTAAAAGGCATCTGGATAGGTATATGAATAGGAATGGTTTAGAGGGATATATGCCAAGTCTGGCAAATAGGACTAGATTAGGTTAGGATATCTGGTCGGCATAGACAAGTTGGACCGAAGGGTCTATTTCCGTGCTGTACATCGCTATGACTCTAAATAGGTAATATTTAAACCAGCCTTTTAACAGGTGAATGTCAAAATAAATACTAGGCTAATTTTGCCGAACATTGTTTCAGAGAAAACGATAACCAAGTTAAAAATCTGAAAGACATGGAGCTGAGATTACTGCCTGAGAAGGCCAGATATTCATGGAATCCACTTCCTCAGATATCAAGCCAGCTCCTGTAAATTAGAGTGATGATGATATCTCATACATAACTTACACATAACTTCCTCTTCCTAAGATGTGTTTAGGGATGAGGGGGATGGGATGGGATATAAAACAAGGCAGATCAAATGCACCCAGTACTATCTTAAGGTGAGGCACTCCAAACTGTTTGAATCAGACTGCAAAGTGTATCCAGCACAGCTGCAAGAGGTCACAGGCACTCCTCAGAGTCATGGGAAGACGCTTCTTTTTAATATTATCTTCTCTTTGATCTAACTGGCTGTGCTGTTAATTTAGGAAAGATGCCATAGGCGAGCTCTTTGCAAATTTTTCCATGTCATGTTATAAACTGTCTTGCTATCAGGCTGGAAAAATAAAGGTCGCAGCAGAAAAAGGAAAGCTGTATGTAACTGCTTCTGATCTAATTTACCAGAAACTATCAAAACTCCAACTACTAAAATACCACTCTTCAGTTCTTCAGTTCAGGAAACACAATTGCTTGCCAGGTTTCTCTCTTCTAACTGCTTGCATGTTCCACAACATAAAGTCCAGCACAAGTACCAACAGGAGCACTTTCTTATTGTAGAGGACACAAACCTGGTCTTCACCAACACAGACATCTTCCACTAGAGGCAATTTGTGTGTGATCAGGATTAAAAAGCCTGGCCAATATTTCTTCTCTCTAACTTAAGCACTCTGTGAACAACGATGGTAATCCCTCTGATATTTTTCCAGGTGCAATTAACTCAGTACAGACAATAATTTTATCAAACATTTACTGCCCTACCCCTAATGCCCTGCCCCTAATTGCTCTTGAGAAGATCTACCTCCTTCTTCTGTTTATTACGTTCTTACGTAAGGGTATCTCTCTGTGTAACTGTGCAGTGTTTTGGTCCCATCGGATGCTATTAGTGGACATTCCAGATCCCAGTCTGAAATCTTGCTTGATAGATTATATTTTGTCTTAGTTTATGATTTTAATGAGTTTGTCTTTCACTGAAATATAACATGCAATACTGCAAATGCAGACTTCACAATAAAACAGATGTTTATTATACAAAAGAATTTTTAAAAATGGAATAAACCAAAGTATTTATATAAAACACACATTTAACTATTTCAAAACACAATAAAACCACAATCCATTAATCCCAACAACATCCCACTACAGTACTCAAACATCCAAACTACCGTATATACACAAGTAATAGTTTAATCTTTTGACTACTTTTTAAGGTTAAATTTATAGGATCAACTATTACATGGATACTATTTTTGAGGGGCTGAAATTCATGCCCATCAAAATTCATACCGTATCACCAGCAGAAGCCCAATTGATCTCAAAATGAATAAAGAAAAAAAAATGAATTATGGTAATTGTGAAAACCCAGAGCAGAACACAAAGCCAGCAGACTGGAAGACTGGGAGCAGAGAGTAACAAACTGGCAGGCTGGAAAACTGGCGTGGGGCGTGACAGCCGGCACACTCACTCCTACACATTGATCTGTTATATGATTAGATTACTTACAGTGTGGAAACAGGCCCTTCGGCCCAACAAGTCCACACTGACCCGCCAAAGCGCAACCCACCCATTTCCCTACATTTAACCCCTTACCTAACACTACGGGCAATTTAGCATGGCCAATTCACCTGACCTGCACATTTTTGGACAGTGGGAGGAAACCGGAGCACGCGGAGGAAACCCACGCAGACACGGGGAGAATGTGCAAACTCCACACAGACAGTCGCCTGAGTCGGGAATTGAACCCGGGTCTCTGGCGCTGTGAGGCAGCAGTGCTAACCACTGTGCCACCATGCCGCCTGTAATCTGTTATCTGTGAAGAAATAGGATTGACTTTTAAATGAGATATATGGAAAATTCCAGATTATTTGGCCAAAACTAAGGGGTCGACCTTTACATGAGATCGACCATTACTCAAGTATATATGGTAAATCCATCCTCTATCCTTATCTGTGGCTTAACTTCTCAGTCTTGGAAATCTTAAAGCTTTTTCCTTGATTCATCATATAATTGAGGATAAAGTTTCTCAGCTTCAAATAAACTCTTCAGGAGTTTAACCAAACACGTCTGGTCTGGAACTTTTACTAAACTCCTTGCACTGAGGTCACTTATTTTCAACAATTCTAAATTATTTTCTTCCTTTCTCAGGAAAAGAATCTTTACACATCTAGCATCAGCTAAGAACCTTGCAGAACTGTCCAATCTGAAATAAACAAAACCTTCTTTTATTTCCAAGTTATAGGTATGTACCCTAAGTTCTAAAAAAAAGCCAACATTTGCAAGCATAAGACATGGCACTGTTTACTTTGTTCACGAATAGAGTCATAGAGATATTCAGCATGGAAACAGACCCTTCGGTCCAACTCGTCAATGCTGACCAGATATCCCAACCCAATCTAGTCCCACCCGCCAGCACCCGACCCATATCCCTCCAAACCCTTGCTATTCATATACTCATCCAAATGCCTCTTAAATGTTGCAATTGTACCAGCCTCCACCACTTCCTCTGGCAGCTCATTCCATATACGTACCACCCTCTGCGTGAAAAAGTTGCCCTTAGGTCTCTTTTACATCTATCCCCC
>NC_057733.1:55217851-55231632 GCF_004010195.1 Chiloscyllium plagiosum | reverse complement strand
TAAGTGTATAAGTCCTGCTAAGATTTGCTTTCCAAACATGTAGCAGCTTGCATTTATCTGAATTAAACTCCATCTGCCACTTTTCAGCCCATTGGCCCATCTGGTCAAGATCCTGTTGTAATCTGAGAGAACCCTCTTCGCTGTCCACTACACCTCCAATTTTGGTGTCATCTGCAAACTCACTAACTCTACCTCTTTTGCTCACATCCAAATAATTTATGTAAATGACAAAAAGTAGAGGACCCAGCACCGATCCTTGTGGCACTCCACTGGTCACAGGCCTCCAGTCTGAAAAACAACCCTCCACCAACACCCTCTGTCTTCTACCTTTGAGCCAGTTCTGTATCCAAATGGCTAGTTCTCCCTGTATTCCATGAGATCTAACCTTGCTAATCAGTCTCCCATGGGGAAGCTTGTTGAACGCCTTGGATCACATCTACTGCCCTACCCTCATCAATCTTCTTTGTTACTTCTTCAAAAAACTCAATCAAATTTGTGAGACATGATTTCCCACACACAAAGCCATGTTGACAATCCTGAATCAGTCCTTGCCTTTCCAAATACATGTACATCCTGTCCCTCAGGATTTCCTCCAACAACTTGCCCACCACTGACGCCATCCCTCAGTCTCCAAGGCTCCAGGGAAAACAGCCCCAGCCTATTCAGGCTCTCCCTATAGCTCAAATCCTCCAATCTTGTTAATTCTGTTGTAAATATTTGCTGAACCCTGACGAGTGGCAGATGGAGTTTAATTTAGAAAAACGTGAGGTGCTGCATTTTGGAAAGGCAAATCAGCACAGGACTTCTTCACTTAATGGTAAGGTCCTGGAGAGTGTTGCTCAACGAGAGACCTTGGAGTGCATGTTCATAGTTTCTTGAAAGTGGAGTTACAGGTAAATAGGATAGTGAAGTAGGCATTTAGAGTCATAGAGTCATAGAGATATACAGCATGGAAACAGACCCTTCAGTCTACCTTGCCCACACTGACCAGATATCCTAACCTAATGTAGTCACATTTGCCAGCATATATCCCTCCATGTTGTCCATATCCCTGTAAACCTCTCCTGTTCATATACCCATCCAGATGCCTTTTAAATGCAGCAATTATAGCCACCTCCACCACTTCCTTTGGCAGCCCATTCCATACACACACCACCCTCTGTATGAAACATTTGCCCCTCAGGTCCCTTTTATATCTTTCACCTCTCACCTTAAATCTATGCCCTCTAGTTCTTGCATCCCCCACCCCAGGGAAAAGACCTTGTCTATTTATACTATCCATGCCCCTCATGATTTTATAAACCTCTATAAGGTCACCCCTCAGCTTTCAATGCTGCAGGGAAAATAGCTCCAGCCTATTCAGTTTCTCCCTATCACTCAAATCTTTCAATCCTGGCTGTCATGATTTGGAGATGCCGTTGTTGGACTGGAGTGTACAAAGTTAAAAATCACACAACACCAGGTTATAGTCCAACAGGTTTAAATGGAAGCAAAAAATTTTGGAGCGCTGCTCCTTCATCAGATGTGATTTTTAACTTTGTTCAACCCTGGCAACATCCTTGTAAATCTTTTCTTTACCCTTTCACGTTTCACAACTTCCTTCCAATAGGAAGGAGACCAGAATTGCACGCAATATTCCAAAAGTTGCCTCACCAATGTCCTGTATAGCCACAGTGTGACCTCCCAACTCCATTACTCAATGCTCTGACCAATAAAGGAAAGCTTACCAAATGCCTTCTTCACTATCCTATCTACCCATGACTCTTCTTTCAAGGAACTGTGAACCTGCATACCAAGGTCTCTTTGTTCAGCAACACTTCCCAGGACCTTACCAATAAATGTATAAGTCCAGCTCTGATTTGCTTTTCCAAAATAATGCACCTAATTTTTTTTTTTGATACGCTTTCCTTTATTGGTCAGAGCATTTAGTATAGGATTTGGGAGGCCATGTTGTAGCTGTACAGGACATTGGTTTCGCCCGTTTTAGAATACTGTGAGCAATTCTGGACTCTTTCCTATTGGAAGAATCTTGTAAAACTTGAAAGGGTAAAGAAAAATCCATTAGTCTCCAAACTATCTTTCTCAGACGTTTTTAAAAGACATCACCATGGCTATAAAGATACTTACAAATTAATCATTAAACCTCTTCAGACACACAGAAAACCTTTACAACACTAATTCCAATTCAAACATCCAGACTCAAAACACCTTACATCATACCAGTCACTGTTGTTCAGAATAATGCATGCAAATGTATAGTGCCTGTTTAGTGTGAATAGCATTCATTCAAAGTGTAATTTATTGTGAAGATATGTTACCTAAACTATTTAGTTAGAATGTCACTGACTGGATATACAGCTGTGTCTTATTTTTGTTGGACAGAAAACTTTGCAAAGCAAAAGACACTGGCTGTAGCAGGTAAAAAGTTGCATTTGCAAAGAAGGTAAACTGCTTGACTGGAGATATCAAACAGTGATCACAGGACTAGTTTATTGGCATCACAACATTATGGATTTGAACTCAGACAATCGGAAACGTAACTTTCCTTGAATAACAGACTTGTTCTCTCTTGCCTTTCTCTGAAACCCCTACCATCAAAGTATGTGAACTGAAAACCCACGAGAATATTACATCACTACAAGTAGATGGTATTGTGGCTCAATGGTAAGCACTGCTGCCTCACAGGGACCTGGATTCAATTTCAGTTTTGGGTAACTGCCTCTGTGTAGTTGGCACATTCTCCTCGTATCTGTGTGTATTTCCTCTGGGTGCTCTAGTTTCCTCCCATAATCCAAAGATATGCAGGTTATGAAGATTGGCTATGGGAACTGCAGGGTTAAAGGGATAGCATACAGGGGTGAGTCTGAGTGGGATGTTCTTCAGAGATTTGATGTGGACTTGTTGGGCCAAATGGCCTGTTCCCACATTGTAGGGATTCAATGAAAGTGGTGGCTCCTAAAAGAGAATCCAGAATCAATCACCACCATCTCTAACTAAAAACAGCTGAACCACATCTGACCTAGGAAGATGGGTGACTGTGGCTACAAACCAAAATTTACCAAGTTGTGAATCATCTTTTTTCTAAAAGTAACTGTACTTGGCCAAAATACTTTTGAGATAACACTCTGGAAAGGTTGGATTTTGTTTTATTTTTTCAGATGTGGGAGAGTGTCTGGGTGTGATGGTTTTCAAGAAGAGTAATTGTATATAGAACATAGAACGTTACAGCGCAGTAAAGGCCCTTCGGCCCTCGATATTTCGCCGACCTGTCATACTAATCTGAAGCCCATCTAACCCACACTATTCCATGTACGTCCATGTGCTTGTCCAATGACGACTTAAATGTACTTAAAGTTGGCGAATCTACTACTGTTGCAGGCAAAGCATTCCATACCCTTACTACTCTCTGAATAAAGAAACTACCTTTGACATCTGTCCTATATCTATCACCCCTCCATTTAAAGCTATGCCCCCTCATGTTTGCCGTCACCATACTTGGAAAAAGGCTCTCCCTGTCCACCCTATCTAACCCTCTGATTATCTTATATGTCACTATTAAGTCACCTCTCAACCTTCTTCTCTCCAACAAAAACAGCCTCAAGTCCCTCAGCCTTTCCTCGTAAGACCTGCCCTCCATACCAGGCAACATCCTAGTAAATCTCCTCTGCACTCTTTCCAAAGCTTCCACATCCTTCTTATAATGCGGTGACCAGAGCTGTACACAATACTCCAATTGTGGCCGCACCAGAGTTTTGTACAGCTGTAGCATAATCTCCGGAACTCGATCCCTCTATTAATAAAAGCTAAAACACTGTATGCCTTCTCAACAACTCTGTCAACCTGGGTGGCAACTTTCAAGGATCTGTGTACCTGGACACTGAGATCTCTCTGTTCATCTACACTACCAAGAATCTTACCATTAGTCATCTTAACCAGAGGGGTACCAATATCCTGGGGGGGAAATTCGCTAAGGCTATTGGGGTGGGTTTAAACTAATCCAACAGGGGGATGGGAACCAAAATTGTAGTTTGAGTATAGAAAAGGTTGAAAGAAGGGAGGTCCGAAATCAAGTTTCAGGAATGCAATATGGCACTGGCAAGCAAGAAGTTGGTTTGAAGTGTGTCTACTTCAACGCCAGGAGCATCCGGAAATAGGTGGGTGAACTTGCAGCATGGGGTGGTACCTGGGACTTAGATGTTGTGGCCATTTCAGAGACATGTTCAGAGTAGGGACAGGAATGGTTGTTGCAGGTTCCAGGATATAGATGTTTCAGTAAGAACAGAGAAGATGGTAAAAGAGGGTGAGGTGTGGCATTGTTGGTCAAGGACAGTATTACAGTTGCGGAAAGGATGTTTGGGGACTCGTCAACTGAGGGAGTATGGGCTGAAGTTAGAAACAGGAAAGGAGAGGTCACCCTGTTGGGAGTTTTCTATAGGCCTCCGAATAGTTCCAGAGATGGAGAGGAAAGGATAGCAAAGATGATTATCGATAGGTGTGAGAGAGACAGGGTAGTTGTCATGGGGGACTTCAACTTTCCAAATATTGACTGGGAACACTATACTATGAGTACTATAAATGAGTCAGTTTTTGTCCAGTGTGTGCAGGAGGGCTTCCTGACACAGTATGTAGACAGGCCAAAAAGGGCGAAGCCACATTAGATTTGGTACTGGGTAATGAGCCCGGCCAGGTGTTAGACTTGGAGGTAGGTGAGCACTTTGGTGATAGCGATCACAATTTGTTACGTTTACTTTACGTAAGTGATAGAAAGGGATATGTGTACACCACTGGGCAAGAGATACAGCTGGGGGAAAGGCAATTACGATGCGATTAGGCAAGATTTAGGAAACATAGGATGGGGAATGAAACTGCAGGGGATGGGCACATTAGAAATGTGGAGCTTATTCAAGGAAAAGCTACTGTGTGTCCTAGATAAGTATGTACCTGTCAGGCAGGGAGGAAGCTGTAGAGCGCGGGAGCCGTGTTTTACGAACGAAGTGGAATCTCTGGTCGAGAGGAAGAAGAAGGCTTATGTTAGGATGAGATGTGAAGGCTCAGTTAGGGCGCTTGAGGGTGAAAAGGTAGCCAGGAAAGACCTAAAGACAGAGCTCAGAAGAGCCAGGAGGAGACATGAGAAGTTGTTGGCGGATAGGATCAGGGTAAACCCTAAGGCTTTCTATCGGTATTTAAGGAATAAAAGAATGACAAGAGTAAGATTAGGGCCAATCAAGGATAGTAGTGGGAGGTTGTATGTGGAGTCAGAGGAGATAGGGGAAGCACTAAATGAATATTTTTCAATAGTATTCATTCTAGAAAACAACAATATTGTCGAGGAGAATACTGAGATGGCTGTAAATGGCTGTGGCTGTGCCCTGAATAGGCTAAATCAGTTTTTGTTCTGCCTGAGCACATTAGCTCAGCTTATAAGCAACATGAGGTACTTCAAGGGACAACTGCATTTCTTGGTCAGTTTTAAAGTACAGGTTGAAGTCATTTATAAACATTGTGTTCCAGTATGTACAATGCATGCAGTGTACAACTGCGTGGATGCAAATACCAGTTACAAGTAATCTTGACCATACCACTGATCATTGCAGATTGAAGATATCTCATCTCAGTTCATCTCTGCAAATAACATTATCTCAGAGTACAATGGGATCCAGATCAGATGGACCAATGGGCCAACGAGTAGCAGATAGAGTTTAATTTAGATAAATATGAGGTGCTGCATTTTGGAAAGGCAAATCAGGTGAGGACTTATAATGGCAAGGTCCTGGGTAGTGTTGCTGAACAAAGAGACCTCAGACTGCAGGTTCATAGTTTCTTGTAAGTAGACTGCTAGGTAATAGGGAGGCAATGGCCTAGTGGTAATATTGCTCAACTACTAATCTAGAAACTTAGAATAATGTTCTGGGGACCTGGGTTCGGATCCTGCCACAGCCGATGGTGGAATTTGAATTTAATTTTTTTAAATCTGGGATTAAGAGTTGACCGATGACCATGAAACCATTGTCAATTGTCAGAAAAACTCATCTGGTTCACTAATATCCTTTAGGGAAGGAAACCTGCCATCCTTACCTGGTCTGGCCTACATGTGATTCCAGAGCCACAACAATGTGGTTGACTCTCAACTACCCTCTGAAATGTGTTGAGAGTGTTTTGCTGGAAAAGCACAGCAGGTCCGGCAGCATTTGAGGAGTAGGAAAATCGATGTTTCAGGCCAGAGCCCTCCCGCCTTCTGAAATGGCCTAGCAAGCCACTCAGTTGTATCAATCACTAGAAAATCACAACAAAGAAATGAAACCAGATGGACCACCTGGCATCGATCTTGGAACCGGAAAAGACAACAGCAAAAACACAAACAGCCCTGTCAACCATGCAAAGTCCTCCTTACCAACATCTGGGGGCTAGTGTGGAAATTGGGAGAGCTCTCTCACAGACTAGTCAAGCAACAGCCTGCATTCTTACAGAATCATACCTTACAGATAATACCTCAGACCCCTCCTTTACCATCCCTGGATATGTCCTGTCCCACCAGCAGGATAGATCCAGCACACGTGGCGGCACAGTGGGATACAGTCAGGAGGGAGTTGCCCAGGAAGTCCTTGACAGCGACTCTGGGCCCCATGAAGTTTCATGGCTTCAGTTTAAACGTGGGTAAGGAAACCTCTTACTGGTTACCACGTACCGAACTCCTTCGGCTGAGGAATTGTTACTCCTCCATGTTGAACAACACTTAGAGGAAGCACTGAGGGTGGCAAGGGGACAAAGTGGACTCTGGGTGGAGGATTACACTGTCCACCACCATGAGTGACTCAGCAGCAGCATTACTGATCAAGCCGGTCGGGTCCTAAAGGATATAACTGCTAGACTGGGGTCTGCGGCAGGCGGTGAAGGAACCAACAAGAGGAAAAGACATACCTGACCTCATCCTTACTAATCTGCCAGCTGCAGAAGCATCTGTCCATGACAGGATCGGTAAAAGTGACCACCGCACTGTACACATTGAGAATACCCTCCATCGTGTTGTGTGGTACTATCACCGTGCTAAATGGGACAGACTTCAAACCGATCTAGCAGCTCAAGACTGGGCATCCATGAGGCGCTATGGGCCATCAATTGCAGGAGAATTGTACTCCAACACATGCAACTCTGCAACCTCATGGCCTGGCATATTCCAACTCAACGATTACTATCAAGCCTGGGGATAAACCCTGATTCCCTCCAAGCCACTCACTACCCTGACTTGGAAATATACCATCGTTCCTTCACAGTCGTTGTGTCAAAATCCTGGAATTCCCTCCCTACCGGCATTGTGGGTCATCCCTCAGCAAGTGGACTGCACCGATTCAAGAAGGCAGCTCACCACCACCTTCTCAAGGGCAAATAGGGATGGGCTATCAATGCTGGCCAGCCAGCGGCGCCCAAGTGAATGCACAAACGAATAAAAAAAGGTAGATAGGATAGTGAAGGGGGCATTTAGTACACTTGCCTTTATTGATCAGTGCATTGAGTATAGGAATTGGGTGGTCATGTTGCTATACAGGACATTGGTTAAGCCACTAGTGGAATACTGTGTGCAGTTTTGATCTCCCTACTGTAGGATGTTGTGAAACATGAAAGGATTCAGAAAAGATTTACAAGGATGTTGCTAGGGTTGGAGGGTCTGAACTATAGGGAGAAGCTGAACAAACTGGGGCTATTTTCGCTGGGGTGTCGCTGGGCTGAGGGGGCGACCTTTTGGAGGTTTATAATATCATGAGGGACATGGATAGGGTGAATAGACAAGGTATTTTCCCAAGCTGGGGAAGTCCAAATCTAGAGGGCATAGAATTTAAGGTGTGAGTGAAAAATTTAAAACAAAGGTAAGAGCAACTTTTTCACTCAGAGGGTGATGTGTGTATGGAATGAGCTGCCAGAGGAAGTGGTGGAGGCTGGTACAATTACAGCATTTAAAAGGCATCTGGATGGATATATGAATAGGAAGGATTTAGAGGGATATGGGCCAAACGCTGGCAAATGGGACTAGATTTATTAGGACATCTGGTTGGCATGGACCAATTGGACTGAAGAGCCTGCTTTCATGATGTACAGCTCTATATCTTCATGATTCTTTATAGAGGTCTATAAAATCATGAGAGGTATGGATAAGGTAGATAGCCAATAGCATTTTCCCATGGCAAGGGAGTCTAAAACTAGGGGAGATAGATTTAAGGTGAGAAGGGTGAGATACAAAAGGGTGCAGAGGGGCAACTTTCTCATGCAGTGGGTAGTGAGTTTCTGTTTTGGGCTGCCAGTTGCAAAAATTGGGTAGTGTGGATAAGTTTGGCTGAAGGGTTTGTTTCCATGCTGTATGCCTTTCTGACTCAATAATCCCAGGTGAATTTAAATGTCACATCTGTGAGCCATTAAGCATATGGGTACTGCAAGATCTCAAAAACTACAGAAGGACACTTAACTTACACCTACCCTTACCCTTACACCTTGCACGTGTACTGATTCACAGACATGCTCTGATTTGCAAATAATGCCTTTTTCTAGTGATGTCGGGCTGAGAAGGCAATGTTTCAGTACTCATTCAGCACTTGCTAACATCCTACAGTCTATTTCTGACATGATGTTTGATGCATTCATCAGAATAAGGTCCGATTACAAAGATGCATGCATGGGCAATCCATGGCCTTCCTTGTTAGAGTGCTCCATGTCCCATCATATGAAGGAGCATGCTAAACTGTCATTTTTGGGTGAATGTGAACTGCTCATATCACAATGGACCTATTTTGCTCCGTACGTACCCTACACAGGTTCATTGCAAGATGACTCATTGATGCAGTCTCTGCAGGGCTTTTCATTACTGTGTTATGATGCAACACAGGACCAGATATGCCAAGAAGATCAGGACCAGCAGCAATATCCAGGGATTGCCGAAAAAACTCCACATTAAGGTTTAAGTTTCCTTCAGGATGTGCAGGAGATACAAGAGGACTAAAGACTATCATCCCTGGTGTCATTACCTCCAGATGAGCAAGGCTAAAATTCATTGCAGGCTGAGGATGTTAGACTTGAAATATTAACTCTGTTTTTCTCTCCCACACGTTGCTAGACCTGCTGAGTTTTTTCAACACTTTTTGTTATATTTCAGATTTCCAGCATCCGTAGCATGTTGCTTTTATTTTAATGTATTAAGGCTATTTCGATGCAATATGTGCCAGATCACATGACTACATCTTGTTTCCCCATGATGAGGTCAGTGCTGCAGCACTGCTGGTAGACTTTGGTAACATAGCAGTCTTCATTTTTTTCCTTTCCTGACATAGCCTCAGATGTATGGTGTAAAAGCCTGTACACACATTGCATTGAGTGGGACATGTCAGAACTCAGCTGAGTTCATCAGTAGGAATCAGTCCCATTCCATCAATGTGCAAGTTATCTGTGATCATTGGCATAACACCTTTGAAGTCTGGGCAGGTACCTAAGAACTAGCAAGTTTTGAGAAGATTTGTAGCTCAGGTTGAGGTTCTGGAAGTAGGTTTGCTTGCTGAGCTGGAAGGTTCATGTGCAGACGTTTCATCACCATACTTCATTAACATTTTCAGTGAGCCTCTGGATGAAGCATGGCTGATGATTCCTGCTTTCTATTTATATGTTTGGGTTTCTTTGGGTTGGTGATGTCATTTCCTATGGTGGTAATTTCCTGTTCTTTTTCTCAGGGGTGGTAAATCGGGTCCAAGTCAATGTGTTTGTTGACAGAGTTCCAGTTGGAATGCCATGCTTCTAGGAATTCTCGTGCAGATCTCTGTTTGGCTTGTCCTAGGATGGATGTGTTGTTCCAGTCGAAGTGGTGTCCTTCGTCATCTGTATGTAAGGACATGAGTGAGAGAGGGTCATGTCATTTTGTGGCTAGTTGATGTTCATGTATTCTAGTGTTTTAGGGGAGAGTGGCTAGGGTTTCTGGGCATGTTTTGTCTGCTTGTTTGGGTTCGTTGCTGAGAAATCTACGGACTGTGTTCATTGGGTACCCGTTCTTTTTGAATGCAGATTTCTCAGTAACAAACCCAAACAAGCAGGCAAAACACGTCCAGAAACCCTAGCCACTCTCCCTTACATCAAAGGCATCTCGGAAATGACTGCCAGACTACTCAGACCCCTTGGCATCATGGTAGCCCACAAACCCACCAACACACTAAAACAGTAGCTAATGAACTTGAAAGACCCTATACAGACAACAAGCAAAACTAATGTCATTTATAAAATACCATGCAAGGACTGTAACAAACACTACATCAGATAAACAGGCAGAAATCTATCCACTAGGATACATGAACATCAACTAGCCACAAAACAACATGACCCTCTCTCACTAATATCCTTACATACAGATGAGGAAGGACACCACTTCGACTGGGACAACACATCCATCCTCTGACAAGCCAAACAGAGACACGCACGAGAATTACTAGAAGCAGGCATTCCAACCGGAACTCTATCAACAAATACATTGACTTGGACCCAATTTACTACCACCGAGAAAAAGAACAGGAAATGACATCACCATAGGAAATGACATCACCAACCCACAGAAACCCAAACATACAAATAGTAAGCAGGAATCATCAGCAATGCTTCATCCGGAGGCTCACTGAAGATGTTATCTAGTATGGTGACGAAACATCTGAACATGAACCTTCCAGCTCAGTGAGCAAATCTACATCCAGAACCTAGGAACTGTTACGATGTTTACACCTTTGAGAACTCTCATTTTTGTGGTTCATTTCTCAGGCTGGAAGTCTTCCTAGGATGGTTACCAAGGCTGACAATCCCATTAATTAACACCTGACTGAGATGGAGGGTAGTTACAATGGGGAAGGCAATGGATCAGTGACATTATCACTAGACTATTAATCTAGAGACCAATGTTCTGGGGACCTGAGTTCAAATCCTGCCAGAGCATACAGTATATGAAATCATTGGCTGTTTAACAGAAAACCCACCTGGTTCACTAATATCTTTAGAGAAGCAAATTGCTGTCCTTATCTGGTCTGACTACACAAGATCCACAGCAATGTGGTTGACTCTTACTTTTGGAGTGGGCAAAAATGTTGGCCTATCCATTGACGCCCACATCCTGTGAATGAATAATAAATTCTTCCAACAGGGCCATAACAAATTGGATAATAGGTCTCCTGAAAATGATACACCGATGCTTGGATAAGCGGGCGGGGGGGCTTGTTATTTATTCTGGACAGCTTTGCAAATAATCTAAGAATACTATGGTCTAACTGGAACAGGCAAAACGTGCACATGATGGATACTAGAAAACTGGGAGAGCCAGAACAGTCTTCCAAGGAGAAGAAAGAAAATATTGAGCAGGAGAAACATCACATCCAGCATGGTAGATCACTGCAGTGCAGGAGTAGCGAGCCAGATAGAACCCGACACCTGCAGAAGTGATCACTCCTTGTTTGTAAAATTGCTAGTATTCCAGTCATTTCCTTATTGAGAGAACAGTGTGGGGTATTCAAACCAGAATTGGCAATAATACAGGCCTAACAAGTTCCTTTAGGATGAAAACTAGGAGCAACAAGCCTAGAGAACCTTAGATGTCTAGGAATATTCAGAACTGGATAAGAAGGGAAAAAAGGTGTTTAAAAAGTCTAAAGGGAGCAAATCAACAGAGATCCTACTGAAATATAGAAGGTTGAGGGGAGAATCTTAAGAAATCAATTAGTATACCATTGTTGGGAAATGAGAAAACATTGGCTGGTAAGATTAGAGAAAATTCCAAAATATTTGTAAGGATATCAAGGGAAAGGGATAACTAGGGAAAGAGTAAGGACCATGAGGGACGAAAGGGGCAATTTGTGCATGGAGCCTGAGGACAATGGCAGGATGTTAAATGAGTATTTCATGTTTGTCTTAACCATGGAGGAGGATCTAGGTTTGGAATTCAGGAAGAGGGATTGTGACACTCTTGAGCAGTTTGACAGAGAGTGAGGAGGTATTGGAGTTTTAGGCAGGCTAAAAAGCTGACAGATCTCCAAGTCCAGATGAGTTATATCCCAGGCTGCTATGGGAGACGGGGGAGGAAATCACAGGGGTTCTGACCCTAACTTATAATGCCTTTCTGGTCACAAGGCAGCTGTCTGAGGATTGGAAGACAGCTAATGTGGTCCCACTTTGCAAGATGGGTGGTAAAGATAAACTAGGGAATTACAGACTAGTGAGTCTCACATCAGTGTTAGGGAAACTATTGGAAACAATTTTGAAGGAGAGAATTAACCTACACTTGGAAAGGTAAGGTTTGATCAGGGATAGTTAGCATAGCTTTGTCAGAGAGGGATCATGCCTAACAAATTTGATAGAATTTTCAAAGAGGTGATCAGGCATGTGATGAGGATAAATTGATAAAGATATATACAATTATGAGGGGCATGGACAGGGTCATAAAGGGCAGCTTTTCTCCATAGTTAAAGGGTTAATAATGGGGAAAGACACAAGGTTTAGAGAGGTTTTGAGGAAAGGTCTTTTTACCCAGGGGGTTGGAATGCACAGCTTGAGACGGTAGTTGAGGTGGGGAACCTCATATTCTTTAAAAAGTACTTGGATGAGGACTTGAAATGTAATAACATACGAGGCTATGGGCTACCTGTAGGAAAGTGGGACTAGTATAGGTTTAACACAGTTTTTGTCTGAGTAGACTAAATGGGTCAAAGGGCCTTTTCTATATTGTATAATTCTATGGGACAATGAAATGTAGCTTCTGTTTGTTTTTTTTTGTTAAGCTAGTGCTAAATAAAAGTAATGTTTTGACGCTTCTTGTATGTGATCTCACACTCAACAACAGGCAATATTGAATCTCTGGAAAGAGTAGTGACAAGGTTTTAAGCTGGGGCAAGTCTAATGGCCTGGATCTGAAACTATGATAGACGTAAGACTGTGCCCTTGTAAATCAATAAAGTTTCAGCTGCGTTACCTACGTGCCCTAAGAATCATTGGTTTGAAGCTACTCTCCCACGATATGCACAGTGAAGGGCAAGTCGGGATTGCCAACACTTGATAGCATGAACAGCTAATCTTCAAACATCACCCCAGTGCTGGGGAACCCAGGCTGTCCTGGCAGTGGTGACAAGTTATGCCTACAATAAGTGCCAAGAATATGCAGGTTAGACACTTAAGCAGCATGGTGCATAGGTAATGAGACAAATTTCAACTTATCGAAAAGACAGGAAGGTGGGCAGAGGGGGTGGGGTTGCCTTGTTAGTTAAGAACAAAATTAAATCTATGGCACTGAATGGCATAGGGTTGGATGATGTGGAGTCTGTGTGGGTGGAATTGAGGAACCACAAAGGCAAAAAAACCATAGTGGGAGTTATGTACAGACCTCCTAACAGTGGTCAGGACCAGAGGCGCAACATGTACCAGCAAATAGAAAAGGCATGTCAGAAAGGCAAGGTCACGGTGATCATGGGGGACTTCAATATGCAGGTGGACTGGGTAAATAATGTTGCCAGTGGATCCAAAGAAAGGGAATTCATGGAATGCTTACAGGATGGCTTTTTGGAACAGCTTGTCATGGAGCCCACAAGGGAGCAGGCTATTCTGGACCTAGTGCTATGTAATGAACCAGACTTTATAAAAAATCTTAAAGTAAGGGAACACTTAGGAAGCAGCGATCATAATATGGTAGAGTTCAGTCGGCAGTTTGAAAGAGAGAAGGCAAAATCGGATGTAATGATGTTACAGTTAAATAAAGGTAATTATGAGAGCATGAGAGAGGAACTGAC
>NC_057733.1:55176311-55215702 GCF_004010195.1 Chiloscyllium plagiosum | reverse complement strand
TGGACACTGCCTTAGAATTAGAGGGGGTAAATTCAGAACAGAAATGCGGAGACATTTCTTCAGCCAGAGAGTGGTGGGCCTGTGGAATTCATTGCCACAGAGTGCAGTGGAGGCTGGGACACTAAATGTTTTCAAGGCAGAAATCGATAAATTCTTGATGTCATAAGGAATTAAGGGCTACGGGGAGAATGCGGGTAATTGGAGTTGAAATGCCCATCAGCCATGATTGAATGGCGGATGGACTCAATGGGCCGAATGGCCTTACTTCCGCTCCTATGTCTTATGGTCTTATAAATTTGGGGCAATAGCCTGGAAAAAGTCACAAACTTGCAAAGAGACACCCACTAAAAATACCACAGCCAATTTCTGGTAAGATTCAACCCTGTGTAATGTGGAGTCACAGTTTATTCAGGATAAGGATCACTCCCTGTACAATTGTACAGAATCATTATTTATTCAGGGGAAGGGTCACTCACGGTATAACTATACAGATTCAGTGTTTATTCAGATTGAGGACTAATCACTGTGCAACTGTAGAGTCTCCAGTTTATTCAGAGGAAGGACCAGTCACTGTGTGGCTGTACAAAATCACTGTTTAATCACTTTTTTAAATTTCAAAAATATACTTTATTCATAAACTATCTTTATATGCATACATAGTCACTAAAGTAGCTTGGTTCTGTACAGTAGCATATGGAGAAACAAACATTCAAGTTTGACTTGATCCAACAAATAAACTCAAGGAATTCCCTACTTATACAAGATATAAATATATAAATTTGAGGTACCAGGAGAGTCTGATAACTGAATGGACTCCAATGTAACTTTAGTAGAAAGACCTTAGATGGTAGTCTTTCCTACTGACCTTGGTGGCGTCCCTCAGCACATAGTGCTGGACCTTAGAACATGCCAGTCTGCAACACTCGGTTGAGGGTAACTCTCTGCACTGGAAGACCAACAACATTTGGGCAGAACAAACAGCATCTTTCACTGAGTTGATGGTCGTCCAGACTGAGTCAATGTTTGTCTTGGTGTGCATCCCAGAGAACAGCCTGTGGAGCACAAAGTCCTGCATCATGGAGCTGCAAGGGAAGAACCTCAACACGAACAATTACATCTCTCTCGAGATTTCCTTTGCAAAGGCACATTCCAGCAGGAGATGTGCGGCAATCTTTACCTTTACCCCACAGTCACTTTGAGAGCAACATGCGATGGGACAGAAAATCTGGTCACCCCCTCCTTAATCACTTTAAGGATCAGTCACTTTATAACTGCACAGAGTCACTGTTTATTCAGATTCAAGATCAGTCACTGTGTAGTTGTACAGAGTCACTGTTTAATTAGAGTAAAGATCAGTCGTTGTGTAGTTGTACAGAGTCACCGTACATTCAGTGTAAGGAGCAGTACATTGAGTACAAAGTGTACTAAAACAAAAACTGCTGAAGAAACGCAGCACATCTGACACCAGCTGTGGAGAGAAAACATTGAGAAAACAGTGTCAATTTTTCATTTTACTGTTTCAGTCATTGTGCAACTGTACAGAGCCACTGTTTAATCAGAGTGAGGATCAGTAATTGTGTAACTGTGCAGTCACTATTTTTTCATAGTAAGGATCAGTCACTATCTAAGTGTGGTAGTCACTTCTTAATCAGAGTAAGGATCAGTCACAGTCATGAGAATCATCCCAGCCCAGGAGCAGTGTGGGCAATGGTAAGAAATTTGGAAGAATGCAGTAAGAATGAAAAAACATGATTCTCAAACTGAGAAATAATCAACTGAGTTTCCCCTTAAGGTTTCAACAGTTACGTAATAACATAAAAACCAGGAGCAGGAGTAGGCCATCTGGCCCCTCGAGCTTGCTCCACCATTCAATAAGATCATGGCTGATCTTTTCGTGGGCTCAGCTCCACTTACTTGCCACTCACCATAACTTAATTCCTTTACTGCTCAAAAATCCTTTACTGCCGTGGGGTGGCACAGTGGCTCAGGGGCACAGCGCCAGGGAGCCGGGTTCAATGCCCATCTCAGGTGACTGGGTGGAGTTTGCACATTCTCCCTGTGTCTGTGTGGGTTTCCTCCTACAGTCACAAAGATATGCAGGCCAGGTGAATTGGTTATGCTAAATTTCCCATAGTGTTCAGTACATTAGTCAGAGGGAAATGGGTCTGGGTGGGTTACTCTTCTTGTTGGGCCAAATGGCCTGTTTCCACACTGTAGGGAATCTAATTGGAGCACAGAATTCCACAAATTCACCCACCCTTTGGGTGAAGAAATTCCTCCTCAACTCAGTTCCAAATCTGCTTCCACTTATTTTGGGACTATACCCATTTGTTCTAGTTTCACCCGCCAGTGGAAACAACCAGCCTGCTTCCATTTTATTCACTGCTGTTATAAATTTATAGGTTTCTGTAAGACCCCCCTCATTCTTTGAAATTCCAGAGAGTACAGTCCCAGTCTACTCAGTCTCTCCTCATAAGACAACTTTCTCAACTCCAGAATCAACCTAGTGAACTCCTTTGTACCCCACTGGCGCCAGTATATCCTTTCTCAAGTAAGGAGACCAAAACTGTACACACTGTATTCCATGTGTGGCCTCACCAGCACTCTATACAGCTGCAGCATAACCTCCCTCTTCTTAAACTCCATCCTTCAGCAATGAAGGACAATATTCTATGTACCTTCTTAATTACCTGCTGCACCTGCAAACCGACCTTCTGTGATTCATGCACAAGAACACACAGGTGCCTCTGTACAACAGCACGCTGCAATTTTTCACCATTTAAATAATAGCCCATTTTGCTGTTATTCCAATAAAATGGATGACCTCACATTTGCTAACATTGTACTCCATGTGCCAGACTCTGGCCCACTCACTTAACCTATCTATATCCCTCTGCAGAGCGTCCTCTGCACACTTTGCTCAACCACTCATTTTAGTAACATCTGCTAACTTTGACACACTACACTTGGTCCCCCACTCTAAATCATCTATCTAAATTGAAAACAATTGCAGTCCCAACACTGATCCCTGAGGCACACCACAAACTACTGATCACCAACTAGAAAAACTCCCATTTAGCCCCACTTTTTGCTTTATGTAAGTTAACCAATCCATGCAAATACATTACCCGTAGCTATGCACCTTTATCTCATGCAGCCGCCTTTTGTGTGTCACCTTGTCGAATGCCTGCTGGGAATCCAGATTCACCACATCCACCAATTCCCCTTTGTCCACCGTGCTCATAATGTCCTCAAAGAATTCAGTAAATTAGTTAAACATGACCTGCCTTTTACGAATCCATGCTGTGTCTGCTCAATCAGACAATTTCTATCCAGATGCCTTGTTATTTCTTTCTTGATTATAGATTCAAGCATTTTCTCCACTACAGAAATTAAGCTAAATGGCCTATAGTTAGCTGCCTTGTGTCTATCTCCTTTCTTAAACAGTGGCGTCACACAGTTAGATGGGAATCTTATCTGGTAAGCCACGAGAACCTTATTTCTATGAATTTGCATCACTTTATTGTCTAATCTCCATTCATTTCTGTATAGTTCTTAATTCTCCGAGACAGTGATGAAAAACTAGACAGCTTGAAAATCTGAGCAGTTACGCTGTGGGTATCTCTGGGTTTCCATATTCAAATTCATTTGTCAGCATCTCAGGAGATGTTCCATGGCAGCAGCCACTGCACCTTTCATCCACAAAAGTTGGCATCAGCAAAACACCAATCTCACCATATCATGATGGTCGATCTCAAAGTAATTTGGAAGACACTCCAGCACATCACTATTGCAATTTGGTGCTGACATCTTACATTATAATGCTCCTGTGTATGACGGGGTACACATCCGTCTTGTGCAATTCATTCTCTTAGATTACTTTTTTAGCACTCACCCAGCATCTCCATCTTGTCCTACATTTTAGCACTGACAGAAAGCCACAAAGCTTGTCATGGATGGCATTCTGAACAGTTAAAGGGGTGGACATTAGATTAGATTAGATTAGATTAGATTACTTACAGTGTGGAAACAGGCCCTTCGGCCCAACAAGTCCACACCGACCCGCCGAAGCGCAACCCACCCATACCCCTACATTTACCCCTTACCTAACACTAGGGGCAATTTAGCATGGCCAATTCACCTGACCTGCACATCTTTGGACTGTGGGAGGAAACCGGAGCACCCGGAGGAAACCCACGCAGACACGGGGAGAACGTGCAAACTCCACACAGTCAGTTGCCTGAGGCGGGAATTGAACCCGGGTCTCTGGCGCTGTGAGGCAGCAGTGCTAACCACTGTTGCTGTACACAACCATTCTGTGTCAATGTCACTCCTACAGTATGTTGAGGCAGCTAACGCATCAAATACGCTGCATATGTTTCACCGAATGATTTCTGAAAGTCAAAGGGGAACAATCCTTAGTCCTACACTGGAGAACTATGGTCAGTTGGGGGGTTTCGTTACAGTCAGTCAAGGGCGTTGTCTGATCTTAGATGAGGGTTTGACCAAGGTCAGTCTTGGGGGTTTAGGCAGTAAATATCAAGGAGATTTATACAGTCTGTTCTGTGATGGGGAGGGCGAGAAACTCAAGTATGGGAATTGGAGCCATTGGAGTATGACTCAGAGGATATAATGCCTATGAAGGGAAGAAACTCCAAATATAAGGTTGGGATCTGACATAGGATGGGAGAGCACAGAAGACTGCGAGAGAGTGATGGTGGTGGGGGTGGGGGGAGGGAGGCAGAATCACAAGTCACCAGCAGCCTGGCCAAAAGAGATTACTGAGTGAGATTAAAGTGGCTGAGAGAAAGATAATGGCAGTGTAGGAACAGGAATGGTGTTGAGTATCTGAGTAAGTGAGTAGGGAATACAGAGGGTAAGAAGGCTTAGTAGTTTGGGGAGAATGAGTTGGGTGAGAGTAATTGAATGAAAGCAAAGCATGTAATCATGAGAATAGCAGACCACTAACCTGGGCGAGAAGTGCATGCAATGATAGAGTTACAATGAGCTTGAGATAACAGAAAGATGATGATGATTATTTGACTTGCATAGTTCACTGACTTTCTCGCTATATTGATGGGTGTTTCTTCTCATCATCCAGGCTGGCAGCTTCAAGTACCATGACCTTCTTTGGCTATATGGAAGAAGATGCTGTCCTCTCCACCACTCAGTCCATCAAGGTCTCCAAGATCCTATGTCACAATTTGAGGTGGCAACTTTCCTTTCTCAACCATCTCCTCTAGAATAATGGTCAAATAGTAGACTTGGAATGGTAGTTCCTGGCTTCCAGTATTTGAATGGTATGCAGCTGGGATTTAAAAATGGCTACCACTGCATCAACACCAGAAGGTCCTGGCAGAGGCAAACAATTCCATCCCCACATATGCACGATTTAGGAGGAAGGGTGCTTTGGAGGCTGGATTCATAATTAATGAGGTAAGCAGTGGAACATTGTGGAGGAAGCATTGCAAGATCCACAGAGGGAAACCCTCCATAAAACTCCCTGAAATGGCAGCCAAAATATGGACAGATTCAAACTTGTGCAACTCTTTCGAATTGCTATTTATACAATGTGGTAGATGTTATCATTTACACAAGCATTTGCAGAAAATAATTTCTTTTGGTGAACAGGACAAAAATCAAGGAGTTGAAATAGAAGTATTTTAGTGGAATATAATCCACGAAAAAAGTACTGTTAAAATTTCATGCCCCTCAGCTGAAAATTAATAAAACAGACATGATCTCAAGGTTGGCAGCAAAAGCAGTGTTTGGAGCCAACTTGCATTGCGTGACACAGGGCTGTCGTCAGCAGCCTGTTCAGGATGTGTAGGAAGCAGAGTTTCCCCAGCATGCTGAGTAATGATATCACTGTTAAAATAAATAAACACAGAGCTGAGGCATGTTTAGAGCCTCATGTTTCTTCACCACTGCACAACACCAACAGAAAGACTCTGTCCAGTTACTGACCCCCTATCTACAGGTCCATGCTCCAGATTTGTTCAACTGTGTCACATCAAGGAAGGTTGAAGACTGCTTTACTAAATGCACTGGAAATCCTCTGGGGACAACTGTGATACCTACGGATACTTAAATGTACTCCAGTTTCTCCAAGTAACTTGGCAGACTCTTGCTGGCAGGAAGGGCCTGTGATGATGATCACTGGGGAAACCACACCTAGAATGGAGGCACTGGGTCTGATTTAAACATTAGATTCATTAAATATATGGTGGATGATCATGTGAATATAGAATTGGAACAACCTCAAGTGTAGATTCATGGAAAATCTCAAATGTGTTTTCTCAATGGTCACTGCATTATAGGAAAGATGTGGAAGCTTTGGAAAGGGTGCAGAGAAAATTTACAAGGATGTTGCCTGGTATGGAGGGAAGGTCTTATGAGGAAAGGCTTGCGGATTTGAGCCTGTTTTCGTTAGAGAGAAGAAGGTTGAGAGGTGACTTAATTGGGACATATAAGATAATCAAAGGATTTGATAGGGTGAACAATGAAAGCCTTTTTCCTTGAATATTGATGGCTAGCACGAGGGGACAAAGCTTTAAACTGAGTGGTGGTAGATTTAGAACAGATATCAGAGGTAACTCCTTTACTCAGAGAGTAGTAGGGGCATGGAACATACTGCCTGCAACAGTAGTAGACTCACCAACTTTAAGGGCATTTAAATGGTCATTGGATAAACATATGGATGAAAATGGAATAATGTAAGATAGATCTGCTTCAGATTGGTTCCACAGGTCGGCGCAACATGAAGAGCCAAAGGGCCTAGACTGCGCTGTAATGTTCTATGTTTTAAATATGGAAGCAGAGATCTCCTCTGCCTCCTATACTGAAGGTGCTCATAATCAGTAGAACAGATCTCCTTGCAGCATCCTGTCCATGTGACCAGTAAGTGTCAACAAGTTACTATTACAGAGTCACCACCTAACATCCTAACATGCACTTGCTGGCAAACAGGAGTAAGAATCTTCGCCAAACCTCCACCACATGAAACTGGGAATATCAAGCCAAACGTAGTATACATATTTTTTTTTTTAATTTACTTTTTTTCTAATCAGCATGTTCAGGAATAGTAATACACACTTCTGGACCAGGTGGGACTTGAACCCAGGCCAGTCCAGGGTAGCAACACCATGACTATGCCTCAAGAGGGCCCAACTAACCTGTTACTCGACTGAGTGGTGGAACACAAACACAAGTGCAGAGGTGACATGAGCAGTTACTGGATCAGGGGCCTGACAAATTAATTCAATGAGTCAATGAATTGCTAATGAAAGGTGACAAACTTGAAATGTTGCCTCCTCCACTGTAATATGCTGTGAGACTTGCTGAGTGTGTCCAAATCTGTTGCTACATCAGCATAGGAAACAATCAACTCTTTGAAATACATTTTCAGCATTCCTGGTACACAGTGCATGATATGCTGGGAAGTATGCACATGTCAGGGGCGTACTGTCCAGTTCAGTAACTCTTAAAGGGCAATTGAACTAGGCCGAAATTTCAAAATGAACAGAACAGCAGAATATCATTTCAAGGAACATTCATGCCAAAGAACTGCCGAGCAATGACCACTTCCAACAAAAGTTGATCGAATCATCACCCATTGACGTTCAATAGCATTGTGCCTATTGAATAGCCCACTGTCATCATCCTAGAGGTTACCATTGACCAGAAACTGAACTGTATCCGCCATACAAATAACATGCCAGAGGAGCAGGCCAAAAGTTGGGAAGTCTGCAACAAATAACTCATCTCCTGACTCTCCACAGCCTGACCACCATCTTCAAGGGACAAATAAGCATGTGATGGAATATTCTACAATTGCCTGGAGAAATGCAGCTCTGAAAGCACTCAGAGATGGGCAATAAATGCTGGTCTTCCTAGTGGTATCAACATCCTGTAATCGAGAAAACAAATAAAACTTTGGCTGTCTTTCTGAGTTTTAAAGAGAAGGACAGACCTTGGAGAACATTAGAAATCTCCAGCTGAATATACTTTTCAAGCTACAGGATTTTAGATATGAACTCTGCACCCCAACCTCAAAGAAAGCACCTTAGGGCTTCTCCCAATCCCCACTTTGATGCCACACTCAGTCAATGCAGTCTTAGTGTCAAGGGGAGTCACTCTCCAATCCCAAAATGGGTGTCAGTGAGCAGGCTATAGATAAGCTAGTGCTGCTTCATATCACTGTTGATGACTCCTTTCATACTTTATTAACGAACAAGAGTAGACTGAAGGGTGCTATTTTGGCTTGGTTGGATTTGTCTGACTCTTTTGTGTATAGAACATAGAAGGGCCATTTTGCACATTGTCAAGAAGATTCACTATTGTAGCTGCATTGAAGTAGCTTGGCTAGGGGCACAGCAAGTTCTGGAGCACAAATCATCAGTACAATTGCCAGAAATGACACTATTGTGCCTACCTCTACCACCTCCACTGGAAACGCGTTATAGGCACCCACCACCCTCTGCGTAAAGACCTTTCCATGCATATCTCCCCTAAACTTTTCCCCCTCACTTTGAACTTGCGACCCCTAGTAATTGACTCCCCCATTCTGGGAAAAAGCTTCTTGCTATCCATCCTGTCTATACCTCTCATGATCTTGTAGACCTCAATCAGGTCCCCCCTCAACCTCAATCTACTCAATCTTTCTTCAAAGCTAGTGCCCTCCATACCAGTCAACACCCTGGTGATTCTCCTCTGCACCCTCTCCAAAGTAGCGACCAGAACTGCATGCAATATTCCAAATGCTCTTTCTCTATCCAACTCTCCAATCTATTTTCTGTTGCATTCTCTGATAGTTCCCTTCTGCTACTCCACCAAACTTAGTGCAATCTGCAAACCTGCTAATCAGTCCACCTATTCCTTCCTCCAGATCATTTATGCATATCACAAACTACAGTGGTCCCAGCACGGATCTCTGTGGAACTCCACAGGTCACAGTTCACAGTTCTCCATTTTGAGAAACACCCTTCCACTACTGCTACTCTGTCTCCTGTTGTCCAGCCAGTTCTTTATCCATCTAGCTAGTACACCCTAGACCCCATGCAACATCACTTTCTCCATCAACCTACCATGGAGAACCTTATCAAATGCCTTATTAAAGTCCATATGTATGTTATCTGCAGCCCTTTCTTCATCAATCAACTTTGTCACTTCCTCAAAGAGTTCTATTAAGTTGGTAAGACATGACCTTCTCTGCACAAAACCACGTTGCCTATTACTGATAAGCCCATTTTCTTCCAATGGGAATAGATCCTAGCTCTTAGTATCTTCTCCAGCAGCTTCCCTACCACTGATGTCAAGCTCTACAGTTTATAATTACATGGATTATCCCTGCTACCTTCTTAAACAAAGGGGACAACATTAGCAATTCTCTAGTCCTCTGGGACCTCACCCGTGTTCAAGAATGCTGCAAAGATATCTGTTAATGCCCCAGCTATTTCCTCTCTCGCTTCTCTCATAACCTGGGATCGATCCCATCCAGACTTGGGGACTTGTCCACCTTAATGCCTTTTAGAATACCCAACACTTCCTCCCTCCTTATGCCAACTTGCCCAAGAGTAATCAAACATCTATCCCTAATCTCAACATCCACCATGTCCCTCACCTCGGTGAATACCAATGCAAAGTATTCATTAAGAATTTCACCCTTTTCTCTGACTCCATGCATAATATTCCTCTTTTGTCCTTGAGTGGCCAACTCTTTCTCTAGTTACCCTCTTGCTCCTTATATATGAATAGCAGGCTTTGGGATTTTCCTTAATCCTGTTTTCTAAAGATATCTCATGACCCCTTTTAGCCCTCTTAATTCCTCTTAAACCATGTGTTTAGACAGAAAATAAAAGCTTACACTAGCCAATTCCAGTGTGGTTACAGCAATTTTCCATTTTGGGGGGAAGTTTAAGATTCACACAAGCATAGAAGGCAATGCAGGTCATATTTGGCACAGTGAGTCATATGGTCAGCCTGGAAATCAAGGGGTCCCACTAAAACTCTATGTTCCTTTCTTTTTTGCATTCCAAGTCAAGCCCATCAGGCATGAGCTTTCACGTGTTCTTATGTACCCCTTTCAATTATGACTTCATCTCCCAATATTACTCCTGAGACCAGACCCAGCTTACTCATATCAACCATCATGCTACACTGTCCCCCAGCAAGGCCAGAGTGGTTCTGATTGCCAAAGAACCTCCCCCTGCTGCAGTAACTTATGTCCTCCTGTGTACAATCATCTTCCTTTCCCTTTTGTGCTGAGTTTCCCAACTCACAATTATAACCCCATTTGCATCCTAGGTTGCCTCTAACCCTGTGAACTGACTTCTCCAACTTCTCTACCACAGCAATGGCCTCTGATTACGACTCCTAGGATGTACCATGCCCCATGCCCTAACACACATGGATCTACAGCCACATCTGACGACTGACCAGACTCCTGACTGGTCAAGCAAATCCCTGACTGACTTTCTCTGAATCTTCAGACCAGTTGCACTGGACTTGCAGGACTGACAGTGCCACACCCCAGATAGTAAGATAAGGACCTTCTGACCCTGACCATCCAAGTAATCAACAGTTCATAATAGCACAGTGCTATATAGCAATATATCCACCGTTTTGATTGATTACTGCTAACAACCATGAAGCTGCCGGACTTTGTACTAAAGAACTAGGCTAAGACAGAATCACTGTGGGCCTTTAAGCTTTGCCTAAGGAATGAAAGTGCAAGGTATGACAAGGCAGAGATGCTGCGAACGTCAAAGTACACACAAAGCTAGTAAGCTCTATGAGACCAAGCGAAGAGCCCTGAGATGGATCCTGGTTGAATCCATGAATTAGGTGCCTGTCCCTGTGTGCAAAATATCCTGGCAGCAACATCTTAATAAAAGATGTCACTACACTCCAAAGTGAGTTTCGAAGTGGAAATGTGCTATAAGGGTGCAGTGAGGCTGGTACATGCCTATTGCTAATCTCTGTGGATGAGGGTACATACTTGGAGTGTGTCTGGTGATGATGGAGACTGCTGTACAAGTTGGAAGTCCACAGAAGTAAATGGCAATCTAGAATCACCAAGTGCCCAGCCTGACTTTCATGCTGGAAATTGTCACTGCCCAGTTCTTATCTGGCAGGTGGGAAAATAAGAAACATTTCAATGAAATGAGATTAGGTAATGTTAGTATGCTAACTCATGTAGATGAAGACAAATAGGCTGTCACTGCTCACTAGCATTCTCATTCAAAACTTGGAGAATCAAAATTTCTTTCCTTTATGTTGGAAATCTAATTTCTGCCAAACACACCTTACTTTTCCAGCTGACTCGCCAATGGTCATGTCATTGAGGAGTTGGGAAGATTCCATGCAGAGAGAAAAAGCGGAGTTACCTGAGCAGTAGCACAAAGAAAATGGATTTCATTGCATCAGATGAAAGTAGATGTCACTCTGGATTTGCTCAGTAACATTTGCAAAGGGCTATTTTCTGTATATTGAGGATTTTTTTCAGTATTTGGGGATATTTTTCAAATTATTCATAGGGGTTTGAATGTTTAAAATCAAACCATTTAACAATTACAACACAATGGATTTTTACATAATTCTATAAAGTATGGAAAATTATGCCTATGAAAATAAGTAAACTTAAATAAATCACATTTTATATAAGGGCATTTAAATATTCAATGGATAAACATATGGATGAAAATGGAATAGTGTGGGATAGATCTGCTTCAGATTGGTTCCACAGGTCGGTGCAACATCAAGGGCCAAAGGGCCTGTACTGCACTGTAATGTTCTATGTTCAATACATTCAGCCAATATATATTTACATTTTAAAGCTCTGCAGGTTTCTAATAATATACTTATTTTATTTTGTAAATTGTTTCAACTAGGAAAACACAGTGCTATACATGTAATGATGCAGTGTTTCAACTCAATGCATTGATTTTTCTGGACCAGAAATGTCCAAACAAGCCAAACTCTGGCTTTAACATTAATTCTTCTGGGAAGCAATGACTCATTTAAAGCTATTTTGCTTAAAGTGATGATTCTCAGGAGTGCAACTTCAACATGAATGAGGTTGACATGTAGTGGGATCCCCAGAGGCAGTGATAAGTCTACTACATTTTTTGATTGATATTAATGATCTAGATTTCGGTGGACAGGGCATAGTTTCAAAATTTGCAGATGACATAAAACTTGAAAATATCATGAACTGTGATAAGAATAAACCTCATAATACTCTAGATAGGTTGATGGAATGTGCAGACATTTGCAGATGACATTTCTTGCAGATAAGTGAAGTGATATATTCTGTAGGAGGAATGAGGAAAGGTCATATAAAATATAATGTACAATTCTAAATAGGGTGCAGGAATAGAGGGGCCTGAGGTATACATGCCTAAATCACTGAAATCAATACAGCAGATTGAACAAGCTGTTGATAAGGCATACACGTTTCCAATCATTACAAATAATCAGACTACAAAAACAATTAAGTTATAGAGAGCCCTTATACCTTGGGTTCATGTCACACTACAGGTGACCCCACTACACTATAGACACACACTCACACTCACTTGGTCTCCCCTGCATTTACACATATAAGTTTGTGGGGAGAATTTGTACTTGCAGAATTACATTTTATTTTGCTCAAAAACTGCATAAATCCATGTAGGTTTCTGTAGCTCCCATTTTAGAAATAGAATCAGTCTGACCTAACATTGGGACACAAACAGGCTTTAACTTCACACCTTCAATGCATTATCTGAGCTGAGATGACACCTATTGTTAAAAGCTGTCTTGAGAATGTAACTTTAAAAAAGTTCTGGGATTTAAATACGAAGGAACCGGAACTAACAGGATCATTCTAAAAGACAAAAGACGAGACCTAAATTTGTTTAAGGTTCCATTCCATGACTCGGCAATCCTGTTGCTATAAATTCTTTGCCTTAGGATTTTGCTCCACAAGCACCTCTAGCAGCTCTTCGAAAGCTAGAGATTCCAAATAAACCTGTTGGACTATAGCCTAGTGTTGTGTGATTTTTAACCTTATTCCTTCATCAGGTAGTTAGGGAGAATAAGATCATGATCACAGAATGTACAGCCAAAGGAGTCCAGTGTCACGGAGATATGATACATTAAACAATTTTAGATCAAATCTTTCATCTTTTAGAATGTGATATGTTTCTGTTCTTTGATACGTAGATCCCAGAATTTCTTTTCAATTACATTCTCAAGATAGCTCAGCTTTTCTAACAATAGGGGTGATGACTGTCTGTGTCCCAATGTTGAGTCAAACTCAGGAAACAGACACAGGCTGCAACAGAAAGGGTACCCTTCATTGTCAGTACTTCCCAGGAGAAAGTGAGGACTGCAGATGCTGGAGATCAGAGCTGAAAATGTGTTGCTGGAAAAGCGCTGGAAAAGCCCTGAAGAAGGGCTCATGCCCGAAACATCGATTCTCCTGCTCATTGGATGCTGCCTGACCTGTTGCGCTTTTCCAGCAATACATTTTCAGTACTTCCCAGGAGCCAACCGACTACCTGTACGCCATGTTCTTTGCAGCCTTCAACACATTATCAATGAGGATGTGCACGTCGCCAAGACCTTCCCCACATCTCCACTTCTTGCCTTTAAACAACCACCAAACCTTAAACAGACCATTGTTCACAGCAAATAGTCCAGCCTTCAGGACAACAACATTTTACATCCCTGTCACGGCAGATGCTGCAAGACATGTCAGAGTATCGACATGGATAACACCATTACACGTGGGGACACCTCCCACCATGTACATGGTGAGTACTCATGTTACTTGGCCAACGTGGTCTATTTCATGTCCTGAGGCATGGTACATTGGTGAGACCGAGCAGACACTACAACAGTGGATGAATGGCTGCCGCACAGCAATCACCAGGCAGGAGTGTTCCCTCCAAGTCGGAAATACTTCAGGACATTCAGCCTTAGACCTTCGGGTGACCATCCTCCAAGGCAGATGTTGGGACCAGCAACAACGTAGAGTGGCTGAGCAGAAGCTGATAGCAAAGTTTGGTAACAATGGGAATGGCCTCAACCGGGACCTTGGGTTCATGTCACACGGCAGGTGACCACACTGCATGATACACTCTCTCTCTCACACACACACTCACAGCCACCCTCTCATATAAGCTCTCTCTCATAGGCACACATATACACCGCCTGCACTCACACCCACACCCTCTCACAGACACATACCTCACCACACATTTAACCAAGCTTACACAAACACACTATCATGTACATTTGCACCCACATGCACACACTCACATGTGCACTCACTCTGTCACTCCTACATATGCACACAAAAACGTTTATGGGGTGAATTTGTTTTTGCAGAATTCCATTTTATTTGCTCAAAAACTGCATGAATCCATGGAAAACTCTAAAACTACACAGAGGGCTTGTCAGTCTGACTCAACATTGGGGCACAGACAGACTTCACACCTACTGTGAGTAAAGCTGATTTAGAGTCACAGAGATGTACAGCATGGAAATAGACCCTTCAGTCCAGCCCGTCCATGCCGACCAGATATCCCAACCCAATCTAGTCCCACCTACCAGCACCCGGCCCATATCCCTCCAAAACCTTCCTATTCATATACACATCCAAATGTCTCTTAAATGTTGCAATTGTACCAGCCTCCACCACATCCTCTGGCAGCTCATTCCATACACGTACCATTCTCTGTGTGAAAAAGTTGTCCCTTAGGTCTCTTTTGTATCTTTCCCCTCTCACACTAAACCCATGCCCTCTAGTTCTGGACTCCCCACCCCAGGGAAAAGACTTTGTCTATTTATCCTATCCATGCCCCTCATAATTTTGTAAACCTCTATAAGGTCACCCCTCAGCCTCCAGGGAAAACAGCCCCAGCCTGTTCAGCCTCTCCCTGTAGCTCAGATCCTCCAACCCTGGCAACATCCTTGTAAATCTTTTCTGAACCCTTATCTTGAGAATGTAATTTAAAAGAAGTTCTGAAATCTTAATATCAAAGCACAGAAACCAGCATATTGCATTCTAAAAGATGAAAGATTTGATCTAAAATTGTTTAATGTATCACATCTCCGTGACACTGGACTCCTTTGGCTGAACATTCTGTGATTATTATCGTATTCTCCACAACCACCTGATGAATGAACAGCGCTCTGAAAGCTAGTGCTGTTGGACTATAAACTGGTGGTGTGATTTTTAACTTTGTCCACCCCAGTCCAACACCAGCACCTCCAAGTCATGAGTTCCAGGGATGGCAGACTTCAAGAAAAGATGGATAAAACTGTGCCTATCATCAAGAGAAGGTTGAGAGGAGATTTGATAGCATCATGTGTGGTGCCTGCAGAGTAAATAGAAATTATTGGAGGGTTTGAGCGATATGGAGAGGCTGAATAGGCTGGGACTATTTTCCCTGGAGTATCGGAGGCTGAGGGGTTACTTACAGAGGTTTATAAAATCATGAGGGGCATAGGTAGGGTAAACAGGCAAGGTCTTTTCCCTAGGTTGGGGGAGTCCAGAACTAGTGAGCATAGGTTTAGAATGATGGGGGGGGGGGGGGGGGGGGAATTTTAAAGAGGTCTTTCTTGTCCTTTTTCAGGCAGAGGGTGGTGCGTGTATGGAATGAGCTGCCAAAAGATGTGGTGGGGGCTGGTACAATTACAACATTTAAAAGGCATCTGGATGGATATATGAATAGGAAGGGTTGAGAGGGATATGGGCCAAATGCTGGCAAATGGGACTAGATTAATTCAGGATATTTGGTCGGCATGGACAAGTTGGATTGAAAAGTCTGTTTTCGTGCTGTACATCTCCATGACTGTATGACTCTATTCCCATTGGTGGAAGAATCAACATATAGGGGATACAACAA
Organism: Chiloscyllium plagiosum; assembly: GCF_004010195.1. Taxonomy (NCBI): domain Eukaryota; kingdom Metazoa; phylum Chordata; class Chondrichthyes; order Orectolobiformes; family Hemiscylliidae; genus Chiloscyllium; species Chiloscyllium plagiosum. The sequence goes on along the minus strand of NC_057733.1, from coordinate 55,199,803 downwards.
GTTGAATGGCCTCTTTTTGTGCTACAATTATCCTATTATACTATGGATGGAGATTTGTGCTGATGTGCTGGCCTCATACCCTATCGGAGCAACATTGTAAGGATGTAAGCTCCAAGCTGATGTCATGGCCATTAGGTTATTAACTGATTCAGGAAGACTATCACCTGTCTCTTGGAGGAAGATCTGCCTCTGAAGGCTACTGGCCAATCTGATGAGAGATTAGAACTTCTAGGATTCAACCTTTCTCAAAATAAGCAGTCTACATTCACCAAGGTCTGTACTCTTATTGCAAAGGCATCACACTTTCTCCCTAAATGAACTATCAAAGACAATCCAGCATGTGATTGTGGATATCCAGATCAGACTGTTTACCACATTATGAATGAATGTGGCCTACCAAGATTTGCCATAGGATACAAGGCAGTCCACTGACTAACATACTGGGCGGCACGGTGGCACAGTGGTTAGAACTGCTGCCTCACAGCGCCAGAGACCCAGGTTCAATTCCCGCCTCAGGTGTGCAGGTCAGGTGAATTGGCCATGCTAAATTTCCCGTAGTGTTAGGTAAGGGGTAAATGTAGGCGTATGGGTGGGTTACGCTTCGGCGGGTCAGTGTGGACTTGTTGGGCCGAAAGGCCTGTTTCCACACTGTAATGTAATCTAATCATACACAATGCTGTGACTTGGCTGTCTAACTTAAGCTTGTGAAGCTGCACAATATCATATCCAAGATTTAGTCTATATTATCTTAAACCTATTCTTTCTACCAAAATATATCACCTACCTCTCTACACTAAATTCCACCTACCACTTGTTTTCTCATTCTGCAAGCCCATTTACGTCCTATTGCAGTTGAATAGTATCCTCTGTTAGCACCCTTCAAAATCTGGAAAAATCAGCAACACTTGAAACTTTGTTTTGTATTCCAATATCCAAGTCATTACTATATACATATGAAAAAACAATGGCCCTAGCACTGACTCTTGATAACAATATAGGGTCTGACTGATGCAACTTTAACTGATCTTCATATAGGACATTAGGGGTGGGAGGGAAGGCTGATAAGCTGCCTAGTTTAAGCCAATGGTCAGAAGTGGCAGCCTGTTTCCAATGTGGGGTCAAGGGCAGCTGCCCAGCCCTTGACAACTCCACAACCATAAATTTTACACAGTAACGATGTTAGTTTTGATCTGAAGACAGCCCTTTCATGATCATCCAGTTTGAATACATGTAGACCTGGTGCTCCACATTCATGTGCATACAAATATTCACATGAGGAAGAAAGAGACACAGAGGCAGAACAAAACAATAATATCCCAAATATCCAGTGAACAGAGGAAAGAACATGATTTGCCTACTAGTATTTACATTAAAAATTCAATATATATTCCCTTTCTATGTCATGCTTTTTATGTCAATGTTTAGAATAGAAATTCTGGTGTAATTATTTAGAATTCCCTACGTCAATAGCTTTTTGTGATCATAGGCTGTGGGTACTTGAAAGTCCAATGGAGGAAGTCTTTGAAAACTCTTTCCTCACTCAGACTGGACACTGAGTAATTTATTGAAATTAATTAACAGCACAGACTATGTTATTGGGTAGAGTATGTGTGTGTGCGTGTATCAAATGTTTGAATCAGTATAATTGAAGCCTTCAGCTTCAATCATCTTCATGAGAATGCTGTTTAATATTTGACCAGTAGATGGAACTTTCAATCAACAAATCTAACTTGTACATAGCAGCTCTGGTATTTGTTGTTCAAATAGCACAGCAGTCTAGATTTTAGATTAGATTAAATAAAAATGTTTGGGGCGGCACGGTGACTCAGTGGTTAGCACTACTGCCTCACAGCGCCAGGGACCCGGGTTTGATTCCAGCCTCGGGCGACTGTCTGTGTGGAGTTTGCACGTTCTCCCAGTGTCTGCGTTGGTTTCCTCCGGGTGCTCCGGTTTCCTCCCACAGTCCAAAGATGTGCAGGTTAGGTGAATTGGTCATGCTAAATTGCCCGTAGTGTTAGGTGCATTAGTTAGGGGGAATGGGTCTGGGTGGATTACTCTTCGGAGGGTCAGTGTGGACTAGTTGGGCAAAAGGGCCTGTTTCCACACTGTAGGGAATCTAATCTAAAAAAAATCGAATCTAAAAGCACATTTTCCTAAAAACGTAATTAGTGCATCTTCCTCAAGGAGGATGATTTAATAAACAATTACTATTTTTCATTTAGCAAGCAAAGCATCTCTGCTGTTTTGATAATTCCATGTCTCCATGCACAGCTTATGTATCAACAGTCATAATATTAACCCAGCTAACAAGCTAGCAATTGTACTAGCTAACAAATGCATCTTAAAGCCTTTGTGCAATTTTGAGAGAGCACTGTACTGTCAGAGGTGCTGTCTTTTAGGTTAGATATTAAATAAATGTTCTGTCTGCCCTCTGAGGTGGACATAAATATTCCAATGTACTATTCAAAGAGAAGCAGGAAAACTCTCCATAAAGATCACAGAACTGAAAGAGTGGTTGGGATATTGAGGTGTCAGGAGCTTGTCAGCCAGATGGTGAGCCAGTGAAACAGACACACTACCAACCTTTCCAGAGACAGCCTACTGAACCACATGCTAATCAGCCAGGGAGAGGATCGCAGGCTGCAAGTACCCTCAAACAGCACTGTGAGGGTGGAAATCCCACTGAGTGAGAACTGCTGACCAAAGAAAGGTTGGCAGCTCCTGCACTCAGCAGCACCCAAAAACGGGCCATGTTTGCTGTCAGACAAGCAACCTCAGAGTCCCGGGATCACAGAGGTTATAGGACAAAGATAAGTGGTGAGGAAGAAATGGGTTTTCTATAGTTAGGGGTCACCAGAAAAAGGATAACAGAGGAGTTGGAAGCAAGGGTGGGACTGGTTCCTAGATGACACCCATCCACTCAATCGTCAAGTCCCTTGAGCACACACTGACTTCCTTTCACTGAGGAAGTCACCCACCTTTTCTACTCCAAACTTCACCTACCATCCACATCCCTACTACCCCCCTTCCAAACCAATGAGGTAATAAGCTGCCCATAGACTAAAAGCTAAATCTCAGAAACAGGAAGGGAGACACAAGTCCCATACAGTATGCAGACAATTATCAAACCAAATAACTACTTTTGATTTGGCAGCAGGATATGAGTGATATTGGCAAGGCTATCATTCCTTCCCTCACTTATCTGAAATGATGGTGGTGGACCTTCTCTTGGAACCTCTCTAGGTCCTTCAATGGAGCTGCTTCCAACATCTTTTTCAGGACAATGGTCATGATTTTAGCCAGCTCATGCTAAAAGAAGGCCACAATAGAGCAGATGAGAACATTCCTGAGCTGGAAAAGCTGACTTGTTCAAAATCAAATGATATATAGGCAATGTTCTTGAATAAGTCATTTTACATAGGCAGCAGGGTGTGGACTGGGATCACCGAGTCATTGAGATATATATCACGGAAACAAACCCTTCGGTCCAAATTGTCCATGCCGACCAGATATCCCAAATTAATCTAGTCACATTTGCCAGCATTTGGCCCATATTCCCCATAAACCCCTCCTATTCATATACCTATCCAGATGCCATTCAAATGTTGTAATTGTATCATCCTCCACCACTTCTTCTTGCAACTCATTCTCTCCATGCACTATCTGGCATGAAACAAATTGCCCCTTATGTCACTTTTAAACCTTTCCGCTCTCACCTTAAATTTACGCCCTCTAGTGTTAGACTCCCACACCCAGGGAAATAACCTTATCTTCAGCGTATCCACGCCCCTCATGATTTTATAAACCTGAGGTCACTCTTCAGCCTCTGACACTCCAGGGAAAATAGTCTCAGCCTGTTCAGGCTCTCCCTATAGCTCACACCCGTAATGGAGAAAATGCTTGAATCTATTAGCAAGGCATCTAGATAGAAATTGTTCCATTGGGCAGTAGCAGCATGAGTTCATGGAAGGCATGTCATGCTTAACTAATCTGCTTGAATTCTATGAAGACGTTATGAACACAGTGGTCAATAAGAACCCAGGAGATTTGGTGAACCTAGATTTCCAAAAGGCATTCGACAAGGTGCTGCACAAAAGGCTGCTGCACAAGGTAAAGATGTAAGGTGTTACGGGTAATGTATTAGCATGGATTGAGGATTGGTTAACTAACACGAAGCAAATAGTGGGGATAAATGAATACACTTCTCTGGTTGGTGACCTGTGGCTGGTGATGTGCCTCAGGGACCAGTGTTGAGACTACAATTATTCACAATTTACATTGATGATTTGGACGTGGGGACCATGTGTAGTGTGTCAAGGTTTGCGATTACAACCTTCCTGAAGAAGGGCCTGTGCCCGAAACGTCGAATCTCCTGTTCCCTGGATGCTGCCTGACCTGCTGTGCTGTTCCAGCAATAAAGTTTCAACTTGCGATTACAACAACAAATATGCCAGCATGAATTTGTTTCAGAAAGGCAATAATGTACACAGCGACAACTGTCCTCCACAGTATGCACAGGGTCTGTGTTCTGGGTGACAGAGACAAATGTTCTCTTTGATGTGCACAGGAACTGCTGAAGTCTATGGTCTGTAAGATGAGTGGTAGAGCAAAGTGTGCAAAAGACAGTGAAACTTTGCAAAGGGACATAGGTAGTTTAAGTGAGTGGGGTAAAGGTCCAGCAGATTAAGTACAATGTTAATAAATGTGAAGTCATCCATTTTGGCAGGAATAACAGTAAAAAGGACTACTGTGTGAATGGTAAAAAAATTGCAGCATGCCGCTGTGCAAAGAGACCTGGGTATCCTTGTGCATGAATCACAGAAGGTTGATCTGAAGGTGCAACAGGCAATTACTCCACTTGCCTGCCATCTCACCATAACCCTTAATTCCTTTACAAGAAGGCAAATGGAATTTTGTCCTACATTGCTAAAGGGATTGAGATGAAAAGCAGGGAGGTTATGTTGCAGCTGTACAGGGTGCTGGTGTGGCCACACCTGGAGTACTGCATATAGTTTTGGGTCTCCTTAATTGAGAAAGAATGTACCAGCAGTACAGGAGGTGCAGAGGAGGTTCATTCAGTAGATTCCGACATTGAGGTGGTTAGCTAATGAGGGGAGACTGAGTAGATGGGGTTATATTCATTGGAATTTAGAAGAATATGGGGAGATCTTATAGAAACATATAAAATTATTGAAGGGAATAAAGTAAAAGTAGAGAGGATGTTTCCACTGCCAGGTGAAACTAGGACAAGAGCGCATAGTCTCAAAATCAGGGGGAGTAGATTTAGGATTGAATTGAGAAGGAACTTCTCCCACAGGATTGTGAATCTATTGAATTCCAAGCCCAATGAAGTGGTTGAGGCTTCTTCATTGAATGTTTTTAAAGCTAAGTTTTTGAACAGTAAAGGAATTAAGGGTTATGGTGAGATGGTGGGCAAGTGGAGCTGAGGCCACGAAAGGATCAGCCATGATCTTATTGAATGGCGGAGCAGGCTTGAGGGGCCTACTCCTGCTCCTGTTTCTTTCGTTCTTATGTTCTAATCCGGGGTACATCCTTGCAAATATTTTCTGAACCCTTTTAAGTTTCACAACATCCTTCCTATAGCAGGGAGACCAAAATTACATGCAGTATTCCAGAAGTGGTCTAACCAAAGATCCTGTACATCTGCAACATGACCTCCCAATTCCTATACTCAGTGCACTGACCGATAAAAGCAAGCATACCAAACGCCTTCTTCACTATCCCATCCACCTGGGACTCCACTTTCAAGGAACTGTGAACCTGCACTCCAAGGTCTCTGTTCAGCAACACTCCAAGACCTTACCCTGAAGTGTGTAAGTCCTGCCCTGATTTGCCTTTCCAAAATGCAGGACCACACATTTGTCTAAATTAAACTCATCTGCCAATACTTACTCTATCTGATCAATATTCCGTTGTACTCTGAGGTAATCTTCTTCACTGTCAACCTCCACCCAAATTTGTGTGAGGTGCAGAACTTTTAAAAAGTTGAAAACAATGTTGCTGGTCATTGCTTGACATCTGATATGGCAACTACTGACAGACTGTGTGTGTGTGTGTGTGTGTGTGTGTGTGTGTCACATGTTGAAGGATCCATTCCTTTAACTAGGGCTTAACTGTCACAGGACGGAAGTAGTTTCCACCCAGTACGTCACTGAGAACTTCAGTCTGGCTCTGCATTTCCTGCACTCTCCCATATCCTGCCTTCCATGCTAATCATTCCCGTGAACTTCCTCCCTGGCCAACTGCCCATTGAATCAAACTTGCTAGGGTCATTTTTGGAAATCAAACATGTCCTTCTCAGCTCTTCCCTCATGGTTTGGTGGAAAAATGCCCTGCACAAAATGATATGAAAGCGCAGGTATCAAGATCCGCCTCTCTCTCATTACGATGTGGGTGCCGATTAGAATGTTGTAAATGGTCTCAGAGTCCAGTTGCTGTGAGAATAGACAAATGAGTTAGAATTACTATTCTGAACAAACTGCTATTCTTAATTGCATGTGAGCAAATGTCAGGCTAGATTCACGATCAAGTTCAGCCAGGATACCCAGATTCTATTCTACCAGAATGCTTTATCTATGCTAGAATGCTAAAGATGATCATTTGGTTCAGATTCTGGACAGTGCTAATAAATAGTTAAACAAGCTAGAGTCAGTCACATCAAGAGATGAGGAAGATCATTGAGAGGTGAATATTCTCTCAGTCCAGTAGAAGGCACACTCCAGTTTCCATGCATATGTTTAAGGGTTGCTATCAACAGAGTAAAGGGGATAATTTAGTTCCACGCACCATCCAAGTCTTTTTTCTTCACCACGATTAAATTCTATTTTAACTGTATATCATTTTATTCACCTTTTGTTCCAAGACTATTCAAGGTAACAGCATGAGTTATTTATGATTGTATTTTGTCGATCAGACTGTCATTGGAGGAGAAACAGGCAACTGAAACATCAAGTCACTGCAAAGACAGAAGTGATCCACAATACCTCTTATTCACGCCACAATATCCTAGTTTGCTAACTGTATCTTTACTGAACGTTGCTGCTGAAATAACTCCAGGCAGGCTGGGATCTCATCACCAAGTCACCCTTTATTTACACATGGAGAGTCCTTGACATTGATCCAGTTCTCTCAGAGCCAGCTCTCAGAGTGAACAGAACCTCTGACACTCTTTTTTTTAATAAAAACAAAGATTTCAAAATGAACTCCTCCTCAATGGGAAGACACCAACAGAATCAGGAAACTCCTGTTATATTTGTCAGCTAGCATTCCCTAATTCAACCAGATTAACTGAATCAATCAAGGAACTCATGTTCTATGAGGTCCAGCTGGCTGACCTTGTTACAATTACTACATCTCTTCCCCATGAGTCTGAGGACAAAAGCCAGTTCTATTTTTTTTTGCAGCTTCTCCTGGAGCATTTTGTCACTGGGTCATATTCCTCCAACTCTGCCTCTGATATAGGCAGTGTGTAATGCACAGCAGGTCACTTCTTGCACCGGACCATCTCAGAGACTGTGTTCTCACCATTAGCGCCTCTGTTGGAGCTTGCCCTTGTATGAGGGGCGATCCTATAACCAAATAGGAACCGGTGAAGGTATAGACTATTTCTTTACACCTGCCCTCAAAGTTTGGAGTGCTGTCTCTGCCAGACCATTGGATAATGGAGCTGCCCTTATATGAATACCTTTCAACTTCAGGAAATACTGAAAGTCCCTGCTGGTAAACGATGGACAATTTTCTGTGACTGGGAATCCAAAAGGACGCACACAGTTTTTCTATCATAGTCCCTGTGTTTGACAAATAAATTCTATGTACTTTCAGCCATTTGAGTGGGTGTCCACAATAACTAAGGACATTTAGCCCACAAAGGGAGCTGTGGGGAAACTGCTGGCAGTAATTTTCATCCTCACTCTGGACACTGCACCACCAACATGGCTATGTCTGCATCCAATCATGATCACTGGAAGCGACATCTTCATTTTGGAAACCCCTGGAACACCCTGGTGAAGTTCAGCAGAATCTGTCAGTGATCTTTGCTTGGGACAATCATTCTTGCTCCCCATAATAAGATGTTGCCCTCTCTTGCGATCTCATCTCTCTGGATCCAAAAAGCTTTCAATTCTGGTTGTGTTGGCCCTTTGGTTACCCCCATCACCACCAATTGTTTCAGTTTTATAAAGACCGGATCTTTCTGTGTCCAAAATCTGATATTGTCAGCTGTGAATGGGAGTGAGTCCAGAATACTTAAAACCATTATGGACTCTTCCAGTGACTGTACCACCAGAGGTGTATCTGCCAGCAGAAGGCAGCTCAATGCACTCTCATTTGCTATTTGGCCCTTCCAGACAGTGTTTCAACTTGTAATTAACATCACTTAGTATTACAGCTGAATTCCGCTTGAAGATAAGGGCAGCACTGTCTTGACCTCTTTAAGTAAACCTAGGAGGGTTTTGTGGCCCATTATTATTACAAACTTGCATCCATAGAGGTATTGGTGGAACTTCCTGACTCCAAATATGACCACCAAACCTTCCTTATTTGCCTGGTTGTATTAAGGATCTGCATTAGCCAAAGTCCTGGATGCATATGCTATTGGGCGTTCCTCTCCATTGAGCCACTCAGCTAGTACTACTCCCATGCTGTATGGGAGACATCGTACTTCAATACCAGATCTCAGTTGAGATCATAGTGTGTGAACATTTGGAGGATGATTGCTGTTTCCTCACTTCCTTGAAAACTATGGTTTAGCTACATAAGTGTTTCCAAAGCTGAACCTTTTTAAGAATTGAGGTAAAGGTGCCAGGATGGAGGCCAGGTTACATATGACTAATAGTCACCATCACTGACGTGGGAGCCAGGACACGGTCTTGTCACTTCTGCAATCCAAATAGGTGCACCTGGGGTGCCTGGAACACATTTTTCTCTTCTTAGGCATACACCTGCCTGGGAGAAATATCTAAGGACCATGTCCAAGTTTTCTAAGTGCTCCTTATTGATCTTCCTTGTTATAAGCATGTCATTCAGATAAATGTCAACCAGGGGTAGATCTTGTAAAATGTTCTCCACCATCCTCTGAAAGTTTACACTGGCTGACAATACTCCATACAGCTGTCTCAAACATTGGTACAAACCCTTATATGTATTAATTGTAGCATACTTCTGAGAATCCTCATCTAATCGCAATTGCAAGTATACATGACTCAAGTCAAGCTTTGTGAAGAATAGCTCCCTGCTAGCTTTGTGTATAAATCCTCTATGCAACAGATTGGGTATTTATCCAGCTGCAAAAAGGCCCTCAATCTCCTGCGGTCCGGTGAAAACAAACCCAGTCTATCCGACCTATCTTCATAGCTAAAATCCCCCATTCCAGGCAACATTGTGGTAAACCTTTCCTGAATCCTCTCCAAAGCATCCATATCCTTCTGACAGCATGGTGACTAGAACTGTGCTCATTATGCCAAGTGTGGCCTAACTAAAGTTCTGCAGCATATCTTGCCTATCCTTATACTCAAGATCCCTTCCAATGAAGACAAGAATGCCATAGACCTGTTTTTACTACTTTATCTACCTGTGCTGCCAGCTTCAGTGATCTGTGGGCCTGCACACCCAGAGCCCTCTGCATATCAATACTCTTAAGGGTTCTGTCATTCACTATATAATTTCCACCTGCACTGGACCTTCCAAAATACATAACCTCATATTTGTCCAGATTAAATGCCATCTGCATTTTTTCTGGTCATGCTTCCAACTGATCTATATCCTGCAGTATCTTCTGACAAGTCTCTGCCAGTCATCTTAACATTGTCAAAAATCCCGATATAAATTCCCCTGGTTCTCAAATTGCGGAGTAAGACCAGTAGTATCTCAGAATTCAAGGAGGTTTGTGGTCGTAATATTCCTTAATTGAATCTGTCATCTCTTGATAGGTTTTAGCATCTGGAGCCTCAGGGAAAGTTGGGCTCCTAATAAGCAAAAATACTGCAGATCCACAAACTGTTAGGAAAATTACTCATTATTTTTCATCTGCCCCAATGTCATTTGGCCAGAAATAAAAAACATTCTTTGCACTTACTGGGCCCACTCTTCGACATTAGGACTGAATGAGTCAAGCTTCTCAAATAATGGCATGATGTCAGAAATGCTTACCCCAATTCAAAGACAAACTGAGAGATTACCTTAGAGAGGTTTATAAAATCATGAGGGGCATAGATAGGATAAATAGACAATGTATTTTCCCTGGGGTGGGGGAGTCCAGAACTACGGGGCATAGGTTTAGGGTGAGAGGGGAAAAACATGAAAAGGGACCTAAGTGGCAACTTTTTCATGCAGACAATGGTGTGTATATAGAATGAGCTGCCAAAGCAAGTGGTGGAGGCTAGTACAATTGCAGCATTTAAATGGCATCTGGATGGGTATATGAATAGGAAGGGTTTAGAGGCATATGGGCTGGGTGCTGGCAAATGGGGCCAGATTGAGTTGGGATATCTGGTCGGCATGGACGAGTTGGACCGAAGGGTTTGTTTCCATGCTGTATATCTCTATGACTAAATGACCCCAGGCCACACGCTGCTGCCTATGCAAAAAGGACAAATGAATGATTTATTCCAGAACATTGCCTACATTTCATTTGATTTCGAACAGCAAGTCAGCCTTTCCAGTTCAGGACTGTTTTCACCTGCTCTTTCCGGGCTTTCCTTCAACATGGGGTGACTAAAATCCCCCTTAGTCCAGGAATATCTACATTTGGGACAACACCCACACCTTTCACCTCCTCCGAGAGTTTCATTTCCCCGCCCCCCTCACCTTATCTTCACCATGGACATCCAGTCCCTCTACTCATCTATCCTCCATGACAAAGACTTCCAAGCCCGCCCAACCAGTACCCTTTCACTGACACCTTCATCCACCCAGCTGAACTGGTCCTCACCTTCAACAACTTCTCCTTCCAATCCTCCCACTTCCTCCAAACCAAAGGGGTAGCCATGGACACCCACATGGGTCCCAGTTATGCCTACCTCTGTTGGGTATGTGGGGCAGCCCATCTTCTGCAGCTACACCGGCACCATCCCCTACCTTTTCCTCCACTACATTGATGACTGTATCAGCACCACGTTGTGCTCCCACAAGGAGATTGAACAGTTCATCAACTTCACTAACACCTTTCACCCAGACCTCAAATTCACCTGGACCATCTTGGATACTTCCCTCCCTTTCCTGGACATCTCCATCTCCATCTCCGTCGACTGACTAACCACAGACATCTACTACAAACCCATGGACTCCACAGCTACCTGGACTATAGCTCCTCCCACAGTTCCTCCTGTAAAAATGTCATCCCTTATTCCCAATTCCTCCGCCTCTGTTCCCAGGATGACCAATTCCACCATGGAAAATCCCAGATGGCTTCCTTCTTCAAAGACTGCAATTTCCCCTCCCATGTGGTAGACGATGCCCTCCAGCGCATTTTCTCCACTTCCCACTTTTCCGACCTTGAATCCCCTCCCAACGCACAAAGGTCAGAACTCCCCGGTCCTCATCTTCCACTCACCAACCTCTGTATGCATCACATCATCCTCTGTCATTTCTGCCGCCTATAAACACACTTCACTACTAGGGATATATTTCCCTCCCTACCCCTAACGGTCTTCCATCCACAACTCCGTCACATTCCCCCCACCCCCCAACCCACTCCCATCACCTTCCCCTGCCACTGTAGGAAGTGCAAAGCCTGAGCCCACACGTCCCCCCTCACCTCCATCCAAGACCCCAAAGGATCCTTTCACATCCGACAGAAATTTACCTGTACTTCCACACATCATCTGCTGTATCCGTTGCACCTGATGTGGTCTCCTCTACATTGGGAAAACAGGACACCAACTTGTGGATCATTTTAGAGAACATCTCTGGGACATCTGCACCAACCAACTCCACCGCCCTGTGACTATACACCTCAACTCCCCCTCCCACTCCACCAAGGACATGCAGGCCCTGGGTCTCCTCCATCGCCAAACCCTAACTACCTGACACCTGGAGGAAGAACGCCTCGTCTTCCACCTTGAGATGCTGCAACATTACAGGATTAATGTGGATTTCACTAGTTTCCTCATTCCCACCCCCCCCAACTTATTCCAGTCCCAAGCCTCCAACTGAGTACCGCCCTCTTGACAAGCCCATCTTTCCCATCTATCCACTCTGCTTTCCTCTCCAACCTATCACCTTCTCCTTCACCTTCATCTACCTATTGAATTCCCAGTTATCTTCCCCTTTGCCCCACCCCATCCCATTTATTTCTCATCTCTTAGCTCCCCGCTCCCCCACTCTCCGGCCTACAAGCCTCATTCCTGATGAAGTGCTTAAGCCCAAAATGTCGATTCTCCTGCTCCTCGGATGCTGCCTGCTCTGCAGTACTTTTCCAGTGTTACACTCTCGACTCTGATCTCCAGCATCTGCAGTCCTCACATTCTCCTGGCTAAAATAATGACCATTGTCCTGAATAAGATGTTGAAAGCAGCTTCATTGAAAGACCTAAAGAGGTTCCAAGAGAAAGTCCACCACCACCATCTCAGATAAGTGAGGGGAGGAATGATAGTCTTGCCAATATCACTCAAACTTAACATTCCCACACAAGCTGCAAGCAGCTAGATTATTAGAGAATTTGCACCTCTCATTTATTCAGCAATAATATATTCCCTAAGTCACTTGTTTGGCTCAACTGGTTGGATAGCTGTTTTATGAGATAGAATGATGTCAACAGTATTCCCAAATCAGTTGGAGTTAACACAACAGACTCTCCTTCTCAACTTCTCCCATCATCTGAGGTGTGGTGACTCTCAGGTTAAACTACCACCAGCATCTCTCTCTAATGAGAGAGCATCCCTATCGTCCAAAAGGACAATAGCAATTTTATTTTACTATCCTCAAGACACTATCAAATAAATGTCCACAATCTTCTTAATGATGGTGAGTGCATTGTTGCTGGATTACGCTATAAATATTTGAAATTCACCTATCCTGATGTTTTCTGACTTTCAGCTCATATCAATCAAATTTCTGTTGGCTGATGGTATCCTAAATTGAAGGGATTTAAGTGATTAAACTGAGTAGTTTTAAACCCTGCTGTTCAAGCTCTGAGTAGAAGATTAATGTATTTTTATCATAAAGCCAGCCTGCCCACTTTAGCTCCTGAAACTGAAATGACTTCTCTGACTTTGTCACAACGATGTTTTAGTATGGAGCACTGAAACATAGAGGAATAAATGGAGTTTTATCTGGAGATAGACCCTGTAACTTTGAACCTGATTATACTTGTGGCTAGTTATGTTATTCTATTATTGCTTTTCCTTATTTCATGCGTTTTATATGATTGCAGAGGTAAAGACCCCAGTGAGGAATATGGTCCTGAGATGGACCAACCCATCCAGTCTCCAATCCAGTTGGTGGTGATGCAAAACACAGTGGATGCTCGCTGCATTAACAACAAACCCACCATCACAGAGCATAAGTGTGAGCTCCCGGGATCACGAAGCACTTTGGTCTAGAAGAGACCGGTAGGAAAACTGAAAAGGCAGTCACCACTCTGCATCGAGGCTTGATGCTGATCACTTCCATTTTAATTGCCCATGGATGTACAGGTGAGTCTGAGTTGAGGTCTGAAGTTAACTAATGAACCTAGGAAAAGTATCAAAGTTTATGAAAAAGGATATAGCTGTTATAATCAGATTATAAAGAATAGCAGAGAACAACAAAAATTTAATTGAGGGAAAGAAATGAGAATATGAAAGGAAATTAGCTGGAAATATAAGGGATAGGATAGGAAGAATTTCTAGAGGAATCAAATAAGAAAAATATTAAATAAAGAGATTGTTAGTCTTCTTGAGAATGAAGAGTTAATGGTAGATAATAAGAAATTAGATGAAGTGAACAAATATTTTGCTTATATTCACTACACAAGATACAAAATAAAATGCCAGTAATAGCTTTACTTCAGGAAGTGGAAAGGAGAGAGAACTTACCCCAATTATAATCACTAGGGAAGGTTTACTGAGCAAACTGATGGAGCTGTGGGGTGTCAAGTCCGTAGGTACCGTTGACTTCAACTTAGATTCCTAAAAGAATGGCTAATAAGATAGTCGAGGTGTTGCTGTTAATTTGCCAGAATTCCTTCAATTCTGGAAAGGTTTCATCAGAATGTAAAATATCAAATATAACCCCTCAATTCAAGAAATAAGGGAAGCAGAAAACAGGAAGGTATAGACCAGTTAGCTTGATGTCTTTTGTGGGGAAGTGTTAGAATCAATCACTAAGAAAATTATAGCTGGACATTTCAAAAGAATCATAGAATCCCTACAGCGAGGAAAGAGGCTGTTCAGCCCATCGAATCCGCACTGACTCTCCAAACAGCATCCCAACCAAAGAGGCTTCAAGGTAATTAGGAATATTCAACAGAGTTTTGTGAAAGGGAAATTATGCCTATCCAATTTGTTGCAAGTTTTTCAAGGAATAACAGTGGAAAGGGGGAGCCTATAACACAATAGCATCGATAGAAAATCGGTTGGCCGGCACAAAACAGACAGAATGCATAAATGGATCTTTTTTCTGATTGAGAGTATTTGACAAGTCAGATCACGTAGTGATCTGCACTGGAACCTTAACATTATTAATTAATGACTTAGACAACTTTTTTTACACAGAGGGTGGTACGCATATGGAATGAGCTGCCAGCAGAAGTGGTTGAGGCCGGTCCAACATTTAAAAGGCATTTGAACAAATACATAGATAAGAAAGGATTAGAAGGATATGGGCCAAGTGCAGCGAAATGGGGTTAGCTTGAATGAACATTTTGGTTGACATGGACCAGTTTGGGCCAAAAGGACTGTCTCCGTGCTGTAGAATTCTATGTCTCTATCATGGCAGCAAAGGCATGATAGCTAAATTTGCAAATGATACAAATGCAGGAAAGTATGTTATGAAGGGAACATAAGGGAGTGAGTGAGTGTCTGAGTGAGCAAAAATCTAGCAGATGGAATGTAATGTAAGAAAATATGGAATTGTTCACTTTGGCAAGAAGAATAAATAAAACAGAGCATTACCTAAGTCGACAATGACTACAGAATGCAGAGGTGCAGACAGATCTTAGTGTTCCAGTACAAGACTAACAAAGTTGGTATAGAGGTACAGCAAGTAATTCAAGCGGCTAACGGAATGGTATCCTTTATGATGAGAGGAATTGAACATAAAATTAAAATATGCTATGCTTCAGTTATACAGGGCATTAGTGAGACCACACCTCAAATACAGTGTGCTGTTTTGGCTTTCTTATTTAAAGAAAGATGTTAATACATTGGATGCAGTTCAAATTGGATTATTAACTGGAAAGAACTGATTGTCTTATGAGGGAAACCTGGAAAGACTAGGTTTGTTTTCCCTGAGGTTTAGAAGATTGAGGACTGACTTGATTGGCATGTACAAAATTCTGAACAGTTTTAACATCTCTTCTATGTCCATCTTGTCAAGAAAAGCAAAATACTGTAGATGCTGGAAATCTGAAACAAAAACAAAGCCCTGAAGAAACTGAGCAGGTTTGCAGCATCTGTGATTATATTTATGGAGGTCAGAAGAATTAGTGTGGAATCTGATGGAAACATATAAATCTCTGACAGGTCTAGATATGGTAAGCCGCAAGATGGATGTTCCTGATGATTGGAGAGTCTGAAACAACAGGTCACAATGTAAAAATATGGGGAGACCATTTAGGACTGAGAGGAGAAGAAATGTCTTCACCTAGATAATGGTGAGCCTGTGGAATTCTCTGCCACAGAAAGTGATTTCACGAGTTAGATATAATTTTTATGGTGAAAGGGATTAAATGATATGGGGACAAATGCAGGAATAGGACACAGAATTGGATAATCAGCCACGATCACATTGAATGGCCAAGTAAGCTCAAAGGGCTGAATGACCTCTTTCTGCAGTTTTAAAAAATGTTTCTATGGTAGAGTTAGCGATATGCCAGGCTTTGTGTTGCAGTATAATTCTGCTGCTGGTAGTCCACAGAGCCTCTTCAGCTGCCCAGTCTTCAGTTGCTAGATCTGTCTGATATCTATCCCATTTAGCATGATGATAGTGCCACATAATGATAGAGGGTTTCCTCAATATGAAGACAGGACTTTGTCTTCACTAGGAATATATGGTGGTTATTTCTACTGATATCATCATGGACATATGCACCTTGAGCAGGCAGATTGGTGAGGATAAAATTGAGTATGTTTTTCTCTCTTTTTCGTACCATCCTCACTTTCACTTTCATCACCTTCCATAGACCCAGTTTGAAAACCATGTCCTTCAGGACTGGATCAGTTGATAAGTAGAGCTTTGCCAAGACACTCTTGATGATGAATGATTGAAGATGCCCACCAGAGTACATTTTGCACTCTTGCCACCCTCAGTGCCTTCTCCTCCAAATGGAGGGGTACTGATCCATCTGCACATGGTAATCAGCAGGCGTTTCCTTGCCCACGTAGTCCATTGTCACTATTATGGACTTTAGATTAGATTAGATTACTTACAGTGTGGAAACAGCCCTTTGGCCCAACAAGTCCACACCGACCCGCCGAAACGCAACCCACCCAGACCCATTTCCCTGCATTTACCCCTTCACCTAACACTACAGACAAGTTAGCATGGCCAATTCACCTAACCTGCACATTTTTTTTTTGGGCTGTGGAAGGAAACCGGAGCACCCGAAGGAAACCCACGCAAACACGGGGAGAATGTGCAAACTCCACACAGACAGTCGCCTGAGGCGGGAATTGAACCCAGGTCTCTGGTGCTGTGAGACAGCAGTGCTAACCACCGTGCCGCACATTTCCAGGGCTACTCCCTCCTGACTATGTACCACTGTGTCATGACCTCTGTTGGATCTGTCCTGTCATGGATGGTGGTATTGTTGTCTGGGTGGTACCACTCTGCGTATGGCCACCAGGATACATGAACACCAACTAGCCACAAAAAGACATGACCCTCTCTCACTAGTATCCTCACATACGGATGAGGAAGGATACCACTGCGAGTGGGACAACACATCCATCCTACGACAATAGACAATAGGCGCAGGCGTAGGCCATTCAGCCCTTCGAGCCTGCACCGCCATTCAATATAATCATGGCTGATCATTCCTAATCAGTATCCTATTCCTGCCTTATCTCCATAACCCTTGATTCCACTATCTTTGAGAGCTCTATCCAACTCTTTCTTAAATGAATCCAGAGACTGGGCCTCCACTGCCCTGTGGGGCAGAGCATTCCACACAGCCACCACTCTCTGGGTGAAGAAGTTTCTCCTCATCTCTGCCCTAAATGGTCTACCCTGTATTTGTAAGCTGTGTCCTCTGGTTCGGCACTCACCCATCAGCGGAAACATGTTTCCTGCTGCCAGAGTGTCCAATCCTTTCATAATCTTATATGTCTCAATCAGATCCCCTCTCAGTCTTCTAAACTCAAGGGTATACAAGCCCAGTCGCTTCAGTCTTTCAGTGTAAGGTAATCCCGCCATTCCAGGAATTGACCTCGTGAACCTACAACGAGCCAAAGATACACACGAGAATTCCTAGAAGCATGGCATTCCAACCGGAACTCTATCAACAAACACATCAAGTTTAGACTCCATCTACCACCCCCTGAGAAAAGGAACAGAAAGTGAGTTCACCACAGGTAATAACATCACCACAGGAAATGACGTCACCAACCCAAAGAAACCCAAACATATAAACAGAAAACAGGAATTTTCAGCATTGCTGTGCCTGAGGCTCACTGAAGATGTTACCTAGTAGGGTAATAAAACGTCTAGAAATGAACCTTCCAGCTCAGTGAGCAAACCTACATCCAAAATCAATAGCAATGACGGGTCCAAATACCTTTCCAAGTCTTCAATGAGAACCCAATTTCTGAGTTCCCGCATACCTTTGTGTTAGAATGACAAGCAATATCAATCATGGTAACAAAGGCAGTACAATGGTTATATTATTTGTGACAAGGTGATCACCTCTTGACTCTTAAAACTTTTCCACTGTCAGAAGGCACATGATAGAACACTCTCCAGTGACCTAAGTGGGTGTCGCCACAAAAGGACTCAGGAAACAATACTCTTCCAGAATAAAGTAGTCCACTTGATAATACTCCTACCTCCTAAATCCTGATCCATTTCTTCCCAAATCATGTTCTTTGGTTACAGAATGTACTATTTACTATGCTTTTACTGTATTAACAACACTTCCCACAATCACAACCCCTTACTACCATGAAAAAGAGTAGTAATATCACAGAACTCCCTCCAAGTCACTCAACACCTCCCATTTTTCAGAGGCATTTGTTTGGGTAATTTCCTGGAAATTCCATTTCAGGTGCCACAAGAGTTACAGGTAGTTCTTACTTAATATTGCCCATCTAACATATCTCTTCAATATTGAGTTACATTAATATTTATGGGTTTATATCTTGTATTGCATGCCATGGCATCATCCACATCAGGACCCAATCCACAAACCTTGGTAACTTAATCAACATCATGAGAAAGCCAATGCCACAGACAAGTGGAACAATGAAAAAGATCCAGTCCAATTTCTGGGTGTTACAACATTCCTGCTAACTTCAGGTATGAAACTTGGAAGTTCTTGGAGGTTGTAAGATCTTGGAAGTTCAGATGGCCCAGGTTCATGTGGAAGACTTGGGATATCTCACCAGCCTTATGGTATTAGTTTCACACTCACAGGAATCAGATTCATTAGAGAGGAAGAAAAGGACAACCAATTCCCATTCCTAGACATGATGGTACAGAGAACACCGAATGGAGAATTCACCACAAAGGTATACAGGAAAGCCACACACACAGACCAAGTCCTGAACTATGAAAGCAACCACCCCAACACACACAAAAGAAGTTGCATCAAGACATTGTTCAAAAGGGCCACAACACACTGCAGCACACCAGAACTGCAAAAAGAGGAAGAAGAACACCTCTACAATGTAGTCACTAAAAATGGATACCCCCGCAATTTAAACAGATGCCTAAGGGAAAGACAATGGAATGAGGACATGCCACAACCCAAAGGACTAGCCATGTTACCATACATCAAGAACGTTTCTGAACTGACAGCCAGACTACTATGACCACTAGGACTCATAACAGCACACAAACCAACAGCCACTCTCAGACAACAACTCACCAAGACAAAGGACCCAATACCCAGCATGAGCAAAACCAATGTAGTGTACAAAACCCCATGCAAGGACTGCACAAAACACTATATAGGACAAACAGGAAGACAGCTAACGATCCGTATCCATGAACACCAACTAGCCACGAAACGACATGACCAGATATCCTTAGTAGCCACACACGTGGACGACAAGCAACATGAGCTCGACTGGGACAACACTACTATTATAGGACAAGCCAAACAGAGAACAGCCAGGGAATTCCTACAGGCATGGCACTCATAAACAGATTGTATCAACAAACACATCGACATGGACCCAATATACCGGCCACTGCAGCGGACAGCTGGAACTGACAACCGGAAGTGGCAGAGACAAACCACTACAAATGCAGGAGGAAACATCACAGAAGTGCTTCACAGGAGGCTCCCAAGCACTAAGGATGTCATCTAGACAGGGGACGAAACGTCTGCAACACAAATTCCCAGCTCGGCAAACAGAACCACAACAACAAGCACCCGAGCTACAAATCTTCTCACAAACTTTGGTTTCATCGGCTACTACATAATGGCAATTAAACAAGCATATTTGGAACAGCGAGAACAGCAAGAGAATGTCACATGCATATCATGAAAATAAAAATGCACTGATAGAGTTATTTGTTTTCATTCATCAAATGTGGGCATCACTAGCTGTACTAGTATTTGTTGTTCATCTCTAGTTCTTTGAGGTGGTGGTGGTCAGTCTCCTTCTTGAACCACCTACATGCTGTAGGTTGACCCACAATGCCCTTATGGAGGGAGATCCAGGATTTTGATCCAGTAACAGTGTAGAAGTAGTGATATATTTCCAAGTCAGGATACAGAATGGCTTGAAGGGAAGCTTATGGGTGGTGTTCCTATATATCTAGCACCCTCATACTTTCAATGGTTGTGGATTTGGAAGGGGCTGTCTACAATACATCTTGTAGATGGTGTACACTGTTGCTTGTGAATATTGGTAGTGAAGGGCTAAGTGGTATGAAATTCACAAACAAACAATCAAGGAGGCAGTTTTGTCCTGGATGGTGTCAAGCTTCTTGAGTGTAGTTGGAGCTGTACTCTTCCAGGTAAGTGGGGAATATTCCATCACACTCCTAACTTCTGCCTTGTCGGTAGAGGACAGTCTTTGGGCAGTCAGAAGGTGAGTTACTCCCTGCCGAACTCCTAGCTTCTAACCTGCTTTTGTAGACACTGTATCTGGATGGATAGTTCAATTCAGTTGCTCATCAACTTTGATTTGATTGGATTAGATTTATTATGCTGATAAGAGGGGAATGAATCACATTGGTTCAGTGCTACACCCTTGATATGAAATTAAGTACTGCTGTACACTTGATCCTTGGATACATCATTTTTCAAATAAACATGAATTTATATGTACAGTATTACATTCAGTTTTTTGCAAGGATTGCACAGCAGTACACATGTGCAGTAAAATATTTGACCTTAAACATAGGTTCCTTAGCATATTTTCTTGTCCAGGGAAATCAAACTTAGACTTTAACCTGGGTCGAAACCCATTATTCACTTAAAGGCATTCAACTTAAAAGTAGCAATTCTCACGAATACATCTACAATGCAAAAAGAGAAGCATCTGTATGTTTATTGTTACACAAACTTTTGGAAGTGCACCTTTGTCATACTTTTATCTACAGCTTTTTTAAAAAGCCAAATATGATGATCCTAAAACTGATTTGGAGGAGCCAATGTTGGACTAGAGTGAATAAAGTTAAAAATCATACAACACCAGATTATCATCCAACAGGTTTATTTGGAAGCTCTAGCTTTCAAGGTTCTGCCTCTTCATCAGGTGGTTGTGGATATTCTGAAAGATGAAAGACTTAATCTAAATTTATTTAATATATCATTACAGCATCGTGACACTGTAACCCTTTTGCTATAAATTCTGTCTTATGATCCTGTTCCACAACCACCCGAAGAGTCATAGAATCATGGTGATGTACAGCATGGAAACAGACCCTTCGGTCCAACCCGTCCATGCCGACCAGATATCCCAACCCAATCTAGTCCCACCCCTAGCACCTGACCCATATCCCTCCAAACCCTTCCTATTCATATACCCATCCAAATGCCTTTTACATGCTGCAATTGTACCAGTCTCCACCACTTCCTCTGGCAACTCGTTCTATACACGTACCACCCTCTGCATGAAAATGTTACCCCTTAGGTCTCTTTTATATCTTTCCCCTCTCACCCTAATCCGAGGCCCTCTAGTTCTGGACTCCCCCACCCCAGGGAAAAGACTTTGTCTATTTATCCTATCTATGCCCCTCATGATTTTATAAACCTCTATAAGGTCACACCCCTCAACCTCCAATGCTGCAGGAAAAACAGCCCTAGCTTATTCAACCTCTCCCTATAGGCAGTGCCTCGAAAGCTAGTCCTTCCAAATAAACCTGTTGGACTATAACCTGGTGTTGTGTGATTTTTAACTTGATCCTAAAACTAGCATACATGAGCAACATAAATTGACAGTGTCCTAATGGCTTTGGTTTCGTCTGTTACCAGCAAAATGACAGTATAAGGGGAGGGAATTGAGAAGATAGCTATTCCTATGACTGACAAGATCTATCATGTTTTGTAGGTACCTTGATGAACGTGCTTAATATATTAGAGGAAAGAGTGGACGATATTTGGGCTGAAACAAGTCTTTCCTGCCGTTATCTTCTGGTACTTCAAATATTCTTGCTGACAATAAAATTTCATGTGCTCCCAAGACATAGCCAAATAGTAGCAGTGCCAAGGTTGGTTTATGTATCAACTGCAAGAAGCCAAGACAGCAACAACTGGATAGGAACAAGGCCCATCCATTACCATTGGTCAATAGGATATAAAGGATGTCAATCACTTTCCCTATCCAGGAGTAACATCTCCAAAGAAGGTGATGTAGAAGTTGACATCAGTATAATAATTCCCAAAACTGCATCAATCTTCCAGCAGCTCCAATACAGTCTAGGCTTCCAACATCACTACATGGCCATGAAACTTCGACTCTACATTCCTACAGAACTGGAAATTGCAATCTGCATCGGCAAGACACGGAAGAGAAGAACAAAAGAGTCATGTAAGTTAGACATCTTGCACCAGCACTGCCTATTGCAAGATTCCAAGCATCAAATGACAAGACAGAATCACCAACGAAGAAGTGCTAATAAGGACTGGTGAGAGGCCCCTGCAGGACATCGTGACAGAGAGATGACTGATACTGACATGAGGTGATGATAAAATTCAGCTTCAACCCTCATGAATCTTCCAAAGTGATCTCACTTTGCATGTTGTTCTTTGTAAGAGTAGGAGGCTATGTTTGAGGATTTGGAAAATATCGGAAATCAGATTTACGAACTTCTGACCTTTTAACTAAACACCACCTGAAATAAAAAATCTACTTGACAGATTGCTGCATAAAACCAATTGTCACAAGAAATATTAAAACAGAAAGTGCTGAGTATACTCAGAAGGTCTAGTAGTAACAATGGAGAGAAAAATAGTTAACACTTCAAGTCAATGCCCTTTCATCAGACCTGATAAAAGGTTATCAACTTGAAACACTTATTACTTTTCTCTCTTTATGATACTGCCAGAACTGTTTAGCATTTACAGCATTTTCTGTTATTTCCAACTTCCAACACCTCAGAGTACAATGGGATCTTGATCAGGAATGGCAGATGGAGTTTAATTTAGATAAATTGCACTTTGGAGGTACTGCACTTTGGAAATGCAAATCAGGGCAGGACTTATACACTTAATTCTGGATCAGTGGTGCTGGAAGAGCACAGCAATTCAGGCAGCATCCGAAGACAGGCAAAATCGACGTTTCGGGCAGTGGTGGTGGAGGCCCAGCACCTCCATATCCTCGGCAGAGTGGGAGGGGGAGTTGAAATGTTGAGCCACTGGGCGATTTGGTTGATTGATGCGGGTGTCTCTGAGATGTTCCCTAAAGTGCTCTGCTAGGAGGCGCCCAGTCTCCCCAATGTAGAGGAGACCGCATCGGGAGCAACGGATACAATAGATGATATTAGTGGATGTGCAGGTAAAACTTTGATGGATGTGGAAGGCTCCTTTAGGGCCGGTCCAGGTAAATTTAAGGTCAGGGTGGAATGTGTTGGTGAAGTTGATGAATTGCTCAACCTCCTCGCGGGAGCACGAGGTGGCGCCAATGCAGTCACCAATGTAGCGGAGGAAGAGGTCGGGAGTGGTG
>NC_057733.1:55167011-55176301 GCF_004010195.1 Chiloscyllium plagiosum | reverse complement strand
TATGCCACTCTCTCCCCACCCCCCCCCTCCTCTAGCTTATCTCTCCACGCTTCAGGCTCTCTGCCTTTATTCCTGATGAAGGGCTTTTGCCCGAAACGTCGATTTTGCCTGTCTTCGGATGCTGCCTGAATTGCTGTGCTCTTCCAGCACCACTGATCCAGAATCTGGTTTCCAACATCTGCAGTCATTGTTCTTACCTTATACACTTAATGGCAAGGTCCGGAGGAGTGTTGCTGAACAGAGAGATTTCGGAGTGCAGGCTCACAGTTTTTTGAAAGTGGAGTCACAGGTAAATAAGATAGTGAAGAAGGCTTGATATGCTTGCTTTTATTTGTCTGTGCATTGAGTACAGATGTTGGGAGTTCATGTTGTGGGCGTATAGAACAGTGGTTAGGCCACTTTCGGAATGTTGCGTGCCATTCTGGTCTCCCTGCTATTTAAAGGATGATGTGAAATTTGAAAGGGTTCAGAATTAAAGTACATGGATTTTGGAGAGTTTGAGCAATAGGGAGAAGCTGAACAGGCTGGGGCTATTTTCCCTGGAGTGTCGGAGGCTGAGGGGTGACGTTATAGAAGACTATAAAATCATGAGAGGCATGGATAGGGTAAATAGACAAGGTCTTTTCCCCGGTGTGGGTAAGTCCAAAATTAGATTTAAGGGGAAAGATTTAAAAGGAATCTAAGGGGTAACCTTTTCACACTGAGGATTATGAATATATGGAATGAGCTACCAGAGGAAGTGGTGGAGGTGGGTACAATTACAATATTTAAAAAGCATCTGGATGGGAAGATGAATAGGAAGGATTTAGAAGGATATGGGCCAAATGGTGGCAAATGGGACTAGATTTATTTAGGCTATCTGGTCAGCATGGACAAGTTGGACTGAAGGGTCTGCTTCCATGCTATATATCACTATGACTCTATGACCTACAGCAGTTTTCTTTGGTTTTTGAAACTTTGTAGCTTGTAAATAACATTGGACACAACATGAAACAAACAAAAAAACAGAAATTGTTGGACAAACTCAGCAGGTCTGGTAGCATCTATGGAGAGAGAAACAGAGTTATTATTTTGAATCCAGTGAACTTTCATCAGAACTCGATTTTAAATTTTTATTGGACAACTAGTGTTGGTTTGGATTTCCATGAACTGCTCTTTCTTGCAGAAAGCCACAATTGGTCAAATAGCCTCCTTCTGTGCTGCAACCATTCTATGACAGGGCTTCCTAAAGTGGCATTTTAGTTTTTGTAAGCTCTAAGCAGCAATAGCCAGCTTGGAGTGCTGACTGAGTTATGACAGCTGTGCTCCTGATATAACAGGCAGCCACATTCAGAATCTATCCATCAGCTCTCTCATTCACATTCAGAGATCTTGACAATTTTCAAGTCTCAAAATAGGAACACAGTGGGAACAAGTTTGGAAAGTACAATTCAATGAAGTTTGACTCTGATAGGAATCTGGGGTTGCATTGAGTTCCTGAAATTTTTGAGATTTTCTTGTTGGTGTTATAAAGGATTACATTCTCACTGTCCTTCAGAAGGCTCAAGAACAGAAAAGCACCTCTTCCTCCACTGATTCAGAAATGAGTGCTGATACACCAAGTAAGGTGAGATGTACTGACCTCCACAAGGGCAAAAAAACCTGGGGGCATAGGAAATTCCGAGTGATGGGAGTGGCTTGGACAATAAGAATTTATGATAATCTTTTCTTTAGATCTCAGTCAGTTCGCAGAGAGCTAAAGGAACAATTTTAGAGTGGGGTCCCCATTTCTCCAATGGTAAACATGTACGGTGTTAGTCTAGCCTGTAACTGTGTGACCCATATATCCACTGACTCTATGCCATCTGAGCACTTTCCTGGTAAAATCACAAACTCTGTTTGCAGTCACTGGGCACAATTCCGCATTCTTTATTATAAACATACCATCATTATTCTGACAGAATCCTCCACTGCTCATTAACTGGAATTACACTTGATTGATACTTTCTACAATATATTGTATAATGTGATATACTGATCAAAATATTATTGGCAGAGATGGAAGAAAGGAAAAAAATTGAACCTTTCACCACCTCAGGACATCCAAAATCGCTGCAGAGTGAATGAAGTGCTATCGAAGACTAGTTTGAGTGCTGTAAAACTGAGCAATGTGGCAGCAACAAGATGAATCACCTTTTTTTGGTCATGTTCGCTGAAGGACAAATATTAATCAGGACTGGAAGAACACCACTACCCTTTTTTGAGATATGCCATGGGATTTTTAAAAATATTACCTGTTACTTGTCTTTCTAAGCCAACTTTAAACTAATCCTGTTCTGACAAAGGGTCACTTTGCTTTCTCTCCACAGATGCTGCCAGACCTGTTGAGTTTCTCTGGAAATTTCTGTTTTTGTTTCAAATTGAGACTGTGTCAGTTCATGATACTATGTAAAGCAGAAAAGGAACTTCTCCCAGGTAATCACCTATAATTATGCTTCAAAAATAGATAATCTATTATTTTATTTCACTGCTCTTGTGGGATCTTACAATGTGCAAAATGGCTGCTATATATATCACACATTGTAAGCAACTATACTTTAAAAAGTAATCATGAAAGGTGCTATCAAAATCAAATTTCTTTCTGAATATAAAAAAATTGAACACGCAAGTTTTTTTGGTTTGGACGAAAAAAAAATTCAACTTTGATCATGACTTCAGTCTTATAGTGACAATGTTTACTTGTTATTTCTTTATCTTACATGAACAAGTCCAGGGAGACTTGACATCTGCCATATCAGATAAACATTGCACTGATCTGTATGTGTCAATCCACCGATAAGAGCTAATGAAAACTTTAAGAAATTTTGTTTTTTCAAGAGATAAGCCAAACAACTATGTGTTTATAATAATCTGACCCCGGCCATGATAAGAATGGTATCATGTGATTAACCTACTTTACACAAACTTTCTGCAGAGCTCTAACAGATTTCAGCTAAGGCTGAAAAAGCAGTAACAGTGCTTTTAGAGCCTTCAGTATCACTGCAGGTTTATTACCAACAACCAGATACAGTCATAGAGGTTAACAGATCAGATAAAGGCTCTTCAGCCCATTGTGATTGTGCCAGTCAGAAACAACCACCTAAATACTCTAACCATTTTCCAACACTTGGTCCATAGCCTTGTATGTCTTGGCATCGCATGTGCACATCTGAGTACTTCTTAAATTTTATGAAGGCTTCTGCCTCTACCATCCTTACACGCAGTGAGTTCCAGATTTCCACCACTCTATTGGTGGAAAAGCTTTTCCTCACAACTCCAATAAACTTCACCTCCTTACTTTAAATCTATGCCCCCAGTCTCTGATCCCTTCATCAAGAGAAAAGATTTCTTCCAGTTTACCCAATCTACGCCCCTCACAATTTTATACATCTCAGTCATGTCCTCTGTCAATCTCCTTTCCTCTAAAGAAAACAATTCCAGTCAGTGAGATCTCTCTGCATATCTCAAACTACACAACATCCTGGTAAATCCCCTCTGCACCCTATCCAGTGTTATCACAGCTTTCCTATAATGTGGACATCAGAATCATGCACAATACTCCAGATGTCTAGATGTTACTCCCCGCGCACAGTACTCTAGATAAATAATGTCTTAGACAGTTCCAGCTTAACTTCTCTGCTCTTAAACTCTTGACTAATAAAGGTAAGCAAGTATAACATATGTTTTCTTAACAGCGCAAGATATTTCAAACATTCCATAATTGTAAAGAATACAAGAGAGGAATTAAACACCATCACCATCAATAAAGAAGTTTTATTAGACAAATTAGTGGTGTTACAGGCAGATAAGTCCCCTGTCCCTGACAGCTTGCATCCTACCATCCTAAATGAAGTAGCTACAGAGATAGTGGATGCAGTGGTTATAATTTTCCAAAAGTCTTTGGACTCTGGAGAAGTACCATGGTTTGGAAAATTGCTCATGTGACACCCCTATTCCAAAATACTGGTACTTCTAGCCCTATTAGCCTAACATCTATTATTGGGCAAGTATAGGAATCAATTATTTAGGAAGCAATAGAAGAGCATTGGAAAATCAAATCTCATCAATCAGAATCAATATAGCTTCATTAAATCTATCACGTCTGACCAGTGTATTAGAGTTTTTCAAGGGAGATTTAACCAGGATGGATAGAGGGAAACTAGTCGATGCAATTGTATTTGGACTTCCAGAAAGAATTTGATAAAGTACCTCACAAAAGGTTAAGTTATAAGAGCCCACAATGTTGGAAGTAGTGGAAAGGCATGGATAAAGAATTAATAATGGGCAGGAAACTGAGTGGGGATAAGGGGTTCTTTTTCAGGTTGGCGACTTGTGATCGGTGGGGTTCCACAGGGATCAGTGCTGGGACTGCAACCATATATAATATATACTAATGACTTGGAGGAAGGAAGTGAATGTACTGTAGCCAAGTTTGTAGTCAAATAGCAAATGGAGTATTATGTGGAAAAATGCAAAGTTGTTCATTTTGGAAGGGAGAACAAAAGGACCAAATACTATATACATGCAGAGAAACTGAGAGAGGAGCAACACAAAGGGATTTGAGAGTGCTTGTGCAGGACACACAGAAAGCCAGCATATAGGTACAGCAGATAATCAGGAAAGCTAATGAAATGTTGGCCCTTATTTCAAGGGGGTTGGAGTATAAAATTGGGAAGCCTCACTTTAGTATTGCTCCTATCTCGTGATTCCACATATAGACAATTTCATCGATCCTTCATGGGCCATTATTCTCTCCCTAGTTACTCTTTAGCCATTAATGCACTTACAGAATCTCTTCGGATTCTCCTTATCCATGAAGGCTATCTCATATCTCGTTTTTACCTTCCTGATTTCCTTCTTAAGTATGCCTCTACTCCCTATATTATCCTCAAGAGATTCACTTCATCCCAGCTGTTTTTATCTGACATACGCCTCCTTCTTTTTCTTGACCAGAGACTAAATATCTTTAATCATCTATTATATCCCACTCCTACCAGCTTTGACCTTCATTCTACCAGGAACGGTCTCTGAACTCTCTTTATTTCATTTTTGAAAGCCTCTCAAATGCCAATTGTCCCATTACTTGTGAACAATCTACCCAAATCAACTTTTGAAAGTTTCTCATACCATCAAATTGGTCTTCATCCAATTTAGAACTTTAACTTGTATACAAGGCTTATCCTTTCCCCTAAGTATTTCAAAACTAACTTGAGTTTTTTGAAGCATTAACAAAGAGGATTGATGAGGGCAAAGCGGTAGATGTGATCTATATGGACTTCAGTAAGATGTACAACAAGGTTTCCAATGGGAGTCTGGTTAGTAAGGTTAGACCTCATGGAATACAGGGATAACTAGCCATTTGGATACAGAACTGGCTCAAAGCTAGAAGACGAATGGTGGTGGAGGGTTGTTTTCAGACTGGAGGCCTGTGACCAGTGGAGTACCACAAGGATCGGTGCTGGGTCCACTACTTTTCATTATTTGTAGAAATGATTTGGATGTGAACATAAGAGTTGAGTTACTAAGTTTGCAGATGACACCAAAATTGGAGGTGTAGTGGACAGCGAAGAGGGTTACCTCAGATTACAATGGGATCTTGATCAGATGGGCCAACGGGCTGAAAAGTGGCAGATGGAGTTTAATTTAGATAAATGTGAGGTGCTGCATTTTGGGAAAGCAAATCTTAGCAGGACTTATACACTTAATGGTAAGGTCCTCAGGGGCGTTGCTAAACAAAGAGGCCTTGGAGTGCAGGTTCATAACTCCTTGAAAGTAAAGTCGCAGGTAGATAGGAGAGTGAAGAAGGCGTTTGGTACGCTTTCCTTTATTGGTCAAAGTACTTTTTACAGGAGTTGGGAGGTCATGTTGCGGCTGTACAGGACATTGTTTAGGCCACTGTTGGAATATTACGTGTAATTCTAGTCTCCTTCCATCGGAAAGATGTTGTGAAACTCGAAAGGGTTCAGAAACGATTTATAGAAATGTTGCCAGGGTTTTAGGATTTGAGCTATAGGGACAGGTTGAATAATCTAGGGCTGTTTTTCTTGTAGCATCGAAGGCTGAGGGGTGACCTTATAGACGCTTATAAAATCATGAGGGGCATAGATAGGATAAATAGACAAGGTCTTTTCTCTGGGGTGGGGGAGTCCAGTTTAGGGTGAGGGGGAAAGATATAAAAGTACAATAGCAACATTTAAAAGGCATCTGGAAGGGTATATGATTAGGTAGGGTTTGGAGAGATATGGGCCGGGTGCTGGCAGGTTGGATTGGAATAGCTGGTCGGCATGGACATGTTGGACTGAAAGGTCTGTTTCCATGCTGTAAATCTCTATGACTCGATAATAGAACTATGATCACTGGTCCCAAAGTGCTCTCCCATTAACACCTCAGTCACTTGCCCTTCTTTATTTCCCTAGAGGAGGTCAAGTTTTGCCTTTGCTCTAGTGGGGCCACCTACATATTGATAAATAAAATTTTCTTGGAACACATTTAACAAATTTCTCCCCATCCAAGCCCTTGACACTCTGGCAGTCATAGTGTATGTTTGGAAAGTTGAAGACCCCCACTATTACAACCCTATTACTCTTACAGCTTTTTGAGATCTCCCTCCCTCAGCCATTTTTCTGTAATATCCGCAATTTCCAAGTCCCATGTTTAAACACAGTTACAGACAGCATGTGAATAGAAGGTGTTATAATTGCAGCTACAAGATATAGGGGCAGTGTTTGCCTGACATTCCAAGGTCAGGTGGGAAAAGAACTGCTCACAACTCCTTGGCTAAAGAATTCTAACATTAGGTGTAGCCATATAACTTTATATACAACTAACTTTATATTAGAATTAACATTATGAATTTTATAGAAATTAGTAGAAATTAGCATATTTTTATATTTCTGGTAATAACTGCAAGGATTGGAATGTAAATTAATAAAATATATTGTAAGATCCCAAGAATTAGTGATAAAGCTGTTTGCCAAACATCACAAGACGATGAGAAGACCTATGGTTGACCATGAAGTTGCCTATCATTGATCATTCGCAGAATTAGCTATGTAGGTCAGAAGGAATGTGGCAAACAATGTCAATGTTGCATGTAACCATTGTAACGTGGTATGTATAAATATTCTGTACTTTATTGGGAAAGATAAAGCATCACTGACATCTCCTCTGAACTGAGCTGTATTAAGATGGTAACTGGGCCCCTCATGAAAGCCAGATTCGGAGCAGTCTCCAGCCTCTTCCACATGTGTGGTAAAGGAGCTCCGAATAAAGATCAATTTATGTAACTCAACACAGGACTCAAGACTCCTCTTTGACATTTCTCCCCAACACCATCCATGCCCAAATTCATCTGCCTTGCCCGTCAGGTCTCTTGCGTTGAAATAAATGCTGCTAATTCTTCAGAGTTACCTCACCAAGGGGCAGCACGGTGGCACAGTGGTTAGCACTGCTGCCTCACAGTGCCAGAGACCTGGGTTCAATTCCCGCCTCAGGGAACTGTCTGTGTGGAGTTTGCACATTCTCCCCTTGCCTGCGTGGGTTTCCTCCAGGTGCTCTGGTTTCTTCCCACAGTCCAAAAATGTGCAGGTTAGGTGAATTGGCCATGCTAAATTGCCCGTAGAGTTAGGTGAAGGGGTAAATGTAGGGGAATGGGTCTGGGAGGGTTGCTCTTCTGAGGCTTAGTGTGGACTTGTTAGGCCGAAGAGCCTGTTTCAACACTAAGTAATCTAATCTAATCTAATCATTCTTTACTGTGCTCTTGCCTGCCTTGTCAATTTAACTTGGTCCCTTCAACATCTGAACCATCCTCAGCCTTCTATCTTCATTCACTACTGCTTAGAATCTCCCCACACTTCTGCATAGTAGTTTCAAGCCTCCTGTGTTACACTAGCAAATCTCCCTGCCAGGATATTGGTCCCTCTCTAACTCATGTAAAACCCATCCCTTTTGTACACATCTCTTCTGACCGAGAAGAGATCCCAAAGATCCAAAAGTCTGAAGCCTTGACCTCTGCACCATTTCCTCAGCCACTCACTTATCTATCTTATCTTCCTATTTATACTCTCATGAGCACATAGCACATTAGAAGTAAGTGTACTCTATGCCTTCATAACTACCCTATTAATCTGTGCCGCTGCCTGCAGGGATCTGTGGACAAGCACCTAAAGACCCCTCTGTTCCTCTAAGCTTCCCAGTTTCCTGCCATTCATCGACTGCTCCCTTGTCTTGTTACTTTTTCCAAAGTATTCTACCTCACACTTATCAAGATTAAATTCCATCTGTCACTCTTCTGACCAATCCATTCATATCTTCCTGTCACCTAAGGCCTTCTTCCTCAATATCAACCACCAAGCCAATCATCAGATCATCTGCAAACGTATCTATCATTCCCCCATATTCTCAACTATATTGTTTATATATTACTTTGTTATAGAGATACATATTTATATGAGGGACACGCCACTGTGGTACTCCGCTGAACACCAGCCTCCAGTCAGACTTCTACCACTATCCTCCGTCTCCTACCATTAAGCCAATTTTGGATCCAATTCAAGTAACCGTGCTTTTACCTTTTTTATAAGTTTCCCATGTGGGATCTTGTCAAAGGCTTTGCTGAAATCCATGTAAACTACATCAACTTATCCTCATCTACAGGCCTGATCACCATCTTGAAAAATTCTATTCAATTTGTTAAGCATTTCCTACCTCTGACCTAGCATTAGAATCAACACAAAGACAACCAACTCACAGAGGAAACCCAGCAAACCATTAGACAGAAAGTCACACTAATATTAAGCAGGAAAAAGGAAGGAAACACACTCAATAGACAAGAAAGGAAAGCACTAGAAGAACTCAAAAAGGATAACAAACATTGTAACCCTACCAGCCGACAAAGGATACATGGACTGTCATTTTAAACAGAACAGACTATGAGAAAGCGGACGTACTGCTTTCAGATACCGACACTTACCAACAGGTGGCGATAGACCCGACCCCACAAATAGAGAACTGAATCACAGCCTTACTCAAAAGGCTTCAGAAATCAGAATTAAACACGACAGGGTTCCAAAAAATGAAACTAGATGGATCCAACACACCATGCCTCCACAGACTACCCAAAGTACACAAACCAGGAGCCCCTCCTCAGACCCATAGTCTCACTACATGGAACACCATACAGACTAGCCAAAGAACTACATCAAAGACTAAAACACTTAGAAGACTCACGCCACTCCATTCACTCCAGCAAAGAATTTCTGAACAAAAAAAAC
>NC_057733.1:55159045-55164530 GCF_004010195.1 Chiloscyllium plagiosum | reverse complement strand
CGTCGATTCTCCTGTTCCCTGGATGCTGCCTGACCTGCTGCGCTTTTCCAGCAACACATTTTCAGCTCTGATCTCCAGCATCTGCAGACCTCACT
This sequence comes from Chiloscyllium plagiosum, assembly GCF_004010195.1. Taxonomy (NCBI): domain Eukaryota; kingdom Metazoa; phylum Chordata; class Chondrichthyes; order Orectolobiformes; family Hemiscylliidae; genus Chiloscyllium; species Chiloscyllium plagiosum. Next base: position 55,164,435 of record NC_057733.1, on the reverse strand, counting down.
TTCTCCTCCATACCAGGTAGTGATACATCCAGACAGAATGCTCTCCATGGCGCACCTATAAATATTGGCAAGGGTATTCGCCGTCATGCCAAACTTCCTCAGCTGCCTGAGGAAGAAAAGACGTTGTTGGGCCTTTGTAGCCAGTGCATCCACATGAAGAGTCCAAGAAAGCTTGTTATGGATGACCACTCCCAGGAGCTTGACAGTCACCACTCGTTCCACCTCTCTGCTGTTAATGTGTAGGGAGGCATGAGTAACATCCCACCGAAAGTCAATAATGAGTTCCTTGGTTTTGTTGGCATTGACAGCTAGGTTGTTCTCAACGTGCCATTTTTCCAGGTCTTCCACCTCCTGTCTGTAGTCAGTTTTGTTGCTTTCTGAGATTCGACCGACTATGGTTGTGTCATCTGCGAACTTTTAAATGGCATTAGTCTGGTATTTCTTCCATGGGTATAAAAGGAGTACAGTAGGGGCTGAGTACGCAAACACGAGACAGTGCCAACTTCATCAGCAAGGACAACATCATCAAGCTAGTGGACCTGTGCCTTACCACCCACTTCACATTCAATAACAAGACGTACAAACAACTCAATGGAACACCTATGGGATCACCAATATCAGGATTACTAGCAGAATCAGTAATGCAGAGACTCGAACAAACAGCTCTCCCAACCATCAAACCCAAAATTTGGGTCCGTCACATGGATGACACCTTTGTCAACACGAAACGAAACAAATTAGAGGAAACCTACAACACCCATCAATTATGTCCTCACTGGCATAAAATTCAAAAAAGAGGAAGAGAATAACAACAAACTACCATTCCTAAATGTCACAGTAGAGCGAACAATCAATGGGGAACATCAAATCTGCGTCTACAGGAAGATAACACACATGGACCAAATACATAACTATAGAAGCAATCATCCCAACACCTACAAATGAAGCTGCATGAGGTCATTATTTCAACGAGCCACCACACACTGAGCACAGAGGAACTATGAAGAGCAGAACAGAAATACCTATACAGCGTATTCAGGAAGAACAGGAACCCAATAAACACAGTCTGCCATTTCTCAGCGACAAACCCAAACAAGCAGACAAAACGCATCCAGAAACCCTAGCAACTTTACCCTACATCAAAGACATTTCTGAAATGACTTCCAAATAACTCAGACCTCTTGGCATCATGGTTGCCTTCAAACCCACCAACTTAAACAACAATCAAAACAAATGTCATTTACAAAAAACCTTGCAAGAACTGTAACAAACACAACATCGGACAAACAGGCAGAACACTAGCCACAAAAAGACATCACCCACTATCACTAGTATCCTTACATACAGAAGGAGGAGGACACCACTTTGACTGGGACAACACATCCATCCTGGGACAAGTCAAATAGACACATACACAAGAATTCCATGAAGCATGGCATTCCAACTGGAACTCTATCAATAAACACATCGATTTGGACCCTATCTACCATCCTCTGAGAAAAAGAACCGGAAATGATATCACCCACCCAAAGAAACCTGAACACAAACAGCAAGCAGGGCATACCACCAGCACTTCACCAGAGGCTCACTGATGATGTTACTTAGTATGGTGACATAACATCTGAAAACAAATCTTCCAGCTCAGCAAGCTAACTTACATCCAGAATCTCAACCTGAGCTACAAGTCTTTTCAAAAATTGCAAACCTTTGACAAAGTTGACCATCCTGATCAAATGATGCCTCTGAAAGTGGAGATTAATTCTCTCCTTCAGACTTTTCTCCAACAGTTTCCCTACCACTGATGTGTGACTCACTGGTCTACAATTCCCTGGATTATCTCTACTATCCTTCTTGAAAAGTGAAACCAAATTAGCTGTCATTCAGTCCTCTGGCACCTGCCCTATGGCCAGAGAGGAATTAGAAATTTGGGTCAGAGCCTCCAAATTTCCTCCCTTGTCTCTCACAGCAGCCTTGGATATGACTCATTTGGACCTGGGGATTTGTCCACTTTTCAGCCCTCTGAAACCTCCAATACCTCCTCACTCTCTATATCAATCTGATAGGAGCTTCACAGACCCTCTTCCCGAGTTCTGCACCTACATTGTCCTTCTCTTGAGATAAGGCAGATGTGAAGTAATCATTTAATATTCTGTTAATGTCCTTCAGTTCCAAGCAGAGATTGCCCTCTTGGTCCTTAATGGATTCTACTCTTTGCCTGGTTATCCTCTTCCATTTACCATACTTACAGAACATATTTTATCCCCTAATCTTACCCATCACTGTTTTCTCATGCCCCCTTTTTGCTTGCCTAATTACTTTCTCAGGATCCTTGCAGCGCTTTCTATATTCCACCAGGGTCCTTGTTGATTTGCTCCCTTTGTACGTGCTAAAAGCCTCTCTTTTCCAGTCCTGAATATTCCTCAACACCCAAGGTTCTCTGGAGTTTTACCCTGAAGGGAACATGCTGGGCATGTACTCCCCCCATTTTGAACACTCTAGACTATTCTGCCATAGATTTTCCCACAAGAAGCTGTCCCCAGTCTACTTTGTCGAGATCCTGCTTTATTTTAATAAAATTGATCTTACTGCAATTCTATTACAACGCTAATCATACTGAGTTGTAGTTGCTATCACTATGCCTCTAACTGATATAGTGACACTATGACACCAATGAAAACAATCATTATCACGAAAGACGTAATGTTGGGCAAGCTAATGGAGCTAAGGGCCTTGATGGAATGCATCCCGGGATGCTAAAAGAGACTGCTGGAGAAATAGCAAATGCACTTGTGGTAATTTTCCAAAATTCATTGAATTCTGGGGCAGTCCCAGCAGACTGGAAAACAGCAAATGTAATGCCACTAATTAAAAAAGGTGGTAAACAAAAGATGGGGAATTATTGACCAATAGCTTAAATTCTGTAGTGGGAAAAATGCTCGAGACTATTATAAAGGAAGAAGTAGCTAGGCATCTAGATAGAAATCGTCCATTGGGCAGATGCAGCATGGGTTCATGAGGGCAGGTCATGCTTAGGTAATCTACTGAAATTCTATGATGACATTACGAGCATGGCGGATAATAAGAACCCAATAGAATTGGTGTACCTGGACTTCCAAAAGGCATTTGAAAAAGTGCTGTACAAAAGACTACTGTATAAGATAAAGATGCAAGGCTTTAAAAGTAATATATTAGCATGGATAGAGGATTGGTTAACTAATAGGAAGCAAAGAGCGTGAATAAATGAATGCTTTTCTGATTGGCAGTGACCGGTAGTATGCCTCAGGGATCAGTGTTGGGACCGCAATTTTCACAATTAACATACGTGATTTGGGTTGGCGACCACGTGTAGTGTGTCAAAGCTTGCGGATGACATTAAGATGAGTGGTTGTGCAAAGTGTGCAGAGGACTGTGAAACTTTGCAAAGGGACATAGATAGTTTAAGTGAGTGGGCAAAGGTCTGCCAGATGGAGTACAATGTTAATAAATGTGAAGTCATCCATTTTGGTAGGAGTACCAGTAAAAAGGACTATTACTTGAACAGTAAAAAATTGCAGCATGCTGCTGTGCAGACTGTCCTGGGTATCCTTGCACATGAATCACAGAAGGTTGGTCTGCAGGTGCAACAGGTAATTAAGAAGGCAAATGGAATTTTGTCTTGCATTGCTAAAGAAATTCAGTTTGAAAGCAGTGAGGTTATGTTGCAGCTGTATAGGGTGCTGGTGTGGTCACAACTGGCATCCTGTGTGCAGTTTTGGTGTGCGTACTTGAGAAGGGATGTACTGGCAGTGGAATGGGTACAGAGGAGGTTTACGAGGTTCATTCTGGAGTTCAGGGGCTTAGCTTATAAGGAGAGACTGAGTACACTGGGATTATATTAATTGGAATCCAATAAAAACATATAAAATCATGAAGGGAATAGAAAAGAGAGAAGTACAGAGTATGTCTCCACTGGCGGGTAAAACTAGGACAAGACGGCATAGCCTCAAAATTAGGGGAGAAGACTTAGGACTGAATTGAGGAGGAACTTCTTCACCCAAAGGTTTGGGAATCTGTGGAATTCCTTGTCCCATGAAGTAGTTGAGGCTTCTTCAGTAAATGCGTTCAAAGGTAAAATAGATAATTTTTTGAATAATAAAGGAATTAAGAGGAATAGTGAGTGGGCAGGAAAGTGGAACTGAGGCCCCGAAAAGATCAGCCATGATCTTACTGAATGGCAGAGCAGGCTCGGGGGGGCTAGACAGCCTACCCCTGCTCCTTGTTCTTATGTCCCCTATAATGCTCTGTACTGCCGCCTTGAACACTGTCCAACTTTGTTCCCCAGAATTAGATCCAGCACTATGCTATCCTTTGTTGGACCTTCTACAAATTGTTAAAAAATCACACAGGTTATGGTTCAACATGTTTATTTCGAATGCTTTTGGAAGGCTGCTCCTTTGTCAGATAGCTAGTGGGGCAGGATCATAGGACACAGAATTTAAAGTAAAAGATCAAAGTGTAATACAACTGATGCAATGTATTGAACAAAGCTAGATTGCTGTTAAGTGTTTAATCACACCCCAGTCCAACCCCGGCACCTCCACACCTTCAGCACATTGACATAAAAAGCTCTCCTGAATAAGAAGTGTGCTCTCTCCCTCTAAAGCCTTTACGTTATGACTTTCCCAATTAATGTTGGGATGTTGAAATAACCTAATTACTCTATCATTTCTATTGTAACACATCAGTGAATTGTTTACATATCTGCTCTTTTACTGCCTTCTGACTCAGGCCTTTAACTATTCCAGCAAAACAATTACTTCCTTTTTTATTCCTAAGCTTTACCTGCAAACCTCATTTGAAGAGTCTTCCAAGATATCTTCCCTCCTTACTATAGTAACTGACACCTTAATTAATAATGCGACACAACCTCCTCATTTATACCTTTTTAATCTCTTTTATATTCTTGCCTAAAGATCCAATATCCTGGAATGTTGACTTGATGGATTTTCTTTAACTTACTTTTCTATTCAACTCAATCAGAGATGTGGGACAGGTGGACCTGAGCCCAGGCCTCCCAGTCAGAGTGTAGGAACACCATCACAGAGCCATAATAGTGCTCCCTTGAGTTGTTAGACTATATTAGTGGTTTAGTAAGTAAGTAGTAAGGATGTTAATAAGGAGGGTTGTTTTCGCCATTGTGATTTCTGGTGCCAAGCTCAAATTCAGGTGTTGGTTTCATTCCTTTTTTGAAACTTTCTAGCAATTGATACAATTTTTCAGGATGTCCAAGAATGTAGGGAGGCTGTGGAGAAGGTAGCACTGACAGGGAATACTTGCGGACACAGAGATGGGTTCAAGTGTGTATACTTCAACGCAAGGAGTATCAGAAATAAGGTGGGTGAACTTAAGGC
>NC_057733.1:55139437-55158821 GCF_004010195.1 Chiloscyllium plagiosum | reverse complement strand
TTCCAAATATTGATTGGAAGCTCTTTAGATCAAGTTAGATTGGATGGGGCGGTGTTTGTGCAGTGTGTCCAGGAAGCTTTTCTAACTCGTATGTAGATTGTCCGACCAGAGGGGAGGCCATATTGGATTTGGTACTCGGTAATGAACCGGGACAAGTGATGGGCTTGTTAGTGGGTGAACATTTTGGTGATGGTGACCACAATTCTGTGACTTTCACCTTGGTTATGGAGAGAGATAGGTGCGTACAACAGGGTGGGTTTTACAATTGGGGGAAGGGTAAATACGATGCTGCAAGACAGGATCTGAGGAGCATAAGTTAGGAGCATAGGCTGTCAGGGAACGATGTAATTGAAATGTGGAACCTTTTCAAGGAACAGATACGACGTGTCCTTGATATGTATGTACCTGTCAGGCAGGAAAGAGATGGTCGTGTGAGGGAACCTTGGTTGACAAGGGAGGTTGAATATCTTGCAAAGAGGAAGGAGGCTTACATAAGGTTGAAGAAACAAGGTTCAGACAGAGCGTTGGAGGGATACAGGATAGCCAGGAGGGAGCTGAAGAAAGGGATTAGGAGAGCTAAGAGAGGGCATGAAAAATCTTTGGCGGGTAGGATCAAGGATAACCCCAAGGCCTTTTATGCATATGTGACAAACATGAGAATGGCGAGAACGAGGGTAGGTCTGATCAAGGACAGTAGTGGGAGACTGCGTATTGACTCAGAAGAGATAGGAGAGGTCTTGAATGAGTACTTTTCTTTAGTATTTACAAATGAGAGGGACCGTATTGTTGAAGAGGAGAGTATGAAATGGACTGGTAAGCTAGAGGAGTTACTTGTTAGGAAGGAAGATGGGTTGGGAATTTGGAAAAACTTGAGGATAGACAAGTCCCCCAGGCCTGATGGGATATATCCTAGGATTATGTGGGAAGCAAGAGAGGAAATTGCAGAGCCGTTGGCAATGATCTTTTCGTCTTCACTGTCAACAGGGGTGGCACCAGGGGACTGGAGAGTGGCGAATGTTGTGCCCCTGTTCAAAAAAGGGAATAGGGATAACCCCGGGAATTACAGGCCAGTTAGTCTTACTTCGGTAGTAGGCAAAATAATGGAAAGGGTACTGAGGGATAGGATTTGAGTATCTGGAAAGACACTGCTTGATTAGGGACAGCCAGCACGGATTTGTGAGGAGTAGGTCTTGCCTTACAAGTCTTGTTGAATTCTTTGAGGAGGTGACCAAGCATGGTATGAGGGTAGAGCAGTGGATGTAGTGTACATGGATTTTAGTAAGACATTTGATAAGGTTCCTCATGGTAGGCTTCTGCAGAAAGTCAGGAGGCATGGGATAGTGGGAAATTTGGCCAGTTGGATAGAGAACTAGCTAACCGGTCGAAGTCAGAGAGTGGTGGTGGATGGTAAATATTCAGCCTGGAGCCCAGTTACAAGTGGAGTTCCGCAGGGACTTTTTAACCATCCTGTCTACATGTGATGTGAACGTCCAAGATTATACACCTGAACCCCGAGGTCCCTCTGTTCCACAACACTACCCAAGGCACTGTCATTAATTGAATAAGCCCTATGCAGGATACAGGGTTAATGGTAGGGTTCTTAGTGAGGTGGAGGAAGAGAGGGATCTTGGGGTCTATGTTCATAGGTCTTTGGGAGTTGCCACTCAGGTGGATAGAGCTTGTAAGAAGGCCTATGGTGTATTAGCGTTCATTAGCAGAGGGATTGAATTCAAGAGTCGTGAAGTGATGTTGCAGCTGTACAGGACCTTGGTAAGGCCACATTTGGAGTACTGTGTGCAGTTCTGGTCGCCTCACTTTAGGAAAGATGTGGAGGCTTTGGAGAGGGTGCAGAGGAGATTTACCAGGATGTTGCCCGGAATGGAGAATAGGTCGTACAAGGATAGGTTGAGTGTGCTCGGCCTTTTCTCATTGGAACGTCGAAGGATGAGGGGTAACTTGATAGATGTTTATAAGATGATCAGGGGAATAGATAGAGTGGACAGTCAGAGACTTTTTCCCTGTGTACAACAGAGTGTTACGAGTGGACATAAATTTAAGGTGAAGGATGGATGGTATAGGGGGGATGTCAGGGGTAGGTTCTTTACCCAGAGAGTGGTGGGGGCATGGAATGCGCTGCCTGTGGGATTGGCAGAGTCAGAATCATTGGTGACCTTTAAGCGGCAATTGGATAGGTACATGGATAGGTGCTTAAACTAGGACAGATTTTCGGCACAACATCGTGGGCCGAAGGGCCTGTTCTGTGCTGTATTGTTCTATGTTCTAATTGAGAGGGCTATTTCAGAGTGCAGTTGAGAGTGTACTACATTCCTGTGGATCTGGCTCACAAGTAGACCAGACTAGGTAAGAATGGGAGATTTCCTTCTTTGAAGGACATTTGGGAATCAGATGGATTTTTCCAACATTCAATAGTTGTTTCATGATCATGATTAGCCTCTTAATTCCATACTTATTCAAATTCAAATTTGCCATAACAGGAATCAAACCCGGATGCCCTGAACATTGTCTGAGGTTTTAGATCAAAACTTAGCAATAATAGCTATGGCTTCCCTAATTAATATGGTGAAATTGGTGACTTACAGCGTAAAAATATATTCAACCTCACAGCAGGAATCATGTCACCAAACTCAATGAGACCCACACTTAGCCCAAAAATTCAGAAGATTCGGCCCAATGTTAAACTTTATCACTGCAACAAAGGGATCTGGGAATCCTCTTACATACATCTCAAAAGCGAGCATACAAATTCAGCAGGCAATAAGGAAGGCAAGTGAAATGTTGATTTTATTTCCAAGAGAATGGAGTATAAAAGTAATGAAGTTTTGCTATAAAACTATAAAAGGCAAGGACATAATTGGAATACCGTGAACAGCTTTAGGCTCCTTATCTAGTGGAAGATATGCTGGCATTGGAAACAGTGCAGAGAAGGTCACTTGGCAGATCCTTGGCTGGATTTGGAGGTTCTGTCCTATGAGGAAAAGTTTAGTAAGTTGGGCCTGTACTCATTGGAGTTTAGAAGAGTGAAAAATTTATGATTATTGGGGAATTTGACAGATCCGATGTGGAAAGATTGTTTGCTCTTGTGAAACAGACTTATACCAAAGGGCATAACTTTCAGAATAAGGAGTTGTCCTTTTAAGACATATATGAGGGAGAATTTCTTCTCTCAGTGAGTAGTGAATTTGTGGAATTATTTACCACAGTGAGATGTGGAGCATATTCAAGGCTGAGATATACAGATTGATAATCAGTAAGGGAATCAAGGGTTATTTTGAAAAGGGAGGAAAGGGAAGTTGAGGATTATCAGAATAGCCATAATCTTATTGAATAATTAAACAAACTTGATGAGCTGAGTAGCCGGTTTCTGCTCCTTCATCTTATGGTCTTTTACAATAAGATTATTAATTAGCTCTTTGTGATTACATAATACTAGACCAAAAATGGTCTATCCCCTAGTCATCTACTCAACAAACTATTCTAGACTCCAGAACGCTCCAGAAACTCATCCTCCCACGGCTCTAGTGCTCAATTGGTTTATCCAGACTATATGCAGACTGAGATTACCTATGATAACTGTGTTGCCCATGATACAAGCTTCTCTCATCTGATTAATTCCAATGCCCACTATATTTAGTGGCCTTTAAATAACTCCAAAAAAATTCTACTGTCCCTTCTTATTTCTCAGCTTCATCAAAACTGATTCTATGCATTGTTCTTGTAACCTGAGATCCTCCTTTTCTAATATTCTAGTTTCATCCCTTATTACGTGTACAGGTCAGCCTCCTTTTCCTTCTTGCCTGTTCTTCCTCACCATCAAGCATCCTTGAATATTCAGATCCTAGTCCTTGTTACCATGCAGATACATTTCTGTAATAGCAATTAGACCCAACTTACTAAAGTATCAGTTCTATATTCTATGTTCACACAGAGAGTGGTTTGTGTGGGGAATGAACTTTCAGAGGAAGTGGTGAATGCTGGTGCAGTTTTTAACATTTAAAAGACATTTGGATAAGTATATGAATAAGAAATATTTGGAAGGATATAGGCCAAGCGCAAGCAGATAGGACTAGTTTAGTTTGGGATTATGGTCAGCATGGACTGAAGGGTCTGTTTGCATGCTGCATGACTATGACTCTATGACCAGCTTGACCTTAATTGGGATATTGCATCCAGTTCTGGGCTCCACACTTTGGGAAAGATGTGAAACCATCACAGGAAGTGTAACAAATTTTCACAAGAATGGACCCAGGATGAAGAACTACAGTCACTTTAATATATTGGAAAAGTTGGGACTACTCTCCTTGGAGAAGTGAAATGAGAGATCAGGTTTGATAGAGGTATTCAAAATCATGAGTGGTCTGGATTGAGTAGATAGAAATAAATTGTTTCTACTAATCAAGGACAAGAAGATACAGACTTAAGCTAAGTGGCAAAGGATGTAATGGGGACATGAGAAACTTTTGCATACAGTCAGTGGTTAAAAGCTGCAATGCATTACCTGAGAGTATAGTGAGATTAAATCCAGGCTTTCAGAAGGGAATTGGATCATTGTCTAAAATGAATAAATGTTTAGAAGAATGGGGAGAAAGCAGGGGACTGGCATTAGATGAATTGCTCATTCAAACTGCCAGCACAGACAAAAGGTTCCTTTTGTTTGAAAATAATTATGCGAGTTTATCATAAAACAAAGAACTCAGGATACTGGAGGTCTGAAACAAAATCAGAAATTGCTGGTTCTGATGAAGAGTCACCAAATGCAAAACATTAACTCTGCTTTCTTTCCACAGACCTGCTGAGTTTCTCCAGCAATTTCTGTTTTTGTTATACCTGTTTATTACTTTGTTTACTGCCACTCAGCCAACTTTGGATCCATGCTACTACTGTGCCTTTTAACTCAGGAGCTCCAACATTGTTCACAAGGCTTTTTTGTGACCCTTTATCAAATGGCTTTTGGGAGTCCATTTGCACCATAACAACTACATCACCCCCATCAATAAACATTACTCCTCCAGAAGAAATAAATCAAAGAATTAGTTAAACCAAACAAACCTACTGAATAAGAACGGATAACACTCCAATGCTTTATTCCAGCCCTGAGAATTGTTTGAGATTGACCCTCCTACTCATCTTCCCCAATTCTCTGAATTCATGGAGTTCCATGAAATGTATTGTCTATCTGAGGGCTGGGCAAGATGAAACAAACAGGCTATAAGGAGAAAGTAAGCATCCAAGGAGATCTGTTGGTTCTTGGCCATTGCACATGGCCTGCTAGTATCTCGGCTGCATTTAGGGGATTTGATATCAATGGATGGAAAAGCAACAATGGGCCACTTTGGGGTTTTGTGAAGGCTGGAGCAATATTGTTCTTTCACTCACTTCTGGAAATAAATAACATCCCTGGAATTGGCTTTTCTTTAGCTGGACATAAAAGACATAATACACTGTATCCTAGAAGCCCAGTGAAGAATGGCATTGGAGTTAACCGTTGCATGCTGTTTGTACTTATGCATCCAAAGTAAGCATCTCCCAAACCAATAACACCACACTAGTTTCAGTCTGTGTTCTACTTACAGAGGCTATGTGAATCCCCCGCTAATGTCTACCACCTACATACAACTAAAATAATTCAAAACACAATTAACAAAGCATATCCTCTAACCAATACTATTCAAAATTAGCACATAGTCCAATATGATGGAACTTTGATTGCAACTTAAATGGGTCAATTGCCTGATCCAGATGAATGCTCAAGTCACCAAGCAGTATACCCAGATGACTGAAGATTTGTTGATGAAACAGAGAGGCAAACATTATTCCCATATTTTTGGTGCTCTACTGCTCCAGTCCTATGATGTGGAGATGCCTGTGTTGGACTGGGATGGACAAAGTCAAAAGTCAGCCGACACCAGGTAATAGTCCAACAAATTTGAAATCACAAGCTTTCGAGCAATGTCCCTTCATCAGGTGAAGTGAGACAGAAGCACACAGGCACAGAATTTATAAGCAGAAAGGTCAATAGAGGAAGTGAGAACTGCAGATGCTGGAGAATCAGAGTCGAAAAGGCTGGTGCTGGAAAAGCACAGCGAGTCAGGCAGAATCCAAGGGGCAGGACAGTCAATGTTTCAGGCATAAACTCTTCATCAGGAGGGCTTATGCCCAAAACATCTACTCTCCTGGTCCTCGGATGCTGTCTGACTTGCTGTGCTTTCCCAGCACCACACTTTTCGACTGAGAGAGAGATCAAAGGGCAGAAAAATCAACAGATCGTACAATGGTGTGAATGGCGTGATGACAGGACAAATAATAGGTCTTTGCAGGTGATCAGGAGTGTCAGAGGGTGAGAGTAAAGGGTCAACAGCTGAATAACAAGTGAAAGGATGGCCTATAATCTGATTAAATGAGGCAGAGAACATTAAATATAAGGTGGTGCTGGAGGCGAACTAATAACTAGAACAACATAATAGGTAAATTAATTGCATGCCAAGGGTCTAACCAAAGTAATAAGCAATCCAAAACTGGACAAACTAATTAAGATCATAACAATTTAATCAAGGTGATGCCATCAAACCAGGACAGTAAGGAAGATTTTACAGGTACAGAAATGTATGGTGGGGTCACATGTTGTGCACATGAACCCAAGATCACAGTTGAGGCTGCCTTCATGTATATGGAATTTGGCTATCAGTTTCTGCTCAGTGTCATAGAGATGTACAGCATGGAGACAGACCCTTTAATCCAACCCATCCATGCCGACCTTGTATATCTCGAAGGCCGCCTTTGAGGATGCTTAGCCATAGATCAAAGCTGAAAGCCCTTGACCATTGAAGTGTTCCCCAACTGGACTACCCAGCCTTCAGAACATCCCTGCAAGGGGTGACCTGACCGCCCAGTCACTGCCCACTTCAATCACCCTTTCCACTCCTTCTCCGACATGACCATCCTTGGTCTCCTCCATTGCCACAGCAAAGCAGATGGCAAATTGGAGAAACAACACCTCCTCTTCTGCCAGTCCAGCCTGCAGCCCGGAGGACTCAACATTGAGTTCTCCAATTTAAAATAACCTCCCTTTCCATCCCCCAACTCCCTTTCCAACCCCTCTTCCTCCTCCCTTACATTCCTCTGAACAACCCTTCCAGTGACTAACCTGATTCATTCCTCCCATCGACCAACTACACCATACCCTCTACCTGTGCTCACCTATCACCACCTCACCATTCTGTCCCTCTCCCCACCCAAAACCCTTCCCCATGTCCCCTTTATCTGCAGCTCCCCTTACCCCCACCCCCCAGTTCTGAAAAAGGGCTACACCTAAAACGTTGACTTCTCCATCTCTAGTAGGTACATCCACATATTGAAAAAGAAAATTTTCTTGAAGTCATTTGATTTCCTCCCTAACCAATGATTTAACACTATTGCAGTCCCAGTCCATGTTAGGGCAAGTAGGATTTCTACCTAGGCCTTCTAGTCCCAAGGTAGGGACAGTACCACAATGCCACAAGAACCTTTAAAAGGAAATTAGATAGTTGTTTCAACAGAAGAATGTTAAATTTATTGGAGTCACAGTTGCAGAGATATATAGCACAGAAAAAGACTCTTCGGTCCAACTCGTCCATACCAATGAGATATCCTATATAAATCTACTCCCATTTGCCAGCATTTGGCCATAATCCTCTAAACCCTTCCTATTCATATACCCATCCAACCTCTTAAATGTTGCAATCATACTAACTTCCACCACTTCCTCTGGCAGCTCATTCCAAACACGCACCATCCTCTGAGTGAAGACTGCAGATGCTGGCGATCAGAGTCGAAGAGTGCGGTGCTGGAAAAGCACAGCTGGTCAGGCAGCATCTGAGGAGCAGGAGAATCAACATTTCGGGCATAAGCCCTTCATCAGAAACTGTCTATAAGAGTTTTATGTTCCAGACTACTAGAGTATGATCTCCGGGATGAACCGAGAGGCTACAGGTCGAGTCCTTCAGGGATTCCCTGAGCCATCTCAAATAGGTACTTTAACAGTCCCAGAGGTCCCTTTTATATTTTTCCCCTCTCACCTTAAACCTATGCCCTCTAATTTGGACTCCCTCACCTTAGGGAAAAGACCTTGCCTACTTACCCTATTTACAAATCTCTATAAGGTCACTCCTCAGCCTCCAACGCTCCAGAGAAAATAGCCACAGTCTATTCAGCCTCTCCCTATAGCTCCAACCCTGGCAATATCCTCAAAAGTTTTTGCTGAACCCTTTCAAGTTTCACAACATCCTTCCTATTGGAGGGACATCAGAACTACATGCACTACTTTAAAAGTGGCCTAACCAATGTCCTGTCCAGCCAAAACATGGCCTCCCAACTCCTATAGGAGAAAGTGAGGACTGCAGATGCTGGAGATCAGAGTCAAAGAGTGTGATGCAGGAAAAGCACAGCCGGTCAGGTAGCATCCAAGGAGCAGGAGAATAATTTTTTCTGGGATAAGCCCTTCATCAGGAACTCCAAAACTCAATTATGGGGAGCAAGTGAAAAAGTGAAACGAGACATGGAGAAAAACACTGTTCTTGACTTGATTGACAGTACCACTTGTTTCAGTCTTGTAACACTTTATGGATCCCAACTGGGAGTGATCATTAAGCAATTGTAGGAAGTCAGTTTAGTGACTGGCCTCTCCTGTGTAATTACAGAATGCCACATATAGCTCGAGGGGATTGAGCAGCTCAGCTGGTATTTAGTTATTTAAATTCCAGACTACACAGGAGCAAACTGTGCCTGTAACGAATGATCCAATCTGTCAATTCTCCCAATTGCATGTCGAATCGCATAAATACCCTTTTTCATTCATGCTTTGCTGTATGAACGACACTTCTCCACAGTTATACAGTTAACTTCACCTTGTTGAATTAATAGTTAATGTTCAGCAGGGATTAAATGCAGTGCAGTAGGGGAGCTTTGCTTGATTTACCTCAGAGATTTGCTTTAGCACTGAAAATCAAATTGGATATCAGGTTCAAGTCCCACCTGCTCTGGAGGTGTATCATAGTAGGTTGAGTAAAAATATATTTCACTCCTTTTCAAAAACTCTAATGCAGGGGTGGGGAACCTCCAGCCCATGGGGTGAATTTGTCTCACTGTGAGATTAAATTTGACCCTCAGCAACATCATGGGACAAATGACTGCCGCAAAGGTTTGAGTTAAAGGAGAGGCTGGACAGGGGAGGTCTTTTTTTCCCTGAAGTGTAGGAGGCTGAGGGATGACCTTATGGAAGTTTATAAAATCATGAGAGGCATGGATAGGGTGAATAGTCCGGGTCTTTTCCCCAAGTAGGGTGTCTAAAAATAGAGGGCATAGGTTTATGGTGAGAGTGGAAAGATTTAAAAAAGACCTGAGGGGAAACTTTTCACACAAAAGGTGATGTGTTTATATGGAACGAGCTGCCAGTAGAAAAGGTAGAGTCATGTACAATTACAACATTTAAAAGACACTTGGACAAGTACATGGATAGGAAAGGTTTAAAGAGATATGGGCCAAATGTATGTAAAAGGGATTAGTTCAGTTCAAGAAACCTGGTCAGTATGGAAGGGTTGGGCTGAAAGTCCTGTTTGGAAGCTGCATGACTCTAAAACACTTCCTGCAGACATAACCATCAGTAACATTGAATTCTCCCTCACCTCCCACATTTGACTGGAAGAGCACATCACTTTACTCAAGGCCATCTTTGTGCATTAACAATCTATAGTCCCAGAAAATAGCACAGTCTCACTGCTTTAAAAACACTGATCTAGCATAACTTGGTACCTATGTTTTATATTTCAAACAAAATTTAATCTAGAGACAGATATCAATAAAACATTTAGACAAAAAATCCATCCTACTCACTATTGTAGATTTATTTTTTAAAAATTAAGATTACACTTAAAAAAAACACTTCGCTGTTTCTCTTCCTTGAGCAGCTCCTGGTACTGAGGTTTCTCCAAATTCAGCTGTGAATTTCACTTTGTTTTTCTTCTTAGACCAAATTCAGATCTCCAGAGATGCTTGTGACGACACAGCACAGACCGAAGGGTTTGATTTTGTGCTATACATGTCTATGACTATTTTCTCTGCAGCACTGGAGGGTGGAGGGGTTACCTTATAGAAGTTTATAATATCATGAAGGGCATGGATAGAGTGAATAGTCAAGGTCTTTTCCCCAGGTAGAGGAGTCCAAAACTAGAGGCTATAGGTTTAAGGTGAGAGGAGAAAGATTTGAGAGAGACCCAAGGGCCAACCTTTTCATGCAGAGGGTCATGCGTGTATGAATGAGCTGCCAGAGGTGGTGGTGAAGGTAGCTGGTAGAATTACAACCTTTAAAAGAAATCTGGATGGGTATATGAATAGGAAAGGCTTGGAGGGATATATGTCAAATGCTGACAAATAGGA
Source organism: Chiloscyllium plagiosum (assembly GCF_004010195.1). Lineage (NCBI taxonomy): Eukaryota > Metazoa > Chordata > Chondrichthyes > Orectolobiformes > Hemiscylliidae > Chiloscyllium > Chiloscyllium plagiosum. The sequence goes on along the minus strand of NC_057733.1, from coordinate 55,148,393 downwards.
CAAGATTAATGTAGAATATCTCATTGCCATGGAAGAGTTAGACCGAAGAATCTGTTTCCGTGCTGTACATCTCTGATTTATAACACTGAGCTAGAAGGACCAAGGGTGCAAGTTTTACTCCAGTGTCCTGAGAATATAAAGTATAACAGGTCAGGCAGCTAATGCCCGAAACGTCGATTCTCCTGTTCCCTAGATGCTGCCTGACCTGCTGCGCTTCTCCAGCAACACATTTCCATCTCTGATCTCCAGCATCTGCAGACCTCATTTTCTCTTCAATATAAAGTATAATCCAGGCTGACACATCAATACATCATTGAGAAAGAAATATACCACTGAATGTACCTTTTCTTGAATGACACTTTAAACTGTTTGCCTCTTAAATTAATTTCAGAGTCATCCAGCTTTTACAGCAGGCCCTTTGGTCTATTACATCCATGCTGGCCATCAAATGTCTATCAATCTTAATCCCACTTTCCCTCACTTGATCTGTAGCCTTGATGCTATGGCCTTTCAAGTGTTCATCTCAATAGTTCTTAAATGTCTTGAGGGTTCCCACCTCAAGCATTTTTTTAGGCAGCAAAATCTAGATTCAACGCAAAAAACTGCAGATGCTGGAATCCAAGGTGGAAAGTAGGAGGCTGGAAGAACACAGCTAGCCAGGCAGCATCAGGAGGTGCAGACGTCAACATTTTGGGCATAACCCTTCTTCAGCACTGGGGATGGGTGGGAGGTGCAGGTTAGTGAGGTGAGGAAAGGTGAACACAGGTAGAAGGTATGACCTGCTTGGTCGATGGGAGGAATGAATCCTGCTGGTGGCTAGAAGGAAAGGTTAATGAACGGGATTGAAGGGAGTGGGATGGCTGGGAAGGGGTAAGGGGAGGGAGGAGGGGCTGGAAAGAATGCTGCACGTTCGGAGTGGGTGTGGGGGAGTGAAGAAATTGAGGCGGTCAATGTCACGTCAGCAGTCAGCCACCCTGTACCATCTAGGGTGTGTATAAGGCCGATGTGACATTGACCGCCTCAATTTCTCCACCCCCTTCACCCGCTCTGACCTCACTCCTTCTGAACATGCAACGCTCCACTCTCGCCGCACCAATTCCTAGTTCACCATCAATCCTGCTGACAAAGGCGTGGTGGTGGTAGTAGTCCAGAGAACAGACCTCTATGTTGCAGAGGCCTTACGTCAAATCTCCGATACCACATCCTACCTTCCCCTTGACCACAACCCCACAATGACCCATCAGGTCAAAATCACTCACACTGTCTGTGCCCTCATTGTCTCCGATAATCTCTCCTCCACTGCCTTCAATCTCATAATCCCCCAGCCCTGCACTGCCAGTTATACCTGCTCTCCAATATCCACAAGCCCAACTACCCCAGCCAACCCATCGTCTCTCCATGCTCCTGCCCCACCAAACTCATCTCGTCCTGTCTCAACTCCATCTTCACCCCCTTGGTTCAGACACTTCCCACCTACATCCACGACACCAACTACACCCTCCACCTTTGAAGTAACTTCCAGTTCCCCAGCATTTTATCTTCACTATGGGCAACTAGTTCTTATACACATCCATAACCCACAAGAATGGCCTTCAGGCTCTCAGCTTCTTCCTTTCCATCCAGTCCCCCTCCACCAATACCTTCCCCCACCTTGCTGAACTAGTCCTCACTCTTAACAACATTTCCTTCAACTCCTCCTATTTCCTCCACAGGGTGGCCATGGGCACTCAGATGGGTCTCAGCTATGCTGCCTCTTTGTTGGCTACATTGAACAATCCCTCTTCAGTACCTACGCAGGAACTGAGCCTCAACTCTTCTGCCATTACATCGTTGATTGCATCGGCGCAATGTCCTGCACCCAAGCTGAACTGGAGCAGTTCATCGACTTCCCCCAGAACTTACACCCTGTCTTCACATTCACTTGGTCCATCTTGGACACATTCCTCCCCTTTCTTGACCTCTCCATTTCCATCTCCGGTGACAGTCTCCAGACAAACGTTTGCTCTAAACCCACAGACTCTCACAACTACCTGGACTACACCTCCTCCCACCCAGTATCCTGCAAAAACACCATCCCGTTCTTCTAATTCCTCCGCCGCATCTGCTCGGACAAGGAGACATTCCACTCCCAACCTTCCCAGATGTCCACCTATCTTGAACAACATGCTTTTCCCTCCTCTGTCATGCAGACAGGCCTCCACCGCACCGCCTTCATTCCTCATTCCACTGCTGTAAACCCACCCTGACAAACGCAATAAAAACAGAGACCCCCTTGTCCTCACCTAAGACCCCACCAGACTCCACATCCAACACATCATTCTTTAAACAATTCTGCCAACTGTAACTAGGCCCCACCACCAAGAACATCTTCCTCTCCCCACCCCCTTCTGTCTTCCACAAGGTCCATTTCCTTTGCCAATCTTTGATTGGTGCCATTCTCCTTCCCACTCCCTTTCCGACATGACCATCCTCGGCTTCCTCCATCGCCACAACGAATCAGACCACAAAGCGGAGGAACAACATCTTATTCTCCGCCTGGGCAGCCTACAGTCCGAAGGACTCGACAGTGGGTTCTCCAATTTCAAATAACCCGCCTTCCCATCACCCAACTCCCCTTCCAGCCCCTCCCCTTCTCTTCCATTGCTCTCATCGACCCTTCCTTCTAGCTACCAACCTGATTTATGCCTCCCATCGACCAACTAGGTTGTATCCTCTGCCTGTGTTCACCACCTCACCATTATGCCCCTCCCATTCCCTATATCTGCAGCTCCTCTTACACCCATCCCAAGTCCTGAAGAAGGTTACACGCGTAACGTTGCCTTCTCCACCTCCTGATGTTGCCTGGCTTGCTGTGTTCTTCCAGCCTCCTGCTTGTGTACCAGTGAGATCTAGATAGCCACCATCCTCTGGGTGAGTTCTTTTCCTCAAATCCTCTTGAAAACTCCTGTTTCTTAGCTAAAAACTGTTCTTCCTACTTACTGACCCCACTACTAATGGAAAAATTTTGTCCCTGTCTATGAACCTCAGAACTTTATACACCTCAATCAGAATTCACCTTTTCAGCATTCTCTGTCTTTAATGACAACAACTCCAGCCTATCTAGTCTCTCTTCATAAAAGTGGGGCCTTGGGTAGTGTTATATAACAGAGAGACATAGGGGCTCAGGCACTTAATTCTTTAAATTTTGCATCAAGATTGACTGGGTATCAAGAAGCTGTCTAGCATGCTTGTCTTCATTGCTCAGACTTTTAAGTATGGAACATCATGTTGAGGTCTCTTCTGGATTTCTGTGTTCAGTTCAGGTCTCCCTGTTGTAGGAAGGATATTATTAAGCTGAAGAGGGTTTAGAAGAGATTTACCAGGACGTTGCCAAGAATTGAGGGTTTGAGTATTAAAAATAGGTTGGATAGGCTGGGACTTTTTTTTCTCTCTGGAGCGAAGGAGGTTGAGAATTAACTGATAGAGGTTTATAAAATGAGTGGTACAGATAAGGTGAATGGCAAATGTCTTTTCCTCAGGATGGGGGATTTTAAGACAGGGGTATTTTAAACTGAGATGAGAAAGATTTTAAAAAGACATGAGCGGCAATTTTTATTTATGAGTGGCTCAGGTGTGTAATGAACTTCCAGAAGAAGTGCTGGATGTGGGGACAGGTACAAGATATTTAGTTAAGTACGTTAAAAAAAAATGTTTGGAGCAATATGGGCCAAGTGCAGACAGGTAGAATTCATTTGGAATTATCATCAGCATGGATTGTTTGGACTTAAGGGTCGGTTTCCATGCTGTATGACTCTATATCATGGAAGGTGTCAAGCAAAGAAGTCAAGATTCATGGGGGGAGGGGATGTTGAGGCATGACTCGCTACACCTCAGGTGAGGGGAGAAGTTGAGAAGGACAGTTCTTCATGGTAACCTCATCTGGTACAGGAAATGAACCCACTAGCCATTCAGAAACCTGATTTTCTCTGTATACATTTTTTAATAATGTATCACTGAGCAGATTTTGGGTTTGAGTGTTGATGTTGGCGGGACTGGAGTTAGTGGTGTTATCATTGATTTTAGTGTGACCTTGTAGAGGTTCATAAAATCATGAGGAGCATAGATATGATAAATAGCAAAGGACTTTTCCTTGGGGGGGGGGGGAATTCAAGATGGTGAGAGGAGAAAGATTTAAAAGGGACCTGAAGGGGAACCTTTTTCACACACAGCCTGGTTCATATGTGGATAAATTGCCAGAGGAAGTGGTAAATATAGGACATATACATGAATAGGAAAGGTTTAGAGGGATATGGTCCAAATGCAGGCAAGGATGATTAATTCAGTTTGGGAACATGTCAGCATGGATAAGTTAGACCAAAGGGTCTATCTCCATGCTGTACGAATCTATGACACTTGTTTCTAATCCTTATGTATAACTGCAAGTTATTTCCTTCAAATCCATTGACTGCCTGATCCACCAATTAAGTTGACCGGAAACTGAATGGACTTGTCATTTAAACACAGTGGCTACAAGAGTAGTTCAGAGGCTAGAAAGTATAAACTTCCTCACAGACTGTCCACCATCGGCAATGGCATATGTCAGGACTGTTATGGAATACTCCCGAATTGAATGGATGGGTGCAGCTGAAGAAAAACTCAAGAGGCTTAGCACTATCCAGGACGAAGCAGCATTCACTTCCTCCAGGACTTATGTGCAGTAACATTATAATTTACAACATGCCCTTAGCAACTCACCATAGCTCCTCCGATAGCAGTGAACGAATAACGACATATTTCTGAAGCAGGATGGTAACTAGCTTGGAAAACAGGGATGTTAATAGTCTTGGAATTGAAAAGTAACTACATTAACACATTTCATTTCATCCTTGGACAACTCAGTGTGATGAATTAAAAGACGACACGTTGAAAAAAAGGCTGTGTCAATGACCGAGTTAGTATCTTGAGCTTCCAGTGGCTGTCCATAGCTCCATAACCAAAATAATGGCGGCACAATCTCGACCGTTGCTCTCGCGCCAGACCAAGTAGGACGCATGCGCACCCAACGGGCAGGACCGGGCATGCGCAGTGAGGCGACTGAAGCAGGCGGAGGCGGTATCGGTGTGTGGCCGGGGTTGACCCTCGCTCGCTCTCTAAGGTGGGGGCGGAGGCGTGGGGTCGGTAACCGTGACCCGGCCTCCAGCCGCTATGGGATATCTCAAACACATCTCTCCGATCAGGTAGGAAGACGCTGATCTTTTGAGTGACCACCTGATAGCGGCAAGCGGGGAGTCCGCTTCTGAGTCATGGTTGGCGTGGAAAGAGGGAGAGGAGTGGAAGGGGAGGGAAAGACATACTGGGGTGGGGAGAGGAGATGGGGGCGACAAGTGGGTGAGAGAGGAGGGGGATGGGACGGTGAGTGAAGGAGGGGCAGAGAGGCTGGAGGAGGAGGAGGAGGAGGAGGAGGTGGAGGAGAGGGGGGCAGGATGGTAGGGGAGAGGGGTAGGAGAAGGGATTCACTCATTTCTTACTTGTGCAACAACATATTCTTGAACTGAAGCTGATGATACTTTCCAATTGCTACGTGCAATGCGACAGGGCTGGTGCTTTTGTGGCATGCAGCTGAAGCCTATTTTCATAATCTGAGGAGAAACTATTTATTTGAGTTCTGATCTTAATTTTAGCAGCAGATGTACTTGGCGTTACAGGCATGTTGCAATCCTTCCAGCTTTTTAGTCTGGAAACATATTTCATGTAGAATGCATTCCTAGTATGCAAACTCCGAAGGGGAAATCTGTGCAAATTTCTTTGCAGTTACAGCAATGTGTAACTTCATGAAAAATTATTTTAAAACTAGCCTAGAGCAAAGATGAAATGAGTTTCCCTTCTTTAAGGAAAACAGGGAATGAATTTTTGATGTTATGTGTGTTTATTATATTTGGGAATCTTTTTGTATATTTCTTTAGGAATAATGAAGTTATTCTCTGCATCTCTCATTCTCTGCAGATTCTCTTGAGATAATGCATTTGGCTGATTTACTCTGACGCCAATTTCTGAACTTTAGAATCACAGAATCGTACAGAAAAGAAACAGATCATTTGATTCAAAGCATCCATGCCAGCCAGGTTTCCCAAACTAAACTAGTCCCATTTGCCTGATTTTGCCCATATCCCCATAAATCTTCCCTATTAATGCACCTGTCCAACTGTTTTTTAAATATTATAACTGTACCTGCATCTACCACTTCAACAGACAGTTCATTCCATATATGACACCTCAGCCTTAGTGGGCGGCACGGTGGCACAGTGGTTAGCACTGCTGCCTCACAGCGCCAGAGACCCGGGTTCAATTCCCGCCTCAGGCGACTGACTGTGTGGAGTTTGCACGTTCTCCCCGTGTCTGCGTGGGTTTCCTCCGGGTGCTCCGGTTTCCTCCCACAGTCCAAAGATGTGCAGGTCAGGTGAATTGGCCATGTTAGGTAAGGGGTAAATGTAGGGGTATGGGTGGGTTGCGCTTCGGCGGGTCGCTGTGGACTTGTTGGGCCGAAGGGCCTGTTTCCACACTGTAATGTAATCTAAACCTCAGCCTTTGTTCCTGTGGGGAAAAATCCCAACCTATTCAGCCTCTTCCTATAGAGCAACCCTCCAACCCCAGCAACATCCTTGTAAATATTTTCTGAACCCTTCCAAGTTTAACAATAACTTCTCTATAAGTTCTTGCGTACAGCCATAAACATGACATTTTAACTCAATGCACTGACCAATGAAGGCAAGTGTACCAAATGACTTCTTCATTTCCTTAGTTGCCTATGACTTCACCTTCAAGGAGCTATGAATCTGCACCCAAGGTTCGGCAACATTCCCCAGGACTCTTCCATTAAGTGTATAGATCCTACCATGATTTGCCTTACCAAAATGCAACACCTCACATTTATCTAAATTAAACTTCATTTGCAGGTTCTCTGCCCATTTTCCCATCTGACCAAGGTCCCGTTATAATCTGAGATACCTTTTTTACTGTCTACTACATTACCAATTTTGATGTCATCTGCAAATTTACTAACCATTCCTCCTATATTCACATCCAAATCATTTATGATTAGATTACTTACAGATTAGATTTTTAGATTAGATTAGATTAGATTAGATTAGATTAGATTAGATTACTTACAGTGTGGAAACAGGCCCTTCGGCCCAACAAGTCCACACCGACCAGCCAAAGCGCAACCCACCCAGACCCATTCCCCTACATTTACCCCTTCACCTAACACTACGGGCAATTTAGCATGGCTAATTCACCTAACCAGCACATTTTGGGACTGTGGGAGGAAACCGGAGCATCCGGAGGAAACCCACACAGACACCGGGAAAATGTGCAAACTCCACACAGACAGTCGCCTGAGACGGCAATTGAACCCGGGTCTCTGGCGCTGTGAGGCAGCAGTACTAACCACTGTGCCACCGTGCCGCCCACAAAGAACTACAGAACTATATGAATAACAAAAATCAGTAGACCCAGCACCAATCCTCACAGGCCTCCAGTCTGAAAAACAACCTTCCATCCCTAATGTCTGTCTCCTACCTTCAAATCAATTTTGTATCCAAATGGCTAGCTCTCCTTGGATTCTGTGATATCTAAAACAAAACCAGAAGTAGCTGGAAAAGCTCAGCAAGTCTGCAGTATCTGTGAAGAGAAATCAAAGTTAATATTTTGGGTTCAGTGACCTTTCCTCAAAACTGGGCAAGTGTTCTGAGAAAGGACCGCCAGATCTAAAATATTAACTTTGGCTTCTCTTTACAGATGCTGCCAGACCTGCTGAGCTTTTCCACCTACTTTGGTTTTGTCTCTGATTTACAACATCTGTAGTTCTTTGTTTTTTTTCTATGTGATCTAATCTTGCTAACCAGTCTACCATGCCAGAGGGATGGAATTTACAAATAAGGAGGTTATGCTGCAGTTGTATAGGGTGCCCGTGAGGCCATACCTGGAGTAAGGATGTATTGGCACTGGAGGGAATGCAGAGCAGCTTCACTAGGTTGATTCAGGAGTTGAGAGGTTGGCTTATGAGGAGAGACTCCGTAGACTGATTCTATATTCATTAGAATTTCAAAGAATGAGGGGGGGATCTTATAGAAATATATAAAATTATGAAGGGAATAGACAAGAGAAGTGGGGAGGTTGTTTCCACTGGCAGGTGAAACTAGAAATAGTGGGACGTAGCCTCAAAATAAGGGGAGCAGACTTACAACTGAATTGAGGAGGAACTCTTTCACCCAAAGGGTTGTGAATCTGTGGAATTCCCTGCCCAGTGAGGCAGGTGAGGCTACCTTGTTGAATGTTTTTAAGGCAATGATGGATAAAGTTTTGAACAATAAATGTTTTAAGGGTTACAGTAAGCAAGTGGGTAGGTGGAGCTGAGTCCACGAAAAGACCAGCCATTATCTTATTGAATGATGGAGCAGGCCAGTTGGCCTGCTCCTGTTTTTTGTGTTCTTATGCAAAACTGCTCTGCCTTCATCAATCTTCTTTGTCACTTCTTCAAAAAAATTAATTCAAATTACTGAGACACGATTTCCCACGCACAAAGCCAGGTTGACTATCCTTAATCAGTCATAGAGATGTACAGTACAGAAACAGACCCTTCAGTCCAACCCGTCCATGCCGACCAGATATCCCAACCCAATCTAGTCCCACCTGCCAGCACCCCGGTCTATATCTCTCCAACCCTTCCTATTCATATACCCATCCAAATGCCTCTGAAATGTTGCAATTGTACCAGCCTCCACCACATTTCTCTGGCAGCTCATTCCATACCCGTACCACCCTCTGCGTGAAAAAGTTGCCCCTTAGGTCTCTTTTATAGCTTTCCCCTCTCACCCTAAACCTATGCCCTCTAGTTCTGGACTCCCCCATCCTAGGGAAAAGACTTTGTCTATTTACCCTATCCATGCCCCTCATAATTTTGTAAACCTCTATAAGG
>NC_057733.1:55123071-55139304 GCF_004010195.1 Chiloscyllium plagiosum | reverse complement strand
TCCTATCTACCTGCAATTCCACTTTCAAGGAGCTATGAACCTGTACTCCAAAGTCTCTTTGTTCAGCAACACTCCCTCGGACCTTACCATTAAGTGTATAAGTCCTGCTAAGATTTGCTTTCCCAAAATGCAGCAACTCGCATTTATCTGAATTAAACCCCATCTGCCAATTCTCAGCCCATTGGCCCATCTGATCAAGATCCTGTTGTAATCTGAGGTAACCCTCTTCGCTGTCGACTACACCTCCAATTTTGGTGTCATCTGCAAACTCACTAACTCTACCTCTTTTGCTGACATCCAAATCATTTATGTAAATGACAAAAAGTAGAGGACCCAGCACCGATTCTTGTGGCACTCCACTGGTCACAGGCCTCCAGTCTGGAAAAACAACCCTCCACTACCACCCTCTGTCTTCTACCTTTGAGCCAGTTCTGTATCCAAATAGCTAGTTCTCCCTGCATTCCATGAGATCTAACCTTGCTAACCAGTCTCCCATGGGGAACCTTGTCGAATGCCTTACTGAAGTCCATATAGATCACATCTACTGTTCTGCCCTCATCAATCCTCTGTGTTACTTCTTCAAAAAAACTCAGTCAAGTTTGTGAGACATGATTTCCCACGCACAAAGCCATGCTGACTATCCTTAATCAGTCCTTGCCTTTCCAAATACGTGTACATCCTGTCCCTCGGGATTCCCTGCAACAACTTGCCCACCACAGAGGTCAGGCTCACCAGTCTGTAGTTCCCTGGCTTGTCCTTACCACCCTTCTTAAACAGTGCCACCACATTAGTCGACCTCCAGTCTTCCGGCACCTCACCTGTGACTATCGATGATACAAATCTCTCAGCAAGTGGTCCAGCAATCACTCCTCTAGTTTCCCATGGATTTTCAGGTACACCTGATCAGGTCCTGGGGATTTATCCACCTTTACCTGTTCCAAGGCATCCACCATTTCCTCCTCTGTAATCTGGACATTTTGCAAGATGTCGCCATCTGTTTCCCTACAATCTATATCTTCCATATCCTCCTTGCCTTTCCAAATACATAGAAATCCTGTTCTTCAGGATCCCTCCGACAACTTACCAACCACTGATGTCAGGTTCACTGGTTTATAATTCCCTGGCTTTTCCTTACCATTCTTCTTGAATAATGGCACCATATTAGCCATCCTCCAGTCTTCTGGCACCTCACCCACGGCTATCGATGATACAAATATCTCAGCAAGGGGTCTGGCAATCTCTTCCTCAGCCTCCCACAAAGATGCCCTCATGATTTTATATACAGTATATACTGTATAGTCATCCCTGAACTTGTCTTACAGGGGGTTCAGTTGTGCTATTCCCATGTTTTGGACTTCTCTATCTAAACTTTTTTTATAACAGATCTTTTGCATAACAGTTTAGTTTATTAAACTCCTGGTTGACTTCCAAATCTTTTGTAACATCAATGTTCCTTGTAGTTAATTGTGAAATGCTGAAAGGCATTTTCTTAAACCAAAGGTTTCATAGTTGATAGGAGAGTGTGTCACAATCACATGACAAGTGTAAAGGTATCTGTGGAGGGAAAGGAGTTAACATTTTGGAGAGTGAGTTCTGAAGAAGGGTCACTGGACTCGATGCTAACTGTTTTCTCTGTACAGATGCTGCTAGATATGTTGGGTTCTCCAGTAATTTGACTTTTGTTTCAGATTTCCAGCATTCACAGTCCCTGTTTAATAATCACACCAGGTGTGCCATCAGTGTGGTTTGTGAACTAATAATTTGTAGAAGATCGTACATCACTCTTTTAGTTTATGTCTAAGTTTAAAAATAATCAGCAGTAAAACTTTAGAATTGACTGAGATTTGTTAATTCAAAACTATTACTGGACTTTTTAAAATTTGTTCGTGGGATGTGGGCATTGTTGGTTAGGCCGACATTTATTGCCCATCACTGGTTACCTGCAGGCAGATAAGAGTCAGCCACACATTTTACAACAATTGGCAACAGTTATGTGGTCACCACTCGGCTAGTTTTTATTCTGGATTTTTTTAGTACATTTGCCAGTTGCCATGGTGAAATTGCCATGGTGCCATGTTTCCACAGCATTACCCCTGGTGTCCTGAATTACGAGTCCAGTGACATCACAGCTATGTCACTGCCTCCTTTTTTTTCAAGTAAAAGTGATGAGGCTATTCGACAAAAGTGTATATCCAAAGATTAGAAGTGGGTAAGGATAAAAGGTGCTTATAAAGGTGAAAGACTTTTTGCTGCTTGAAGTTTCCCTTTCAGAAGTGAAGTAATTGAAGTGTCATTTTGAGAGTTGCAGTTACCTCAGCAAATGAATACTTGGTGTTTTCTATTACGGTTGGTCTCAGCAAGATTTGGGGAGCATTTCATATTCCTCCCTTGTTCTGCCGTTTTTGAGCTTGCCAGGCCATTGACAATCCCCAATAAAAGGCAATTTAACTACCACCCTTTGACATCCAATAGTGTTGCATTTACTGAATCCCCCATTGTTGACATCCTGGGGATTATCTTTGACCAGAAACTTAACTGGACTCTCCATATAAATACAGTGGCTATGAGAGTAGGACAGAGGCTAGCAATCCTGCAGCGAGTAATTCAGCTCCTGACTCCCCAAAACCTGTCCACCATTGTCAAGAAACAAGTCAGGAGTGTGATAGAATTCTCTCCACTTGCCTGGATTAGTGCAGCTCCAACAACACTCAAGCTTGACACCATCCAAGGTAAATCTGCCTGCTTGATTGGCACCACATCCACAAATATTCACTCACTCCACCAACAAATTAGTAGTAATGTGTATTATTTACAAGATAAACTGTAGAAATTCGCCGAAGATCCTTAGGCCCTTACAAACACAGGGCCACCTCCATCTAGAAAGCTAAGGGCAGCATCACCATCTGCATGGGAACATCACCATCTGCTAATTCTCCTTCATGCCACTCATCATCCTGAATTGGAAGTGTATAACTATTGCTTGGTCAAAATCCTGGAATTCCCTTTCAAACAACATGTTCTGCAACAGTTCAAGAAGGCAGCTCATCTCCATCTTTAAGGGGCAAATAGGGATGGGCAATAAATGCTGTTCCAGCCAGCAATGTCAGGCCCCACCCTTGATTTACTTGTCTAACAGGAATCTAAAAAATTCTGCCTTTCAACTATCCAACACCCTGCCTGCACCACCATCTGAGGCAGAGTGTATTAAAGTTGCAGAGCACTCTGAGAGAAAACAAATTCCTATTGTATCTGTCATAAAAAGATAACTCTTAATATTAAACAGTGCTCCTGTTTCTGGAGGGACCCACAAGATGAAACAGGTTTTCTGTGTTCACCATGCCAAGATCGGGTCCTTCGTTCTGGTGAGTTGTTGTCTGAGGGTGCAACCCAAAGGACTAGCTACACTACCATACATCAGGAGCATTTCAGAACTGACAGCCAGACTACTGCGACCACTAGGACTTATAACAGCACAGAAACCAACAGCCACCCTCAGACAACAACTCACCAGAACAAAGGACCCGATACCCAGCATGAGCAAAACTAATGTAGTGTACAAAATCCCATGCAAGGACTGCACAAAACACTACCTAGGACAAACAGGAAGACAGCTAACGATCCGCATCCATGAACATCAACTAGCCAAGAAACGCCACGACCAGCTATTCTTAGTAGCCACACATGCAGACGACAAGCAACATGAATTCGACTGAGACAACACTACTATTATAGGGCAAGCCAAACAAAGAACAGCCAGGAAATTCCTAGAAGCATGGCACTCATCCACAAACTCCATCAACAAACACATCGACCTGGACCCAATATACCGGCCACTACAGCAGACTGCTGAAACTGACAACCGGAGGCGGCAGGGACAGGCCACTATAAATGCCGGAGGAAACACCACAGAAGCGCTTCAAAGGAGGCTCCCAAGCACTGAGGATGTCACCTAGACAGGTGACGAAACGTTTGCAACAAAAATTTCCAGCTCGGTAAACAGAACCACAAAAACGAGCACCCGAGCTACAAATCTTCTCCCAATCTTCATACATAGGAACATCACCCCTACCAATGTAGCAAACCTTCTCTGAACCACCTCCAACACACTCATGTCCTTGATTAAATAATGTAGTCTTACCAATGCCCCGTATAACTGAATTATAAACATCATTACTTTTATTCTCAATTCCTCTCGTAACAAACATGGTTTAGTAGCAAAGTGACAAGTTTCCTCACTGCTGGGCTACAATACCCGACATCAAGCCTCACCTGCTGCAGAGGTGTGTCATAACATGTCTGAACAAGTTGATTAAAAATATACAAAGGTTAGTGTTTGTAGTAATGATTTTATGGAATAATCTTGAGGTGAAGGTCAACGATCGTTTATTGAGCCAATGTTGGGAGTGTTGACTCTGAAAAAGATTCCAAGGTGGCACTGTAACTCATTCATCAGATATTTATACATTGTAAATCATGTAGACAGTAAACTACTTGAATTCCAAAATGGTCTGTTTCTGACAAACATCTTGTGTTTCTCACATTCCAAAAGTGGCACGGCACCTGTTACCTCTGGTCTCACAACTCCCTATCTTCCCAGGTGCCATTCTCTCTAAGGCCTGTGCTTCAATCCCAATGGTGACTAAACCCCATTGCTTTTTCTTTCTTGCTGAAGTCGGGCTCATCCTCTTTTTTTTCCATTTCCAAATAAGGCCTCAGGCTTAATGCTAGTTCAGGCATATTGTACTTTCATACAAACAGTCTGTCTACTGCATCAGCATCTGAGCGTGTTTAAATTATTTTATTTTCAACTTAACTACTTTCTTGAATAGAAAATGAATCTTAAATAATATTTGCTTATAAAATTAACTAAAACATTCTACTCCATTCTAATCCTAGATGGTGTGGATTTATAAATTAATTGATGTCATACCCAAATTTCCCCCTAACAATGGCATTTAATTTGCCTTTTAAGTTATTTGCTTTTTTTTTGTGACGTGCACCAAAACACCCACATTCCTGAATTCTGCAGTCATTCTTCATCAAAGTAATATTCTGCTTTATTACTTGCTAAATTTTCCCAAGTAGTATTCCATTTGCTGGATGTTTGCCCAGTTACTTAATTTCAACTGATTAAATGAATTATATTGATGTCCTTTAATGCCTTTTGTTCTTGCATAAGCTTTGAATTTTAGATCTCTAGGAGGACCGATTGCGGTGGGTTATCTTATCCAAGGGTTAAACAAATTCCAAATGTTTTCCTTTTGTGCACAAATCTCTACTTTCTTTAAAGCTATAGTGAATTAGGAATTTTCATGTGACTTCTGGTAGCCATCTTGTCAGATTCTGTGACCATTTTTAAAAAGTCAGGTTAGCCTTCTTTTACAAAATATATCTTATGATTGTGACAGTTGATTGGGGATTGGGTAGAGGAAGAAACAGATTTAGGATGGGGAAAAAGAAGGTCAAGTTTATAGAGCTCTGGCAGGTGCAAGTACAATTGAAAGAGACTTGGAAGAAATATAGACTTGAGTTTAGAAAGTAATACCATGTTCCTGAATTTGAAGAGGAAAAAGAGGTTGAAGTTAGAATAGAAATTTCCAAAAATGGGTAAGTGAAGAATAGTTGTAATATTGAAAGGGAGTAAACAGAAAAGTTGCCCCTAGAAATGGTGGATTGATTGGTCACCTTTCAAGATTCTTTAGGCTCTGGAACAGTTTCTCAGGATTGGCGGGTAGCCAATATAGCCCCATTATTTAAAATTTAAAAAGGAGCTAAAGAGAAAACAGGAAAATACAGACTGATTTTAGCCTGACATCAGTAGTAGGGAAAATCCTGGAGTCCGTTATAAAAAATGTAAAAGAACATTTAGAAAGGAAACCTTTGTGAATGTGCAGGAGACTTTCAATAAGAAATTGACATGTAAAATTAAGGCACATAGGACTGGAGATGGTGTACTAACATAGATAGGGAATAGCTACCAGATAGAAAACAAAGAGTAGGAATAAACAGATCACTTTCTGACTGTTGGGTAGTGACTGGTGGAGTATGACAGGGAAGATGTGTCCAGAAATTCACCATTCAGCCCCTAGAACTTGTTCTGCCATTCAGTGAGATCATGGTCGATCTGTAGCCTAATTCTATTCACATTATATATTAATGATTTAGATGAAGGAACTAAGTGTAATATGCAGACAACACAAAGCTAGGTGGGAGAGTGAACTGCAAGGTGGATGAAAGATCCTTCATGTGTGATTTTATCAGGCTGAGTGAATGAGCCAATGCATGGCTGATGGGATATAATGTGCTTAATGTGAGGTTGTTCGCTTTGATAGCAAAAACTGGAACACTGATTATTATCTGGATGGCAAATAGATTCAGAAAGGGAGAGCTTCAATAGGACCTGGATGTCCTTGTATACCAATTGTTGAAAATAAGCATGTAGATGCAACATGTAGAATAGATTCCCTACTGTGTGGAAAGAGGCTACCTGGCTCATTGGGTATGCACCAAACCTGCAAAAGAGTATCCCACCCAGACGCTCACCCTATCCCTATAACCCTGCATTTTCCAACCACTTCCTTATACACTATGGGGCAGTTTAGCATGGCCAATCCATCTATTCTGGAAGGAAACTGACGCAGAGGAAATCCAAGCAGAGAATGTGTAAACTCCACACAGGCAGTCATCAAGGCTAGAATCGAACCCAGATCCCTGGCACTTTAAGGCAGCAGTGCTAACCACTGTGCCATAGTGCTGTGTAGTGAGAAGATGAAAAAGGCAGAATTTAGAAGAATGAGGGGGCATCTCATAGAAACCTGTAAAATTCTAACAGGACTAGACATGGTAAACGCATGAAGCATATTCCTGATGACTGGGGAGTCCAGAATCAGGGGCCACAATCTAAGGATGTAAGCTCAGCCATTTAGGACTGAAATGAGAAATGTTTACACCTAGAGAGTGATGAATCTATGGAATTCTGTGACATACAAAGCAGTTGAGGCCAAAAGTTTGAATGTTTTCAAGGAGGAGATGGATATCATTCTTGGGGCTCAAGGGATCAGAGTGTCGGGGTTGGCGGTGGGGGGAGACAGGAAAATGGTACTGAGTTGGATGATCTACCACAATCATGTTGAATAGTAGAGCAGGCTCGAAGGACTGAATGGGATATTCCAGCTCCTATTTTCAATGATTCTATAAGTACTATTTAGAAAATTTGTGGTGGTATTGACAATAGTCAGATGCTGAATTGTGACCATAGTGTTTCCTATTTATGTGTTAACTCTTTAGCTCTTAAGGTGATGAGCCATGAAGATATTCTTGTTTTGAGGCCTTCACAACCACAATCACTATGGAGGCTGTATGTCAGAGAGAAAAAATACAAATATTATCTGAGAACAATATTATTCCATTAATATATGCTTCCGCAATACGAATGAAAACAATATATTCAAAAATATCTTTTTAAATATTTTTATATTCCGTGATTGAACATGGAAGTCCTGGAGCATACTTTTTCATGGTTTTGTGTGTCTATCTATTAGATTAGATTAGATTAGATTAGATTAGATTAGATAATGTGCAAACTCCACACAGTCAGTCGCCTGAGTCGGGAATTGAACCCGGGTCTCTGGCGCTGTGAGGCAGCAGTGCTAACCACTGTGCCACCGTGCCGCCCACTTTTTTTTTAGAGGGGAAGCTTGAAACCACACAGTGAGTGTGTGGGGGGAAAGGGGAAATCTATAGAGCGGCATGGTGGCTCAGTGGTTAGCACTGCTGCCTCATAGCACCAGGGACCTGGGTTCGATTCCCACCTCGAGCGACTGTCTGTGTGGAGTTTGTATATTCTGGGTACTCTGGTTTTCTCCCACAATCCAAAGATGTGCATGTCAAGTGAGTTGGTCATGCTAAATTGCCCATTGTATTAGGTGCATTAGTCAGGGGTAAATTATAGGGTAGGGGAATGGGTCTGTGTGGGTTACTGTTCAGGGGGTCGGTGTGGATTTGTTGGGCCAAAGGGCCTTTTTCCATACTGTAGGGAATCTAATCTAATCTATCCACACCACACATACTGCAGCAGATTGAGAAGGCAGCTCGCCACCACCTTTTCAATGCACCTAAGGATGGGCAATAAATACTGGCCAAGCCAAGCCAGGCCAAGCCATTTTAAAAATCACAATACAGTATTTAATCTTGTATTTTAAAAAATGCCAATGTTCCCTTTACGTGAAGGTTAATGCCTGGTGGAAGGATTCTTAATGTCAACAAATAGGCTTAATGAGTGCTAATGATGTGTTAATTAACCATTAACTATCACATTATCAAATCACAGGGGCGCATCTCCTCATTAACAAGTTGCAAAGTAGTCGGCATTAGTTTTGTAAACGAGCCTCTGTGAATAAGATGACAAGGTAGTATCGTGGTAATATTGCTAGCCTGGTAATTCTGAAGCCATAGATTCTGTGACATTGATTCAAATCCCTGTGTGGCAGCTGGTCGAATTTAAATTTAAGTACTAAATCTGGGATTGAAAACTTGTTGTAAAATCCATCCTGTTTGCTAATCCTTTCAAGGAAGAAAATCTCCTGCTCATACCTGGTCTGGCCTATATGTGATTGATCCTTAACTCCTCTCTGACACAGCCCAGCCATATACTCATTGATTATTTCCCTGCCATTAAATTTAAAGCCACAACATACAAGGAAAGTATTTATTTCTTAGGCAGAAATTTAAATTGGCACAAGAGCTAAGTTAGCAACCAAGGCTTTTCTCTAAAATAGTGGATACAAACTTTGTTTCAGTGACTTCATATTTAATAATTTTGTGGACTTGATTTTAAAGAGTCCTGGAGAAAATGGGATTTTATTTAAGTATTGGAAACTATTTGTAACAATGCTGTTCTTCAAAGTCTCATTCCAGGCACTAATTGCTTATTTACTGCAGATGCTCTGCTTAGAAACTTGGTTTTATAACTGTCAGATTGCAGTTTCTATTTTGGAGATTTGGTGGTCAGCTTGATGAAGGAAAAGAGCTTCCCAGCTTAGTTCTCCTGTTTCTAGAAAACCTCTTGTTGTGTGCCCAGTTCAGTAGCTGGAGCCCTGGTCTAGTCTGAACCATGACTGTCCTCGTGAAGAGCATCTGTTAGAACTCTTAATACAGTGGTTTCCTGAGTAAGGTGCATTGGCAAATATCCCACAGACATCTTTGTGTGCCAGACATTATAGACATTCCACATCTTATTCTTTACTATTTCCCTCAAGAATGAAGAATAAGTGACTAAAATTGTTTAAGTGAGACTCAGTGGGATTTGTGTATGTTTTGAGTTAATTAAAGGCATAAGCATTGTTTGTATTATGAAAATGTTAACCAGTCTTGCAACATCATAGAATATGTTCTATTTATAATAAATCAATAATTTTGTATTCGTTAAATCTGGTTTATAAATCTTTTATTGCAAATCTAATTGAGGACGCATACAGTTGGCAATTAAAGTAAAATAAAGAACCGCGGATGCTGGAGATGTAAAACAAAAACAGAAGTTGTTGGAGAAACACAGCAGGTCTGGCAGCATCTGTGGAGAGAAAGCAGAACTGAAGAATCACTGAACTCAGCATTAACTCTGCATTCTCTTCACAGATGCTGCTAACTAGCCATTTTAGTTTTTGTTACTATTGGCCATATTGGGGAAAATGGCAAAGCAATTAACTATATTTGTGACCTGTGTAGTAATGGGACTAGAGAAAAGCAGTGCCTTCCATCTCAGTCATGTACAATATACATTGGTGATTCTGATGAAAGCAAACTAGATGAGATTGTGCCTGGTGACGAGGTTATAAAGAAGCTTCAGAGTGACTTAGACAGGGTGAATGAGCAAATATGTAGCAGACTCAGTATAACATGGAGAAGTATTAAGTAATCAAGGTTTGTGAAACAAAACAGTATTTATATGGTGATAGACTGGAAAATACTAATATGCAAAGGGATCTGGGAATCCTTGTACATAAGTTGTTGAAAGAAGCATGTCGGTACAGCAAGCAGCTAGGAAGGCGAGTGGTATTTCAGCATCATTGGTGAGAGGATTTGAGTTTAGGAGCAAGGAAGCTGGACCTCATTGAGACCACACTTGGAGCATTATGTGCAGTTTTGCTCTCTTTACCTAAGAACAGGTATATTTGTCATAGAGGGAGTGCATCAGACTGATTCCTTGGGTGATGGGTTTGTTGTATGAGAAGAAATTGGGTCAACATTTGCTTTAGAAAAATGAGAGGGGATATGATTGAAACAGAGAAACTTCTAACAGAGCTTGACATAATGGATGCAGAGATGATGTTGCCCTTTTGGTGGGGATTACATTCTATAAGCAATGGTTGGCTATTTCAGACTAATTTGAGGAGAAATCTCTTCACTCAGAGGCAGTTGAACCTGTGAAATTTTCTGGCACAGAAATCTGTGAAGGCCAAGTCACTGAATAAATTTAAGAAAATTAATGTCTGTAGAAGCTTAAGGAGCCAAAGGGTATGGGAGAGAGTGGGAATATGGAAATGAGAGAGATGATTAACAATGATCTTGTTGGATGTTAGAGTGGGCTAAGAGGCTAATGGCAAAAGTGGGTACTGCAGATGCTGGAGATCAGAGACAAGATGAGAGTGGTGCAGGAATAATCGACGTTTCGGGCAAAAGCCCTTCATCAGGAAAGAGTCTAATGGCCTGCTCGTGCTTCTGTTTTCTATGTTTCTATAATGTCTGCATGCACAAAGCCAGCACCCTGAATACGCCTTTCACAGATTCTTGAGATCAAAACAGATGCATTGCTAACATGCGCACAAAGGTGGAAGATTTTATCTAGACAGTTACAATCCTTTTTACTGCAGCTCGCTTTTCAAACTCAAATTTAAATGTAACAATTGACAGTGTTGATTACAATAAATCCATTACAATTTTCCTCTTGTATTCTTGACTCTAAACCCATGCAACTTAAAGCTAGATGGTACACGTTCATTTGCAATGAATGAATTGCTTCAGTGATTTTGAAGTTTCCTTGGCCCCTTGTTAGCTGAGTATTTCTTTGTTAACGAGTTCAAAAATGTAGTCATCTTTCACCCATCCATGCCTTGCAACCTTTCTCCCCACCCTAGGAGCTTCCTACTCCCTCTTCCTCTCCACCAAACCTTGATGCCTCCTCTCCGTATGTCCCCTTGGATTGTTTATTCTCTCTCACTCTCGCTCTCTCTCTCTCCACCCCCTACCCAGCAGACATAGAACATAGAACACTACAGCGCAGTACAGGCCCTTCGGCCCTCGATGTTGCGTCGACCTGTCGTACCAATCTGAAGCCCATCCAACCTACACTATTCCGTGTACATCCATGTGCTTGTCCAATGATGATTTAAATGCACTTTAAGTTGGCGAATCTAATAACGTCGCAGGCAAAGCATTCCATAACCTTACTACTTTCTGAGTAAAGAAACTACCTCTGACATCTGTCCTATATCTATCACCCTCAATTTAAATCTATGCCCCCTCGTGCTGGCCATCACCATATTTGGAAAAAGGCTCTCCCTGTCCACCCTATCTAACCATTTGATTATCTTATATGTCTCTATTAAGTCACCTCTCAACCTTCTTCTCTCTAACAAAAACAGCCTCAAGTCCCTCAGCCTTTCTTTGTAAGACCTTCCCTCCATATAAGGCAACATCCTAGTAAATCTCCTCTGCACCCTTTCCAGAGCTTCCACATCCTTCTTATAATGCTGTGACTAGAACTGTGCATAATACTCCAAGTGCGGCCGCACTAGAGTTTTGTACAGCTGTAGCATAACCTCATGGTTCCGGAACTCGATCCCTCTATTAATAAAAACTAAAACACTATGCCACCTTAACGTTGCCACTCCTATCCCCATTCCCAGAATACCTCCCCATGAATTCTGCCATTCTACTCATGTGGGCAGCTTTTCTCTCATTGACTACCGCATGATTGAATTTTCTTTGGTGTTTTGGGTTCCACTGGAAAATTCTCTTGCATTTAGTATATGGGAAGAAGGTAACATCTTATTTTTCTCTGTTTTGATTGTGGACTGAAATGGGGAAAAGCAAATTACTGAAATTCATGCAGAATTATTATGCTTGCATTTACTGCTCTAAGTAGTGAGGGAGGAGAGATGGTATGGCACTGGGATGTAGGCACAGGGTGAGATTTGGAAAGTGACCTATCGCTGATTGGTTTGTGCATATGTGACCAATTTTAGTTGCCAGAAGTTGTCAGCCAGACAAAAGCTGTTTATCTCCTAGGCAGTGCACAGACTGGGGGTTCACAATAGAAAGGGAGAAGCCTCCATAGCGGTGGAACAATAGAGTCTGTCTCTCTCTCTCTGCAGTAAAAGTTCATGAAGCCTGAAAAAAGGCTTTTTTTTCCTCCCATCAGTGGCTGCTGCCTTTAAGAAATAGACTCTGATGGTTTTAAGCATAGAAGGGTGCTGTTTGGCCCTTCATGTTCACGTTGGTCAACATCTAACCACACTAAACAAATAAAAACAAAGAATGGCAGATGCTGGAATTGGGAAAGAATATCAGAAATTGCTGGAAAAACTGAGCCGGCCTGGCAGCAACTGTGGACAGAAAGCAGAGTTAATGTTTCGCGTCCAGCTCTGTTCTGTTGAAGGGTCCCTGGACCCGACATGTTAACTCAGCTTTCATTGCACAGATGTTGCCAGACCTGAGTTTTTCCAGCAATATTTGATTTTGTTTCTAGCTACACTATTTCTATCTTCCAGCTTTTGGTCCATAACTCTGTCTATGCAAGTGAATATCTATATTTACTGCTTTATTGTTATGAGAGTTTGATTCTGAGAAAGCTTGTAGCCTTATACATCTGCTATAGGAGATGCAGGAAAGCACTTGACCACGATGGGGGCCCCATTTGTTCAGAAGAATTAAGGACATCTGTTCTTAGTGTCAATGGATCGGTGTAAATAAGGTGATAACATTTGTTCACTTGTGGAATGTGTGGCAGTACTTCCTTCTCACCCTGGGGGCTGGAAGCTGTGCATATTTCACAGTGGAATGTTGGATAACTGAGACTCTCAACAAAACTCATAATAGGAAAAGAGCTTGTAATGTAATAAGCTGAGTTCAATGTACACATAATAGAACAATCCTAATACATTTTCGTGTATACCACACTGAACAGATTTGGATTTATGAAGTTCAGTTCCCTCATCTTGACTGTCCTGAAATGTGAATGTCTCATTGCCCTTACAAGCTTGGAAAACACAGGCTGAAACTGACATAGTAAGAAATTTGAAAGATGTTCATGTGTGAGTGAGCGAAAGAAAACATTCTCCTGTAGATTGCATTCACTGACTGAAGGGTTCAAGGGACACAGAGAGGGAGAGACAGGACGGAAGCCTGTCAAAAGTTTAACTGTTTGTGGTCTGATTTGAGTGTACATTTGCTTGTCATGAATTGAATGTTTGTGTGTTGTTCCCTGGAGCTTGAGATCCAGGAGGGTCATAAATTTAATTTGGATTTGGGAATCTAAGATGATTTTAAAAGAAAAGGTAATTTTGTAGGACAATGATACTGGACATGTTAGCTGAGCAAGATTACCTCATGACCTTTTCCACATTGTTTAGACCAGTCCCTCGTTATGATGTACTGTTAAAAGGGAAGGTTGTCTAGACAAAGCAGTTGGCCATTTGGGCCTGGCTGGATCAAGTTTCCCACTTTTTTATGCTGTAGCTTAATTAGTCAAGTGTACTCAGACCTGTCAATGCGTTTCTCTTCCTCGGCAAACTCTTGCCACTTAAATTTGGATAAATGCGAGGTGCTGCATTTTGGTAAAGCAAATCTTAGCAGGACTTATATATTTAACAGTAATGTCAGAGGGAGTGCTGCTGAACAAAGAGACCTTGGACTTCAGGTTCACAGCTCCTTGAAAGTAGAGTCGCAGGTAGATAGGATGTGAAGAAGGCGTTTGGTTTGCTTTCCTTTATTGGTCAGAGTATTGAGTACAGGAGTTGAGAGATCATGTTGTGGCTGTACAGGACATTGGTTAGGCCACTTTTGGAATATTTCATGCAATTTTGGTCTCCTTCCTATTGGAAGGATGTTATGAAACTTGAAAGGGTTCAGAAAAGATTTACAAGGATGTTGCCAGGGTTGGAGGATTTGAGCTATAGGGAGAGGCTGAATAGGCTGGGGCTATTTTCTCTGGAGCATCGGGGTGACCTTATAGAGGTTTATAAAATCATGAGGGGCATGGATAGGGTAAATAGGCAAAGTCTTTTCCCTGGGGTCATAGAGTCCAGAACTAGAGGGCATAGGTTTAGGGTGAGAGGGGAAAGATATAAAAGAGACCTAAGGGGCAACTTTTTCACGCAGAGGGTGGTACGGGTATGGAACGAGCTGCCAGAGGAAGTGGGGAGGCTGGTACAATTACAGCATTTAAAAGGCATTTGGGAGGGTATATGAATAGGAAGGGTTTGGAGGGATATGGGCCAGGTGTTGGCAGGTGGGACTAGATTGGGTTGGGATATCTGGTCAGCATGGACGGGTTGGACCGAAGACTCTCTTTCTGTGCTATACATCTCTATGACTCTATTGCTGCTTATCTGATGAAGGACGTGTGGTGTTTTTGTAATTTTAATACCAATTTCTGTATAAAGACAGCTTGTTTGCAGCAATAATTAGAGTAGCCTGAGAGAGCTCTTATGGGTAAGAGCTGGCGCAGCTACTCTAATGGTTTTGAAACCTTAGCTCAAACCTGGCTTGTGGATATCTATGTTGTAGTGTAACATTGATACCATTTGTAAATGAAGGTAATCATTTAAACTAAACTGTCTATAAGAGTTTCATATTCCGGACTACCAGAGTATGATCTCCGGGACGAACCAAGAACGGCATCAGGTTGAGTCCATCGGGGATCTCCTGAGCCATCTCAAATAGGTACTTTAACAATTCCAGCACCTTTTCAGGCAGTGAGTTTCAAGTGCCCACCACTTGGTGAGTGAAGAAAATTCTCAATGCTCCTCTTGGCTTTCTCCCTCTGAAGTCTGTTTTCTCTGGGTATTGATCCCTCTACAGATGGGATAAGTGCCCTTCAATATTATTCACTTTTATCAGGACCCCTCGTCCTTCACTGCTGTAAGGAATTAGTGTATCAATTTCCAGTCCTGCCTGTAAAGCAATGGAAGGAGAAAGAAGAGTAGAAAATCTTGGGAGGCGTAAGGATCATATCATTGAACCCTATGATTTGATGCTTTTGAACTCTGCCTCCAGTTTTTTCACCTCCTCCTGTAATAACTATTTCTGTTTGGATTTGTATCTGTGCACAAATATAAAAAGTTAATTTTAACTAGTAGGATTATATGTTGACATTCAGAGTTTAGTTTACCTATGGCTTGAACTTACTTATTTGTAAAACAGTTTTTTTTTGTTAAATGCAGGAACCTGGTCAATGATTCCTGTTAAATTGATTCTATTGGACAGGTATATTGGAAACTTTGCATACTTTGATTAAATCATTAACTTTTGATGTGTCCTCAGTAGTATAGGGGTTGGGAGTCAGCGCATCTTCCCAAGTGGGTCATAATACTAGAGAGAAGGGTGGTTGGACAAAGATTACTTCATGCCTAGGTCCAAGATTGAGTCGATCAGATCTGGGTGAGACAGTTATTCATCCCTCTCCTGTTGATTGTTACATTGCAAACCATGGGTGTTATTGGTACCATATTGAATGATTCAGCAGGGTTCTTGCAAGCATCCTTGCAGAGATTTCTTGAAGTATTTAAATTCCTATGAAATTCCTGTCTTGATAACGGATAAAAGATCTTTGAATTTGGGAGTGATGGCTAGAGTAATAGAGTCTTGCAGCACGGAGACAGGCCCTTTGGCAGAAACTGGTCCATGCCGACCAAAATATCCGTCAACGCTAACTCCATTTCCCTTCACTTGGCCCACATCCTTCTAAGGAGAAAGTGAGGTCTGCAGATGCTGGAGATCAGAGCTGGAAATGTGTTGCTGGAAAAGCGCAGCAGGTCAGGCAGCATCCAGGGAACAGGAGAATCGACGTTTCGGACATAAGCCCTTCTTCAGGAATGAGGAAAGTTTGTCCAGCAGGTTAAGATAAAAGGTAGGGAGGAGGGACTTGGGGGAGGGGCGTCGGAAATGTGATAGGTGGAAAGAGGTCAAGGTGAGGGTGATAGGTCAGACTGGGGTGGGGGCGGAGTGGTCGGGAAG
>NC_057733.1:55116978-55119353 GCF_004010195.1 Chiloscyllium plagiosum | reverse complement strand
ACCTCTTTCCACCTATCACATTTCTGACGCCCCTCCCCCAAGTCCCTCCTCCCTACCTTTTATCTTAGCCTGTTGGACAAACTTTCCTCATTCCTGAAGAAGGGCTTATGCCCGAAACGTCGATTCTCCTGTTCCCTGGATGCTGCCTGACCTGCTGCGCTTTTCCAGCAACACATTTCCAGCCCACATCCTTCTAAACCTTTCTCATCTATATATTTGTCCAAATGTCTTTTAAATGTTGTTAATGTACCAGATCAACCACTTCCGTTGGCAGCTCATTCCACATGCATACCACCCTCAGTGTAAAACACGTTGCCCCTCAGGTTCCCTTTTATTCTTTCCCCCTAACCTTAAACTGATGCCCTCTAGTTCTTGATTGCACAACCAAGTTAAAAAGGCTGAGTGCATTCACCCTATCCATGCCTCTCATGATCCTATATACTTCTACAAGATCTCCCCTCAGTCTCCTATGCTCTAAAGAAAAAAGTCCTAGTTTGTCCAAACTCTCTCTCTCTCTAATTCAGGCCATTCTGCACTCTTTCCAGTTTAATAGCATCCTTCCTCTAGCAATGATTCGGAGATGCCGGTGTTAGACTGGGGTCTACAAAGTTAAAAATCACACAACACCAGGTTATAGTGCAACAGGTTTAATTGGAAGCACAGTAGCTTTCGGAGCGTCGCTCCTTCATCAGCTGGTAGTGGAGGGCTCAATCCTAATACACAGAATTTATAGCAAAAATTTACAGTGTGATGTAACTGAAATTATACATTGAAAAATTGATTGTTAAGTCTTTCATCTGTTTGAATACCATGATAGTTTCACTTCTTTCATGTGTAAATCAATCATGGTATTCAAGTAGATGAAAGACTTAACAATCAATTTTTCAATGTATAATTTCAGTTACATCACACTGTAAATTTTTGCTATAAATTCTGTGCATTAGGATTGAGCCCTCCACTACCAGCTGATGAAGGAGCGACGCTCCGAAAGCTAGTGTGCTTCCAATTAAACCTGTTGCACTATAACCTGGTGTTGTGTGATTTTTAACTTCCTCTAGCAAGGTGACCAAAAGTGAACACAATGCTCCAAGTGCAGCCTCACCAACATTCTGTCCAACTGCAGCATAACTTCCCAACTTCTATACTCAATTCCCTGACTGATGAAGGCCAGTGTGCCTGAAGCCGCCTTCACTGCCCTGTCTACCTGGGACTCCACTTTGAGAACTGTGCACCTGAACTCCAAGGTCCCTCTGTTCCACGACACTCCTTAAGGCCCTGCTATTCACCATGAAACTCCTACCTTGATTTGACTTTCTAAGATGCAAAACCTCCCACTTATCTATATTAAACTCCATTTTCCATTTGTCGGCCCATTTCCCCAACTGATCAAGGTCCTACAGCATTCCTGATAACCTTCCTCAGTGTTCACAATACCTCCTATTTTAGTGTCCACTGCAAACTTACTAATCATGCCTTGTGCATTCTTATCCAAATTATTGATATAGATAACAGCAAGGGGTGCAGCACCGACCCCTGAGGCACTCCACTAGTCACAGTCGCATTCCGAAAAGCATCCTTCCGTTATTACCCTCTGCTTCCTACTGTCAAGCCAATTGTGTATCCAAATAGCTAGCTACCCACGGATTCCATGCAATCTTTGCTTCCAGAGCAGCCTACCTTATTAAAGGCCTTACAGAAATCCATTTAGATACATCTACCGCCTTGTCCTCGTCAACTTTCCTGGTCACTTCATCAAAGAACTTCTAACAAGTTGGTGAAACAAGATCTCCCATGCTGACTATTCCTAATCAAACCCTGTCTTTCCAAATGCTAATAAATCTTATCTCTCAGAATCTTCAAGTAACTTACCCACCACAGATGTTAGGCTTATTGGTCCATAGTTCCCAGGTTTTTCTTTTGCAGCCTGTCCTGAATAACATTCACTACCCTCCAGTCCTCTGGGACCTCACCCGTGGCTAACGATGATGCAAAAATGTCAGCCAGGGCCCCCTCAATTTCTTCTCTAGCTTCTTGCAGTGTTCTTGGATAGGAAAAACATCCAGGGAAGTTATTTGGGTGGAACTGAGAAATAAGAAAGAGATGATCACCTTACTGGGATTGTATTATAGACCCCCTAATAGTCAGAGGGAAATTGAGAATCAAATTTGTAAGGAGATCTCCGCTATCTTTAAGAAAAATAGGGTGGTTATGGTAGGGGATTTTAACTTTCCAAACATAACACTATGGCAGTCCCAGTCTAAGGGTTTAGATGGAGAGGAATTTGTTAAGTGTGTACAAGAAAGTTTTCTAACTCAGTATGTGGATGTACCTAGTAGTGAAGGTGCAAAACTTGACCTACTCTTGGGAAATAAGGC
>NC_057733.1:55091201-55116950 GCF_004010195.1 Chiloscyllium plagiosum | reverse complement strand
GCAACATCGAGGGCCCAAGGGCCTGTACTGCGCTGTATTCTTCTATGTTCTATGTTCTATAAAAGTTGAAGTTCTAAATTGGAGAAAGGCCAATTTTGACGGTATTAGGCAAGAACTTTCAAAAGCTGATTGGGGGCAGATATTTGCAGGTAAAGGAACGGCTGGAAAATGGGAAGCCTTCAGAAATGAGATAACGAGAATCCAGAGAAAGTATATTCCTGTCAGGGTGAAAGGAAAGGCTGGGAGGTGTTGGGAATTCTGGATGACTAAAGAAATTGAGGATTTGGTTAAGAAAAAGAAGGAAGCATATGTCAGGTATAGACAGGATAGATCGCGTGAATCCTCAGAAGAGTATAAAGGCAGTAGGAGTATACTTGAGAGGGAAACCAGGAGGGCAAAAAGTGGACATGAGATAGCTTTGGCAATTAGAATTAAGGAGAATCCAAAGGGTTTTTACAAATACATGAAGGACAAAAGGGTAACTAGGGAGAGAATAGGGCCCCTCAAAGATCACAAGAAGGCCTTTGTGTGGAGCTGCAGAAAATTGGGGAGATACTAAACGAGTATTTTGCATCAATATTTACTGTGGAAAAGGATATGGAAGATATGGACTTAGGGAAATAGATGGTGACATCTTGCAAAATGTCCATATTACAGAGGAGGAAGTGCTGGATGCCATTAAGGTGGATAAATCCCCAGGACCTTTCCTGAAGAAGGGCTTTTGCCCGAAACATCGATTCTCCTGCTCCTTTGATGCTGCCTGCCCTGCTGCACTTTTCCAGCAACACATTTTTCAGCCCTGATCAAGTGTACCCTAGAACTCTGTGGTAAGCTAGAGAAGTGATTGCTGGGCCTCTTGCTGAGATATTTCTTTCATTGATAGTCACAGGTGAGGTGCCGGAAGACTGGAGGTTGGCTAACGTGGTGCCACTGTTTAGGAAGGGTGGTAAGGACAAGCCAGGGAACTATAGACCAGTGAGCCTGACCTCGGTGGTGGGCAAGTTGTTGGAGAGAAACCTGAGGGACAGGATGTACATGTATTTGGAAAGGCAAGGACTGATTAAGGATAGTCAACATGGCTTTGTGCGTGGGAAATCATGTCTCACAAACTTGATTGAGATTTTTGAAGAAGTACCAAAGAGGATTGATGAGGGCAGAGCAGTAGATGTGATTTATATGGACTTCAGTAAGGTATTTGACAAGATTCCCCATGGGAGACTGGTTAGCAAGGTTAGATCTCATGGAATGCAGGGAAAACTAGTCATTTGGATACAGAACTGGCTCAAAGGTAGAAGACAGAGGGTGGTGGTGGAGGGTTGTTTTTCAGACTGGAGGCCTGTGACCAGTGGAGTGCCACAAGGATCGGTGCTGGGTCCTCTACTTTTTGTCATTTCCATAAATGATTTGGATGTCAGCAAAAGAGGTAGAGTTAGTATGTTTGCAGATGACACCAAAAATTGGAGGTGTAGTAGACAGCGAAGAAGGTTACCTCTGATTACAACAGGATCTTGATCAGATGGGCCAATGGGCTGAGAAGTGGCAGATGGGGTTTAATTCAGATAAATGCGAGTTGCTGCATTTTGGGAAAGCAAATCTTAGCAGGACTTATACACTTAATGGTAAGGTCCTAGGGAGTGTGGCTGAACAAAGAGACATTGGCATGCAGGTTCATAGCTCCCTGAAATTGGAATCGCAGGTAGATAGGATAGTGAAGAAGGCGTTTGGTATGCTTTCCTTTATTGCTCAGAGTATTGAGTACAGGAATTGGGAGGTCATGTTGTGGCTGTACAGGACATTGGGTTGGCATATCCAAAAGTGGCCTAACCAATCTAGTCCCACCTGCCAGCACCCGGTCCATATCCCTCCAAACCCTTCCTATTCATATACCCATCCACATGACTCTGAAATGTTGCAATTGTACCAGCCTCCACCATTTCCTCTGGCAGCTCATTCCATACACGTACCATCCTCTGCGTGAAAAGGTTGCCCCTTAGGTCTCTTTTATAGCTTTCCCCTCTCACCTGTACAGCCGCAACATGACCTCCCAACTCCTGTACTCAATACTCTGACCAATAAAGGAAAGCATACCAAACGCCTTCTTCACTATCCTATCTACCTGCGACTCCACTTTCAAGGAGCTATGAACCTGCACTCCAAGGTCTCTTTGTTCAGCAACACTCCCTCGGACCTTACCATTAAGTGTATAAGTTCTGCTAAGATTTGCTTTCCCAAAATGTATCACCTCGCATTTATCTGAATTAAACCCCATCTGCCACTTCTCAGCCCATTGTCCCATCTGGTCAAGATCCTGTTGTATTCTGAGGTAACCCTCTTTGCTGTCCACTACACCTCCAATTTTGGTGTCATCTGCAAACTTACTAACTCTACCTCTTATGCTCGCAACCAAATCATTTATGTAAATGACAAAAAGTAGAGGACCCAGCACCAATCCTTATGGCACTCCACTGGTCACATGCCTCCAGTCTGAAAAACAACCCTCCACCACCACCTTTTGAGCCAGTTCTGTATCCAAATGGGTAGCTCTCCCTCTATTCCATGAGATCTAACCTTGCTAATCAGTCTCCCATGGGGAACCTTGTCGAACACCTCACTGAAGTCTTAATAGATCACATCTACTACTCTGCCCTCATCAATCCTCTTTGGTACTTCTTCAAAAACCTCAATCAAGTTTGTGAGACATGATTTCCCATGTTGACTATGCCTAATCAGTCCTTGCCTTTCCAAATCATGTCCATCCTGTCCCTCAGGATTCCCTCCAAAAACCTGCCCACCACCGAGGTCAAGCTCACTGGTCTATAGTTTCCTGGCTTGTCCTTACTGCCCATCTTAAACAGTGGCACTACGTTTGCCAATCTCCAATCTTCCAGCACCTCACCTGTGACTATCGATGATACAAACATCTCAGTAAGAGGCCCAGCAATCACTTCTCTAGCTTCCCACAGAGTTTTCGGGTACACCTGATCACGTCCTGGGGATTTATCCACCTTTACCCGTTTCAAGACATCCAGCACTTTAATCCTGTGTAATCTGGACTACTTTGACCTATCCCTGACATCCATTGTCCAAGGTAGTGGTTTGTGTGATTGGGTCATTTGCACCAAGTCCTATTCCTCTGTGCTCATTGATTACATCATCTCTCGGTCAATTAAAGCATAATTTTAAAGTTCCCACCCTCTCACTCCACTCCAATCTGTCCATGACCTTGTCCATTATTAACTTGGCAATCTCTTCCAATTGTGCACTCCTCAAAATCCAGCCTTTTGTGCGTCTGTTTTAATTGCTTCTTCCTATGCCACCAGTGGGCTAGATTCCAAGTTTTGGAATTCCCTCTCTATACTACTTGCCCCTCTACTGTGTTTTTTAACTGGACTATGATTCATGTAAACCTGTAGGTGGCACAGAGTGAGCATATGCAAGGAGAAAGCCAGTGCCATTGGTAAGCATCGGAAAACAGTATCTCGTTTGAAAGATGGTGCTTCAGGAAGCATAGGTAGAAAATATCTTCAGGTTTCCCATTCATTTTGTTTTATAAAAACAAATGCATTTCAATCTAAGTCATTGTCTATGCCACAAAGCAATTGGAGGCTGACTCCCAGTACTGGCCTTATTTTTTCAAAAGCACCTACTCCCAATTCTGGAACAAGCCTCTGATGCCATGTAAATAGCGGCACAGAATTGTTACAGTGTAGGAGGAAGCCATTTGGCTACGTTGGCATTATGAGTATTAGTGCTGTAAATAGCTCACATGGGCATTGTCCTTCACTTGCAACAGTGACTGGGTTGCTAGTATTTGAGTTAATTGCTTTGCTTCTTAATCAATAGCCCCAAAACACTTATGTTTAACTGAATCACTTTGTTTAAACAAAAGAAAAATATTCTAGCAATTGTCACTTTTCCATTTTGAAACAGACTGTTTGTGTTCACTGGTTTTTGCTCTGCTGACATAAAGTTTGACAAAGTCCCACAATGTCAGATTATAGTTCAACAGATTTATTTGAAATCATCAGATTTTGGAGGTAGCCCCTTCAGGTGAAGTGAGAGGCCAGAACACAGAATGTATAGGCAGAGAGATCAAAAGATCATACAAATGGTGTGAGTGGAGTATCAAATAATAAGTCTGTGCAGGTGACGAAGAGTGTTAGTGAGTAAAGTGTCAATAGCTGAATAACAACCATAAAGATGACCTATAATCCAATTAAATGAGCCAGAGGGATAATTACTAAAATAAGCTGGTGCTGAGACAAGCCAAATGACTGGGATAACATGTTATAACATTTGAAATCTGAGACTGACCACTCAAAAGCCATCATGGTGAATACGCAGACTTACATTGTTGAGCTCAAATAAGCATTTATGTTGGTGATGAGGTCTGTAATATAAAAGTCATTGGAGTTTTATTTTCGTGTTGTATCTAATGTGGCTGTGATAAAACAGTCAGCTGCAAAACCGTGCATTCCATCTTCCCAAACCTGCTTGTGACCTGGATAAGTACAAGAGTGAAGTATTCCTGGGTAAAGGCTCACTGACTGGAAATTGTTTAAATTCGGGAATGAGCCCCACTCTTAAATTCAAAAGTTAGTCTTGAGAAGAAATGGATGAATTCATGAAGCATTTAAGGTAACAGACATTTCCTAACTGGATTTTTTTTAGTATATTCGTGAAAAAGTACTTCATTAGAACATTGTAATGCTGATAGTGTTTGAGCTGGACAATGGCATTTGAAATCTATTTAGCACTTAGATAATGTCCCAATCTTAAAATTCTCAACTTTATTTTCATTTCTTTTGGCTCTTGCTCCTTCCTATCTTTAATCTCCTTCACCCCTATGTAATCTGTGTTCCTCCAATTTTAATCTCATAATCATTCCTGATTTTGGTCATTTTATTATCCTTATCCTTTGAAATTCCATCACTCTTCTCTCCTTTGAAATTCTGAATTAAAACTGCCTCTGACCAAGAATTGCGTCATGTGTCCTATGGTATTTTCTTAGTGGCTAGATATCAAATGTTTTTTTGATAATGCTCCAATGAAGCGACTGGAAGCACTTTACTACATAAATGCTGTGCTACGTGAGAAACTTTGCATGCTGTATAAACAAAAGCAGCTGGCATTGTAACTATGGTGACAGCTATCCTGAGATTTACTGCTTTCTACAAGTTCCATGTGAGGGATGTGGTTCGTAGCTCGAGGTCAAAGTATTTGATTTATCTGGTGATAGAAGTTAATTGGAAACATAATCAGCTATTGCTTCCAATAACAGGACACAAAGTACACATTTTAAAAATTGTAATTTAAGCTAGGCTATTAGATTGCAATCATGTAGTGACAACACTGATTTGCTGATTAATTATTGTCACAGGCACATTTACAAAGAAAATTAAGTAGAACTGTGGGGTATAATTCTCCCAAATGCTATTTAAAATTATATGTAAATCAAAGAATTTATTTGATCATCCTAAATTGAATACCCCTGGTGTATTTGCCTCAGCAGATCTTTAACTATCACTGAATAACAAAGTACACAGCACAAATGGAAATCAATGACCATCCAGTCACACCCATTTGAGACATGCTACAAGGTGACCAATGTTGAGAAGGTAATATTCAGGGGTATCGGACCTATGGGATGACTGCAATATCAGGAAAAGATTGGTCTTAAAGATACCTTACACCTAAGAAAACACAAAGTGGACTAGGGAGTACTAGGGCGACACGGTGGCGCAGTAGTTAGCACTGCTGCCTCACAGCGCCAGAGACCAAGGTTCAATTCCCACCTCAGGCAACTGTCTGTGTGGAGTTTGCACATTCTCCCCGTATCTGCATGGGTTTCCTCCCAAGATGTGCAGGTCAGGTGAATTGGCCATGCTAAATTGCCCGTAGTGTTAGGTGATGGGGTAAATGTAGGGGAATGGGTCTGGGTGGGTTGCTCTTCGGAGGGTCGGTGTGGACTTGTTGGGCTGAAGGGCCTTTTTCCACACTGTAAATAATCTAATCTAATTTCCTCTGAAAGAGGATGAATTGCTTGCCTGATTAGGGCGACATTAGTTTCCCAGAAAGAAATGCCCATATGATCTGAGATTGCAGTGCAGATGAATACTCCAGAAGCTGCATGCCCATGGTGAAGATGAGGTGTTGAGGGCCAGGAAAACGGGTGATGTCACGAACATAGGTGGGGAGTTCCTGAACTAAGGGGGACAGGGCAGTGTCAAGGTAGGAAAAGATGTGTTTCCCTAGCCCACAATGCCTCATCTTCACCATGGACATCCAGTCCCTGTACACATCTCCAAGTCTTCCTGTCATGCCATTCCTACCAGCATCCTTCCACTGACACCCTCATCCACCTGGCTGAACTGGTCCTCAGCAATGAAAACAATCCCTTCCAATCCCCCCACTTCCTCCAAACAAAAGGGGTAGCCATGGGCACCCGCTTGGGCCTCAGCTATGCCTTCCTGTTTGTCAGGTACATGGAACAGTCCATCTTCCATGGTTATACTAGCACCCCCACCCCCCCACACACACACACACACACACACACACACACACACACACACAGATGACTGACTGTATCGGCGCCACCTCTTGCTCCTACATGAGGTTGAACAGTTCATCTCTGACACCTCCCTCCCCTTCCTGGACCTCTCCATCACCATCTCCAGCAACCGGCCAACCACAGAAATCTACTAAAAACCCAACGACTCCCACAGCTACCTGGACTACACCTCCTCCCACCCTACCTCCTGTAAAAACGCCATCCCTTATTCCCAGTTCCTCCACCTCCGCCACATCTGTTCCCAGGATGACCAATTCCACCTCAAAGTCCCAGATTGCCTCCTTCTTCCAAGATCACAACTTCCCTTCTCACGTGGTCGACGATGCCCTCTAGTGCATCTCCTCCACTTCACGCACCACTGCCCTTGAACCCCACCCCTCCCAATGCAACAAGGACAGAACCCTCCTGGTCCTTACCTTTCACCCACCAACCTCTGCATACATCGCATCATCCTCCGCCACTTCGGCCACCTCCAAGTGGACCCCACATGAGAGATATGTTTCACTCCCCACCCCTATCAGCGTTCCAGAGAGACCATTCCCTCTGCGACTCCCTTGTCAGGTCCTTGCCCCCCCACCAGCCCACACCCCTCTCCTGGCACCTTTCCCTGCCACTGCAGGAAGTGCAAAACCTGTGCTCGCACCACTCCCCTCACCTCCATCCAAGGCCCCAAGGGATCCTTCCACAAGTGTCGGAAATTTATCTTTACCTCTACCAATGTCATCTACTTCATCCGTTGCACCCGATATGGTCTCCTGTACCTCAGGGAGACAGAACACCTTCTTGCGGATTGTTCCAGAGAACATCTCTGGGACACCCGCACCCACCAAACCCAGCGTCTCGTGGCTGAACACTTTAACTCCCCTTCCCACTCCATCAAGGACATGAACATCCTGGGCCGCCTCCAATGCCAAACTGTTACCACCCGATGCCTGGTGGAAGAATGTCTCAAATTCCACCTTGGGACCCTGCAATCACATGGGATAAATGTGGGTTTCCTCATTTCCCCTCTCCCCACATTATTCCAGTCCCAAGCCTCCAACTCTGCACTGCCCTCCTGACCTGTCCATCACTCCCGTCCCCCTCCGACCCATCACCTTCTCTCTCATCTTCATCCTCCACCTATCGCTTTTTCAGCTACCTTCCCCCCCTCTCCCCCCAACCCACCCCTCATTAATTTAGAGGGAGAAGCAAGTTTCTTGTCAAAAGGAACTGTTTTCTATTTGACAATGTTCAAGCACAACCTCTTGTTGAAGCAGATCTCTGACAATATAACAGAAATTATTTTACAATGCTTTATTCAGTTAGAAAAAGCAGAGAGCTATTGACAAAGACCACAGATTTTGGAATGAGAGAGACCATTGTTACTGTCTGAGTTACCAGTGCTCTTCAGGCCAGTAAAAGGATTCAGAGAAGGGAATTCTGTGCCAATCTGATCTTCCATGACCTGAGCGTGAGAGAGTTCATAAAGGTGCATATTGTCAGAATACCTATATTCAGGATGAAATACAGCTGTGGTGAACATGAAGGGATAACTAATCTTGTGGGATTAGCGGAGGCCGAAATGGAAATGAGATTACACGTGTCCTACATTTGTGTAGGAAATGACGTGAGTGCTTGTAAATGGTAGAGGTGTACCTTTGTATCAAGTACTTAAAGCAATTTTGTTTAGAATATCTTCAAATTGTTAATTGACATTTGAGTTATGTTGACTTTAGTTGGTTCATTTGTAATAAATGTTTAAAGGGAATTCTTATCTGGCAGTTTTCTTTCTGTTTGCATCTTTGGGGATTCCTTTCTTTTAAAAGCCAACAGTCTCTCTGGGCATCATAATTTTTTGAAAGACAGAAAAATAATAGTTTAGAAAAATAATTGGCTAAGAAAACAGTCATGATAAATGGGTCATCACAGTTTGGAAAACTAACCAGTGGGGTAGCAAAGAGATCAGTGTTGGATACAAATATCTCTAAAATAGCAATTGGCTAGCCATACTTGACAAATTAGATTTGGCTGAATGATATTTTGGTTTTTCTTTATTTCATGGGAAGTCGACATCACTTGTAATACCAACATTTGTTGCTTGTCCATAATTTTCCTCGTACTTGGTAAGCCATTTGAAAGTGTTGTTAAGAGTCAACCATATGTGGATTTGGAAACCCATGTAGACATGATCAGGTAAGGACAGCAGGCATTAGTGAATCACATAGGATGTTTCAGTAATCTATGATAGTTTCATAGTAATGATTTCTGAGAATGGCTTTCAATGTAGATCTTTAATAATAGAATTTAAATTTCACCAGTTGCCCATGGTGAGGTTTGAACATTCGGATCCCCAGAGCTTTAACCTGGGCCTTTGGATCACTAGTCCAGTGACATCACTTCTGCCTGTTGTCACTCAACAACTTGTGCACTGTGCACCTTTTCACCCTACAAGGGGGTCAGTTAGTTGGCTGAACAGCTGGTTTGTGATGCAAACAATATTGATTCAATTCGTTTACAGGCTGAGATCACCAGAAGATCTCACCTTCTGACCCTTGTCCTTTGCCTGAGGCATGGTTTATTTGATATATTTATTGTCACATGTATCTTGTTACAAACAGTGAAATTTATTGTATGGTGTCATCACTCTCTGTTGCCATCTTAAAATGCAAACATAAACCAAAACATAGAATATAAAGACAGGAAAATGAAGAAGTAAAGAGTGTCTAACTTTCTTGTTAAGTGCTCCGTCTTGGGCCATGGGCCTGATGGCCTGGTATGAACCCCCTTCACCACGCCATTGCTGAAATGGAAGTTGCTATTCTTCAACGCCATCTTGCCTCCACCGACACCCTCACTACTGAGTCCTCACTTATAGTGCATGTGTTCATCTGCATGTATTCATCTGGATGCTTTTCACTCCTGATACTAAATACAGATGCAACAAAAAAAATTTGAAATGTTTCAATTATTGTTGAAATAATTTACCAAGTACGTTCTTTTCAACTTCAAATTATTCACAAAACAACACTAGTGTTTGAAAGGGATTTATTAGGGATTTGGATCGGCTCAGGCTTTGAGGGCCGAAGGGCCTGTTCCTGGGCTGTAAATTTTCTTTGTTCTTTGTTCTATTAACCTGTATCAGAACTCCAGATGATTGTAGGAAAATTGATAGCACTGTAGGACTGATCTATCTGGGGTTGAAACTTTGACAACTTCTTTTTAAAGCAAACATTATCTGCTCAATTGATTTACTGTAAGTTGATTGTTAATGCAGGTTATAAGTTTGCTCACTGAGCTGGTAGGTTTGTTCTCAGATGTTTCATCACCATGCTAGGTAATGTCATCAGTGAGCCTCTGTTGAAGCACTGGTGTTCTGTCCCATTTTCTACTTGTGTGTCTTGGTCTGTTAAGGTGAGTATCATTTCCAATGGGGTCCAAATCCATGTTTATTGATGGTGTTCCGACCTCTAGGAATTCCCGTGTGTGTCTCTGTTTAACACGTTATAGGACAGCTGTGTTGTCCCAGTCAAAGTGTCCTTCGGCTGTGTGTCAGGATGCTAGTGATAGTTGGTCATGTCCTTTGGTGGCTTGTTGGTGTTTGTGTATCTTGGTGGCTAGTTTTCTGCCTGCCCGTTCGATGTTTCACTGTGTTGGTAGGTTTGTGGGCTACTGTGATGCCAAGGGGTCGGAGTAGTCTGATAGTCATCTCCGCGATGTCTTTGATCTACGATAGTGTGACTAGTCTCTGGGCATGTTGTGCCATCTTGTTTGGATTTGTTGTTTAAAAATCGGCAGACTTTTTATCAGGTAGGACCTCCGAGGTAGTTATATTAGGATTGCTACCAGTGTCACATGCTAGTCACTGTAGAAATGAAAGAATAGGCAGCATAAATGCATGGCTTGAGAGATTGTGCAGGAGGAAGGGGTTCAGATATTTAGGACATTGGGACCAGTTCTGGGGGAGGTGGGACTATTACAAATTGGATGGTCTACGCCTGGGCCAGACTGGAACCAATGTCCTTGGGGGTGCTTTTCCTAACACTGTTGGAGAGGGTTTAAGCTAATGTGGCAGGGGGGTGGGAACCAAGCAGAGGTCAGTGGACAATAAGAAAGCAGTAAGGAACTAGATAATTAAGTCCATGTGACTAAGGGGAAGAGTAGGCAGGGAGCAGATGTTGAACATAAAGGGACAGGTGGTCTGAGGTGCATTTGTTTTAATGCAAGAAGTGAAGTAGGTAAGGCAGATGAACTTAAGGCTTGGATTAGTACCAGAGAGTATGATGTTATTGCTATTACTGAAACTTGGTTGAGGGAAGAGCATATTTGGCAACTAAATATCACAGGATATTGACACTTGAGGTGGGTTAGAGAGGGAGGTAAAAGGGGTGGAGGAGTTGCATTACTGCTCAGAGAGGACATCGCAACTGTGCTGAAGGAGGGCACGGTGGAGGACCCAAGCAGTGAGGCAATATGGGCAGAGCTCAGAAATAGGAAGGGTGCCATAACAATGTTGGGGCTGTATTACAGGCCTCCCAACAATGAGCGTGAGATAGAGGTACAAATATGTAAACCGATTATGGAAAGATGTTGGAGCAACAGGGTGGTAGTGTGAGGCAATTTTAATTTTCCCAACATTAACTGGGATTCACTTAGTGTTAGAGGTCTCGATGGAGCAGAATTTATTAGGAGCATCCAGGAGGGTTTTCTAGAGGAAGGGAAGGAGCCAATTTGGACCTGGTGTTGGGGAATGAGCCTGGCCAGGTGGTTGAAGTTTCAGTAGGGAGTTACTTTGGGAATAGTGATCACAATTCCGTAATCTTTAGAATATTCGTGGACAAAGACAAGAGTGGTCCGAAAGGAAGAGTGCTAAATTGGGGGAAGGCCAATTTAGCAAAATTCAGCAGGAGCTGGGGAACATTGATTGGGAGCAGCTGTTTGAAGGTAAATCCACATTTGATATTTGAGACCTTTTCACGAGAAGTTGATTTGAGTGCAGGAGAGAAATGTTCCTGTGAAATGAGGGATAGAAATGGCAAGATTAGGAACCATGGATGATATGTGAAATTGTGAGACTAGCGAAGAGGGAAAAGGAAGCATTCGTAAGGTCTCGTTGTCTGAAAACAGATGGAGCTTTGGAAGAATATCAGGAAAGT
Source organism: Chiloscyllium plagiosum (assembly GCF_004010195.1). Classification (NCBI taxonomy): domain Eukaryota; kingdom Metazoa; phylum Chordata; class Chondrichthyes; order Orectolobiformes; family Hemiscylliidae; genus Chiloscyllium; species Chiloscyllium plagiosum. The sequence continues at coordinate 55,105,244 of NC_057733.1, read as the reverse complement.
AGGACCAATCTGAAATGAGGAATTAAGAGGGCTACAAGGGGTCATGAGATATCTTTAGCAAACTGGGTTAAGGAAAATCCCAAAGCCTTTTATTCATATATAAGGAGCAAGAGGGTAACTAGCGAAAGGGTTGGCCCACTCAAGGACAAAGGAGGAAAATTATGCAAGGAGTCAAAGAAAATGGGTGAGATTCTTAATGAGTACTTTGCATTGGTATTCACCAAGGAGAGGGACATGAGAGATGTTGAGGTTAGGGATACACGTTTGATTACTCTAGATCAAGTCAGCATAAGGAGGGAGGAAGTGTTAGGTATTCTAAAAGGCATTAAAGTAGACAAGTTCCCAAGTCTGGATGGGATCTATCCTAGGTTACTGAGGGAAGTGAGAGATATAATAGCTGGGGCCTTAACAGATATCTTTGCAGCATCCTTGAACATGGTTGAGGTTCCACAGGACTGGAGAATTGCTTGTGTTATCCCTTTTGTCCCCTTTGGAAGAAAATGGGCTCATCAGTGATTGGAAACATGGTTTTGGCAGGGAAGGTCATGTTTTACCAACTTAATAGAATTCTTTGAGGAAGTGACAAAGTTGATTGGTGAGGGATGGGCTGTAGATATCATATGCATGGATTCAGTAAGGTATTTAATAAGGTTCTCCATGGTAGGCTGATAGAGAAAGTGATGCCGCATGTAGTCCAGGTGTACTAGCTAGATGGATAAAAAACTGGCTGGGCAACAGGAGACACGAGTAGTGGAAGGGAGTTGCTCAAAATGGAGACCTGTGGCCAGCGGAGTTCCACAGATATCTGTGCTGGGACTACTGTTGGTTGTGATATGCATAAATGATCTGGAGGAAGGTATAGGTGGTCTGATTAGCAAGTTTGCAGGTGACACTAAGATTGGTGGAGTAGCAGACACTGAATGGGACTGTCAAAAAATGCAGCAGAATATACAGAGGAACCTTGATTATCTGAACGATACGAGCGGAGAGTATTTTGTTCGTATAATCAAGTATTTGGATAATCAAATGCTGGATAACACAACTTAGCCAAGCATTGGGACCTTGCAATCTTGTATGGATAATCTGAAATTTGGATAATCAAATGCTGGATTATTGAGGTTCCTCTGGAGACAGATTGGAGAGTTGGGTGGAGAAAAGGCAGATGGAGTTCAATCCGGGCAAATGTGAGCTGATGCATTTTAGAAGATCCAATTCAAGAGCGAACTATAGAATAAATGGGGAAACCCTGGTGAAAATTGATGTACTGAGAGATCTGAATGTTCAGGTCCACTGTACCCTTAAGGTGGCAATGCAGGTCAATAGAGTGGTCAAGAAGGCATATGGCATGCTTTCCTTCATCGAACGGGGTATTGAGTGCAAGAGTTGGCAGATCATGTTCCAGTTGTATTAGACTTTGGTTTGGCCACATTTAGCATACTGCAAACAGCTGTGGTCGCCACATTAACAAAAGAATGTGGATGCATTGGAGAGGGTGCAGAGGAGGTTCACCGGGTGCTGCCTGGTATGGAGTGTGCTAGCTATGGAGAGAGGTTGAGTAAATTGGGGTTATTTTCATTTGAAAGATGGAGGGTGAGGGAGGACCTGATTGAGGTCTGCAAAATCATGAGGTGTGTAGACCAGGTAAATAGCAAAAAGCTTTTTCCCCAGATGGGGGACTCAATTACTAGGGATCACGAGTTCAAAGTGAGAGGGGAAATGTTTAAGGGAGGTATGCGTGGAAAGTTCTTTACGCAGAGGTTGGTGGATGCCTAAAACACGCTTCCAGTGGAGGTGGTAGAGTTGGGCATAATAGTGTCATTGAGGATGTATCTAGACAGATACATGGTAGGCAAAGTAATGGAAAGGGTACTGAGGGATTGGATTTATGAGTATCTGGAAAGCCACTGCTTGATTAGGGACAGCCAGCATGGATTTGTGAAGGGTAGGCTGGACGATTTTTCAGAAATATTTTCCATAGTTACAGCAGTAATGTGTTCCTTAATCAAAAACACCAACTCCTTCCCCTCCCTACTTGCCTCCATTTCTCAGCCAAGTTTCTGTCATAACTTGGCTGAGAAATGGAGATGATACGAAGATAGGTGGAGTTGTGGACAGTGAGGAGGGCTGTTGTCGGCTGCAGAGGGACTTAGATATGATGCAGAGCTGGGCTGAGGAGTGGCAGATGGAGTTCAACCCTGCCTAGTGTGAGGTTGTCCATTTTGGAAGAACAAATAAGAATGCGGAATACAGGGTTAATGGTAGGGTTCTATGTCAGGTGGAGGAACAGAGGGATCTTGGGGTCTATGTACATAGATCTTTGAAGGTTGCCACTCAGGTGGATAGAGTTTGTAAGAAGGCCTATGGAGTATTATCGTTCATTAGCAGAGGGATTGAATTCAAGAGTCGTGAAGTGATGTTGCAGCTGTACAGGACTTTGGTTAGGCCACATTTGGAGTACTGTGTGGAGTTCTGGTCGCCTCACTTTAGGAAGGATGTGGAAGCTTTGGAGAGGGTGCAGAGAAGGTTTACCAGGATGTTGCCTGGAATGGAGAGGAAGTCGTACGAGGATCGGTTGAGAGTTCTCGGCCTTTTCTCGTTGGAACGGCGAAGGATGAGGGGTGACTTGGTAGAGGTTTATAAGATGATCAGAGGAATAGGTAGAGTAGACAGTCAGAAACTTTTTCCCCGGGTACAGAGTGTTACAAGGGGACATAAATTTAAGGTGAAGGGTGGAAGGTATAGGGGGGATGTCAGGGGTAGGTTCTTTACCCAGAGAGTGGTGGGGGCATGGAATGCGCTGCCTGTGGGAGTGGCAGAGTCAGAATCATTGGCGACCTTTAAGCGGCAATTGGATAGGTACATGGATGGGTGCTTAAGCTAGGACAGATGTTCGGCATAACATCGTGGGCCGAAGGGCCTGTTCTGTGCTGTATTGTTCTATGTTCTATGAATGGGCAAGGAGCAGAGGGATACAGATCCTTAGGAAATAGGCGATAGGAAATAGGTTTAGATCGAGGATCTGGATCGGCACAGGCTTGGAGGGCCGAGGGGCCTGTTCCTACACTATAGCTTTCTTTGTTCTTTTGGTACCCGTTGTTCTTGAATATGCTGTATAGGTATTTTTCTTCTGCTGCTCTTAGTGCCTGGGTGCTGCAGTGTGTTGTGGCCTTTTTAAATAATGTCCCGGTGCAGCTCCATTTGTTGGTGTCGGGATGATTGCTCCTGTAGTTGATCTTCTGGTCTGTGTGCTGCTTTCCTGTCGACGCTGGTCAGCAGTTCTCCATTGACTGTTCGTTCCACTGTGACATCTAAGAAGGGAAGTCTGTTGTTGTTCTCTTCCTCCTTTACTGACACAAATTTCACCAAAATGTTAATGATATTGTAGGTTTCCTCTAATTTGTTCTGATCTATGATGACAAACGTGTCATCCACATAGTGGAGCCAAAGCTTGGGTTGGATCATGGGAAGGGCTGTTCATTCTAGTTATGTTATGATTATTAATGCACCCAGATCTTGCTTAACAACCCTACTCAATTGCATGGGTGGATGTTTTGTTTTGGGTCTAGCATGTATAGGCTGGTTGCATACAATATGAACAAATGAAGGAGCAGGCTGTTTGACTCAATTCGACAGTATCTCTCAGTAACTGTCTATGTGCCTAGCATTGAGCCAACATTGAAATTCAGACATGGCCTTCTCAGTTGTGTGGTCGGCAGCATGTCCTTTTAGACTGACAACATCCTGATACTGGGGGAAAAACCCACTTGCGTGGCCAACACAATAGCATGAAATGGCTTGCCTAGCCTGTTCAGATTTTTAAGGTCTACCTCAAATTACCTTGAAGCAATTAAGTACCTCAAAATTTTGAGTATTTTTAATTTCTGCAAAATATTTATCTGATTCCTAATTCTCTCCAAATATTTCAAATGTACCTCGTCTCAGTTTTCTTTCTCCATTTCAATTTCTCTCACTCTTCCCACTTTCCCTTTTTGTTGTAAAAGACTAATTGTTTGCAACGCCCTTTAACGGGGAATATATGTGGAGACCTTCTTGCACTTTGAATTTGAACTTGAATTCCATGATTGAGACTCCACTAAATCATTGTACTACTTGTTGGACCAATCTGGAATTTACTGAGTTTAAGAATTTCACTTAATTGAAAGTTCCATGAAGTGACTTGATGCAGTGGAACCTAAAACACTGGCAGTTAGATTTATTTACAAACATTTTCAGTGTTTGATATTAGGCTGGTCTTGTGACTGCCAGCTTCGGCATGTGGAGTCGGTATCCAGGCAACCCCACTGTTCATTGTGTGCGCCTGGGCTTGTTTCTTTAATGGGCTTGAATAAGTTGTTGCCTAAGATGGCCATCATCTTCCTACAGGGAGAAAGTGAGGACTGCAGATGCTGGAGATCAGAGCTGAAAATGTATTGCTGGAAAAGCACAGCAGGTCAGGCAGCCTCCAAGGAGTAGGAGAATCGACGAATCGAAAGATTCAAAGAAAGGCTCATGCCAGAAACGTCGATTCTCCTGCTCCTTGGATGCTGCCTGACCTGCTGCGCTTTTCCAGCAACACATTTTCAGCTATCATCTTCCTACAGTCATGCAATCCCTGTAGTAAAAGAATACTTCATAAAAACTGATACAAATGTGAAACTGCCTCTATTCAGTAAGGTCATTGATGAGTAACATAAAAACAAGTAGGCAAGACCTACCTATCAGCCTTGCAATTTATCCAAAAATCCACCCAAACCCCCACTGTAACTTTTTTTTAAAAAGTGCAGAAACATTTAGTTGCAGGTCTTATTCCACTTCTGATTTAGCAGTTAACCTGCACTTCTATCCATTCAGCTGTTAAACCAGTAAAGTGTGGATTACAAACTGTAGCTTGCTTCTGTTTGTTAAATATTCTTTCACAGGATGTGGGCATAGCTGAGCTAACCTTTTATTGCCTATCACCAGTTGTCCTTGTGAGTTTGATGGCAGAACACTGTCTTGAACTGCTTTGAATATCCTTTATTTTCTACGTATATCCCCCAAACCACTTGATTAGATTTCAGGTGGAGTTCCACACTTTTTGTGGAAGTTTATGCTTTATACACAAACAAGGATAAAGTTTTAGCAACTAAATTAGACATGCACAGATACCCATAGTTTTAACGATTTAGCTCATTCTGATCCTACAGATCCCCTTTGGTGCTGACTAGTTTAGAACAAGATGGAGAAGATTATCTTTTTTTAAAAAAAACTTAGTTTAAGAACAAAATGTGCTTTTATGTACTCCCTTTCACAATATCCCAAAGTACCTTCTGAAGTGGAGTCTCTGCAATGCAGGTACATATAGTAATCAACTTTCTCAAAATAAGGTCCCACAAACAGCGCAGAAGGAATGGCCAGATAATCTATACATTTTTACTAATGTTACCTGACTAGAACAGTTTGATTTGTTGAAATTTTGTAAAGTTAGAGTAAAAATTGTTAGGACTTGCAATATTTGGATAAGATTTAGATTTTAATTGGAGTTCTGGGCTCATTGCGTGCAGAGTTTATTCACGAATACATTTGAAAGATATGTTTTAACATAAAATAGCTGTGAATAAAAGAACGGTTGTGGGTGGTGATAATCGTCTAGATTTACCTTCACTGGGAGTTAACTTCCTTTTTTAAAAATAGATATTGAACCAGGAAGTCGTCATATTAATTCTAGTACGCTGCATACTAGCTTTACTGGTTTAACAGCTGAATGGATAGAAGTGCAGTTTAACTGCTAAATCAGAAGTGGAATAAGACCTGCAACTAAATGTTTCTGCACTTTAAAAGAGTTATATTGTGGTGAAGAGAAAGCAGTTGCTTTGTTATGATGTGGTTCTACACGATTTCAACACAGATCGTCATGGGGAGGAAACATGGATTGTCAAAGTAAGATGTCTAGCCATTAACTTAACTTGTCTAAGTGGGATATTTGATCATTTCAGGTATCTAGTTCTGACTGGTGCATTAGATCTGTAGTTTCAGTACAGATCTAGGGACAGTACCCAATGATGGAGAAAGGAATTTCTGTGCAGGACAGTTTTATTCCAGTTTTGGGTTTTTTTTTTGTGGGGAGGAGGAGATTTTGTTTGAGTTCAAGCTCAGTTGAATCAAAGCTCCCCCTGAAAATTGAGTGTTTGTTTGACTGTTTTCGTATTGCATTAATAAACTCTTGCTCTCTTTGCAGATTTATGAATAACCGACCTCCAGCTAATTCGCGATACCAACCCACTGCCTATGAACATGCTGCCAACTGTTACACACATGCAGTAAGTTTTCCAACTCATCCGTTTTTATGTGGCACGGTAGAGAGGGAATAGAGAGAATCACACAAGCACCAGCACCTAAGGAGTCACCAGCATTTTCTGTTGAGGCCACCAAATGCAGTTCTAGTCCCAGTTTAATATTTCACCCAAAAGACAACATGTCTGATATTGCAGTACTACATCAGAACTGTGCTTGGGGGTGTTTCAGCCTACCTACGTGCCTGGTCTGAGACTTGAACCTACAAATTGCTGACTTACTGGTGCTTTGGATAATGTACCTAATGCTCTACAGTCAAAAGTAACTCAACAAGCCAATAGGAAAGGTTCGGAGTAACATGGGCCAACACAGGCAAGGGGGACTAGTTTAGTATGTGAACTCGGTCAGCATGGACTAGTTGGGCCAAAGGGTTGTTTCCATGCTGTATGACTCCATGTTTGAGTCTTTAAATTTGGCTGATGATTATGTTTTTGCTCAGGATATTGTCCTGATTGGAAGGAATAAATAATTTCATTGCTGGTATATACCAGGCATGATTACTAAACCACAGTCAAACCAAAAGTTCTAACCGCTGGTGATGTGGAAACAGGAAGACTGTTGGAAGTGCAAGTCAGTAGTTACTATTCCTTGCTATTGTCAGTGAGTTTATAGTGGTCACGAAAACTAAAGGAGATTAAAGGGATTCGGGCTGACACCGTCTCAGTTTTACAGACACTGCTTGATGGACAATGTTCAGTGTTGTGATGCTACCCAAACTCTGAATCTGAGCTGAACAGCAGCTGATGGAAATGTTTAATGAATCTGGTAGGTACTGTGGAGAGAGGGACAGGCCAGTGGCCTTTCACCAGAACTGAAAGATGATAGATGCTTAACAGATCTGTTCGCCGAGCTGGGAATTTGTGTTGCAGACGTTTCGTCCCCTGTCTAGGTGACATCCTCAGTGCTTGGGAGCCTCCTGTGAAACACTTCTGTGATGTTTCCTCCGGCATTTATAATGGTTTGTCTCTGCCGCTTCCGGTTGTCAGTTCCAGCTGTCCATTGCAGTGGTCGGTATATTGGGTCCAGATCGATGTGCTTATTGATTGAATCTGGAGATTAGATCACTTACAGTGTGGAAATAGGCCCTTCGGCCCAACAAGTCCACACCAACCCGCCGAAGCGCAACCCGCCCATTCCCCTACATTTACCCCTTTACCTAACACTACAGGCAATTTAGCACGGCCAATTCACCTGACCTGCACATCTTTGGACTGTGGGAGGAAACCGGAGCACCCGGAGGAAACCTACGCAGACACGGGGAGAATGTGCAAACTCCACACAGTCAGTCGCCTGAGTCGGGAATTGAACCCGGGTCTCTGGCGCTGTTAGGCAGCAGTGCTAACCACCGTGCCACCCACACCACCGTGTCGCCCACATCTGTGGATGAGTGCCATGCCGCTAGGAATTCCCTGGCTGTTCTCTGTTTGGCTTGTCCAACAATAGTAGTATTGTCCCAGTCGAACTCATGTTGCTTGTCATCTGCATGTGTGGCTACTAAGAATAGCTGGTCGTGTCATTTCATGGCTAGTTGGTGTTCATGGGTGCGGATCGTTAGCTGTGTCCTATGTAGTGTTTTGTGCAGTCCTTGCATGGGATTTTGTACACTACATTGGTTTTGCTCATGCTGGGTATTGGGTCCTTCATTCTGGTGAGTTGTTGTCTGAAAGTGGCCAAAAACACAGACCATGTCCTGAACTACGAAAGCAACCACCCCAACACACACAAAAGAAGTTGCATCAAGACACTGTTCAAAAGGGCCACAACACACTGCAGTACACCAGAACTGCAAAAAGAGGAAGAAGAACACCTCTACAATGTATTTGCAAAAAACGGATAGCCGCACAATTTCATCAACAGATGCCTAAGGGAAAGACAACGGAATGAGGACATGCCGCAACCCAAAGGACTAGCCACACTACCATACATCAAGAACATTTCCGAACTGACAGCCAGACTACTGCGACCACTAGGACTCCTAACAGCACAAAAACCAACAGCCACTCTCAGACAACAACTCACCAGAACGAAGGACCCAATACCAGCATGAGCAAAACCAATGTAGTGTACAAAATCCCTCCATCAAAGTGAAATGTTTCTTCCTGTCCATTCTATCTTATGTCCCTCATAATTTTATACATCTCAATCTCCTCTACTGGTAGGAAAACAATCCCAGTTTGCCCAATTTCCACTCGTAACTGGAACTCTCCAGCCATTCTTCAGTCCAAGCAACATTTGAGAAATGTCCTCTGCAATCTCTCCAGAGCTATCCCATCCCTCCCATAATGTGATTGCAGAACATGGAACAGTACAGCACATTATGGGAGGAATGGGATAGCCCATTATGTCTGTGCTGTCCATGATGTCATTCTAAATTAATCCCAATGCTTGCATATGGTTTAAATCCCTCCCTTCCCTCCCTGTTCATGTGTCTGGCTAAAAGCTTCTTAAATGTTGCTATCGTATCTGATTCTACCACTCCCATGGCAGTGTATTCCAGGCATCTGTCATCCTCTCTATAAAGAAAAAAGCCTTACTTCACACATCTCCTTTAAACCTTCTTCCTCACCTTAAACATATGCCCCCTAGTATTTGACATTTCCGCCCTAGGAAAAAGACTCTACCTATCCACCCTATCCATGTCTCTCATTTTATATACATCTATCAGGTTGCCTCCTCAGCCTCCAATACTCTAGTGAAAACAATCCAAGTTTGTTCAACCTCTCCTTATAGCTAACACACTCCAATCCAGGCAATATCCAGGCACTGCCTCTAAAGCTGGCTCAGTGGTTAGCACTGCTACCTTACAGCACCAGGGTCCCAGGTTCAATGCCAGCCTTGGGCAACTGTCTGTGTGGAGTTTGCACATTCTCCCCGTGTCTGCGTGGGTTTCCTCTGGGTGCTCAGGTTTCCTCCCACTATCCAAAGATGTACAGGTCAGGTGAATTGGCCATGCTAAATTATCCGTAGTGTTAGGTGCATCAATCGAGGGAAATAGGTCTGGGTGGGTTACTCTTCGGAGGGTCGGTGTGGACTGGTTGGGCCGAAGGGCCTGTTTCCACACTGTAGGGAATCTAAAAATAAAAGTCCTTGCTATAGTGTGGCAAGTAGAACTGCGCACAATACCCCAAATGTGGCCTAACTAAAATTTTATACAGCTGCAATTTGACTTGTCGACTCTTATTCTCAGTGCCCTGACCGATGAAGGCAGGCATGCCATGTGCTGCCTTTCCCACCTTAGCCACTTGTGTTACCACTTTCACGGATCTATGAACTTACACCCAAGATCACTCTATGCTTCAATGCTCCTAAAGATCCTGCCATTTACTGTATACTTTTCCCTTGCATTTTACCTCCTAAAATGCATCACCTCACACTTGTCCAGATTAAACTCCATCTGCCATTTTTCATCCAACTATCTAGCTGATCTATATCCTGCTGTATCCTTTCTCACTATCCACAATTCCACTGTTTCGTAATGCCTATTAATCAGACCATCTACATTTGCAGCCCAATCATTGATACATATGTATTAAAAACAACAGAAGTACCAGCACTGATCCCTGTCACTGAGCACAGATCTCCAGAAAAACACCCCTCCATATCTATCTTCTGTCTTCTACGACCAAGCCAATTTTTGTATCCAAGTTCCACCTCACCATGGACGCTATGTGACTTAATCATCTGGACCAGCCAACCATAAAGGCCCTTTCCAAATGCTTTAAAGTCTGTATAATCAACATTCACTGCCCTACCCTTACCAACTGTCAAATACATGTATACAGTTAATGACAGGACCCCGAACAGCACTAATGTAGAGGGGAATATTGGGGTTCAAGTCCATAACTTTCTGAAAGTAGCCACGCAAAAGGGTGTTACAAAAGGTGCATGGCATGCTTGCCTATGTTAGTTGAGTACAACAGTCAGGATGTCATGTTGCAGCTTTAAGGTTTTGGTTAGATTTCCACATTACAGGAAAGATGTGGTGGGTTTGGAGAAGAGGTTTACCGACATGCTGCCTGGATCTCCTGAGCTATAAGGAGAAGCTAGAAAAACTAGGGCTGCTTTCTCTGGAGCAGTGGAGGCTGAGGGAAAACTTGATGGAAATCTATAAAATTGTGAAATTATGACATTCTGGGGCTATCACTGTTGGCCTTCACGAACATATATTAGACCAAGAACAGAAATGTGAATGAGAGAGGAAGCGGTGTATCAGAATGGCAAGTGACCAGAAAGTTAGGGACGCGCTTGCAGACTGAGTGGAGGTGTTCTGTGAAGGGGCCACACAGTCTGCATTTGGTCTCCCAGAATCAGGGAGATTTGATTGAGATCAGTGGAAATTACAGATTGAAAGAAATCTATGTGAATTGCTGTTCCACCTGGAAGGAATGTTTGGAGCCTTGGGCAGTAAGGAGTGAGTAAGTAAAAGGGCGAATGTTATAGTTCCCTTAGTTGTAAGGGAAGGTGTCTTCGGAGGGGGATGAGGTGTTGGAGTGGTAGAACAGTGGGCCAAGGTGGTAGGGAATCGTCCCTTTGGATTGCTGATGGGGAGGAGAGAGCAACATGTGTTTGGTGATATCATATTGCAGATGAGGAAATGGAAAGAATGATCCTTTGTATATGGAAGCTGGTAGCAAGGACATTTAGGATGAGGGGCACCCTGTCAAAATTGTAGAAGGGATAAGGAAAGAATGTGCAGGAAATGAGTTGGACACATTTTATTGTCATTGGCTGTGTCTGGATGTTTCTCTCCTGCCTCTCCATTTAGATGCTCATTGTGTGGAGCTGCCATGTATCACCTTTGTGCAGTTCTTGGTTGTGCAACCCATTAGCTTATCTGCACAGTGCTATGCCACACAGTTCCTCTAACTTTCTGTAATGCAGTCAAGTTTTGGATTTTTGGTGAGTTCCTATTGTAGTTTCCTATCTCTAAAGTATTGGGAACAGCAGGAGTCGAGAGGTGTGTGCATATCTGCCACAGGTTCCTAGAGCAGGGACCCTTAAGAGAGGGGCAATAAAGTCTTCAAATGTTGGAAAAGCTAGAGCCACTGAATTAAAGTTTCGTTTTGTCTTCAGTTCCTCATTTTTCCAGCAATTGTCGGCAGCACATTACTTCATCGACTGTCGGATGACCGATGGAAGAAGATCACAGCGTGGATGTATGGTGTGGGTCTGTGTGCACTGTTCATCATTTCAACAGTATTCCACATCATCACATGGAAGAAGAGTCACTTAAGGTAATAGGGAGTAGTGTTTTTCCAACGTTCTCTTACAGGGTTGGCTTTTGCATGGGGTGGAAGTTTCATTAACAGAATGCTGCAATACCTGAGCTCTGACAACCAACATGTCAAAAGATTAGATTAGATGAGATTATTTACAGATTAGATTACTTAGTGTGGAAACAGGCCCTTCGGCCCAACAAGTCCACACCGACCCGCCGAAGCATAACCCACCCAGACCCATTCCCCTACATTTACCCCTTCACCTAACACTAGGGGCAATTTAGCATGGCCAATTTGCCTAACCTGCACATTTTTTGGATTGTGGGAGGAAACCGGAGCACCCGGAGGAAACCCACGCAGACACGGGGAGAATGTGCAAACTCCACACAGTCAGTCGCCTGAGGCGGGAATTGAACCTGGATCTCTGGCGCTGTGAGGCAACAGTGCTAACCACTGTGCCACCGTGCCGCCCACTAAGGCTTGAAGATATTATGACAACTGAGCCTGATCCTGTCCTCTACTAATATTCACCCACCAAGGAGTCGCTGGGAGTGGTCAGTAAGGGGAATTTGTTTAATTTCACCTTTTCTAAACTGGGGTTTGGAGATAAATTGGAAGTGCCCCGTTACCCTGTAGACTGGCATTTACTAAATCAGCATAGAAAGGGCTTTGATCCTCCTTCACATTTTTATAACAGATTTGGGTGGTCAGTTAAAATTAATGTACCTTGCCTCCCTGCCCCAGAAGAAAAAGACATCATTCTTTAATTTGGAGTAAAGGATCCAAGGTTAATGCTACAACATTCATGGCTGAAGTATCAGTTAAAACCCGGCAACGTGGTGCTACACTGGTCCAGCACGTGCAACAATTTGCTGTCTGCATCACTCTGGGTTAGAATCCCTTCCTTCTGATGGAAGGGTTTAACCAGGTCCAACAGCCTGCACAAACTGGCATGTCTCCTGATCCATGCACATGGTGTTCCATTAAGACTCCAAGACCCTGTACATCTGAGACATCTTAGGCGTGTGAGCAAACATAGAGGGGTTCAAGTGAGCCAGCTACCCTTCTGCCTCAAGCAGTTTAGCAAATTCTTTAACTTGACTGTCAACAGCAATGTATGTATCCACACATGACAGGAATAAAGCAGGGCCTAAAGATAGGCAGAGTGCTGTTGAACCTCTCAGTTGCCTGCAATGCAATGTGGCACACTGGCCTGTTCCTAAAGCTATCCAGGGTTATTGAAACAATCCTTCACAGCAGATAAGGTAGAGTCCATCTTGAATTAAGCATTGAGAATATTGACCAATGGACTACTCTGGACTCTGTTCACCCCAACTTCCTTTAACATTGATACTAATGACCTGTCAACAGCCACACCCCACGAGGTCATCTATGCTGATGCCATCTATTATGCTAGTCTTTTTATATTTTGTGCAGTCTGAATCAGATCTTTAACAATGGTGTTACAGATTGCTGTAGGACATAAAGGAATTTAACATAAGACGCTAAAACCATATCCAGTGTATTCCATTTCCAGAATGCCAATGCCAAAAAGAGAACAAGCTATCTATGTGAATTGTCAGAGCCTAAAGTATATTCCCAGCCCAACATAATTGGGAGTGACTCGAGATAGGATTTTGTTCCTTGAGGACATCTGAAGAAAAGAACAGTAATGGCCCAAGCTGGAAGCAACATACTAACCAAACTTGCTGGATTATTATGAGGCACTCTTGAACCTCAGTCCTCACCTGATCGGATACTGAAGCAGTACGATGCAGCAGTGTGATGAGGGCGTGGGTTTGAATCCCACACTGACAGATGGTGAAATTTGAATTCCATCAAATCTGTGTGGAAAAATTCCCACTTAGGTCCCTTTTATATCTTTCCCCTCTCATCCTAAACCTATGCCCTCTAGTTCTGGACTCCCCCACCCTAGGGAAATGACCTTGTCTATTTACCCTATCCATGCCCCTCGTGATTGAGGAAGTGACGAGGATCAGAGGGGCAGCCGGGAAGGAAAGCAATGACCACATATATCAGCAAGGTGGCTAAACCCGAGACTCTACAACTGTAGTGTCCCCCACCCGCCCCCCTCCTCTAACCTAGTTAATAAGGTAAGGTTCATTCTAAACTTCCTCTATTGAATATAAGTTTGTTATTAATTTTATAGCAACTTAAACTAAGCTTCCTACTTTAGTACTGTGTGAGTGTTCAGATAAGTCGGTAATGGATGCTGGGGCAGTTGCTTGCTCCTCCTGCAGAATGTGGCAGGTGGGAGACATGGCACACTCTCCGCTGGCTACATCTGCGGGAAGTGCACCCAACTCCAGCTCCTTGAAAACCGTGTTAGGGAATTGGAGCTGGAGCTGGATGAACTACGGATCATTCGGGAGGCTGAGGGGGTAATTGAGAGGAGATACAAGGAGTTGGTCACTCCTAAGGCTCAGGACAAGGATAGATGGGTTACAGTTAGGGGGAGGAAAGGGGACAG